>NW_008334864.1:60072-84542 GCF_000622305.1 Nannospalax galili | reverse complement strand
ACGTTGTCTCACCCTTTATATATCATAACAAACCTAAACAGACCTTCATCACTTGCTTAGTCTTTCTCACTTTTTCTCTCTATTTTAGAAAATATCTCCATTCCCACATCCTTTTAACATCTTTTACATTCTCATTTACTTTTTAAAAATAATTATGAGACACAATACCATTAACAAATAAATTTTCCATCTCTTGTGAGGCTTCTTTTCCTGGGGATGGTAAGCAATGTTTATTCCCTTTCAAGGTTCTAGTGTCGAGCCAACGTTTGATTAAAGTTTTACTTGGTAACCAATGAATTTATTGAGCTTACTCACCAAGACAACTGAGAGGTTGCTGAGGTGTATGTATGACCTGAGGGTATGCATACTGGAAAGGCTTTGCACATCATGGGTTATGCCTTCTGTTCTTTCCTTCCCCAGACTGTATACTTTAGCTCTCTGCAAAACCAGGAGGCCATGTGTGATTAGGCTCAAATTACACTCAGTTGGATAGGAATAGTGGCTGGATAATGCAGTGAGGTCCAATGACCCTGCTTGGCCCTCCCTCAGTGAATGAACCCAGCCATCAACAAGTCCAATTGTGATGATGTTTAGCGATCAGGCTTGGCTGAAGTGATGAGGGTAGTTGTTATTTCATGCAGAAGGGACTTGTGTATAGCATCATTTTATTAAAAGGACCTGGAATTTAATGTGATTTGGAGATAGGATCCATATATGAGGGAGAACATGTGTAGTTTGTTTATCTGAGTCCTTGTTACTTCACTTATTATAACAGTTTCTAGATCCATCCATTTACCTGCAGATATCATTATTTCATCTTTTTTATTGCTGAATAGAACTCCATTGAGGAAATATACCACATTTTTGTTAACCACTCGTCAGTTAAGGGGCATTTAGTTTGCTTCTGTCTCTTAGGTATTGTGAAAAGAGTAGCAACAAACATCGTTGTACAAGTGTCTCTACAATAGGATGAATCCTTTGGGTGTTTGGTAAGGAGTGGTATAACCAGGTCATATGGTAGGTTCACTTTTAGCTTTTTAAGAGTTCTCCACACTGTTTTCCATAGAGGTTGAATGAGTTTTCAATCCCAACAACAGTGAATGAGCGTTCCCCTTCCTCCACATCCTCGCCAGCATTTGGTATAATTTATTCTCTTGATACTAGTCAGTCTGAATTGTGTAAGGTGATACCTTAGGGTGGTTTTATTTGCATTCCCCTAATTACTAAAGATGTTGAACACTTTTGAGGTGTTTCTCAGCCATCTTTATTTCTTCATTTGAGAACTCTGTTTAAATATTTTGCCCACATTTTAATTACATCATTTGGTTTCTCAATACTTTGTTTTTTGAGTTTTTTATATATTCTGGATGTTAAATCCCTGTCAGATGTTCCAATCCATGAACGTGGAGGTCTTTCCATCTCCTGGCATCTTCCTCAATATCTTTCTTTAATGATTTAAAATTTTCATTGTAGAGATCTTTGGTCAGATGTATTCCAAGATGTCTTTTCAGCTAGTGTGAGTGGGAGCATTTCCCTGTATTCTTTCTCCAATTGCTTGTTACTGGTATATAGAAAGGCTACTTGTTTTGTAGGCTGATTTTATAACCTTCCACTATACTGAAAGTGTTGATCAGTTCTAGGACTTTTATGGTGGAATTTTTGGGGTCTCTTATGTATAGTATCATATCATTTTCAAAAACTGATACTTTGACTTATTTTTTTCCAATTACTAGTCCTTTAATCTGCTTCACCTGTGTTATTGCTCTAGAAAGATTTTCAAGCACTATGTTGAAAAGGAGTGGAGTTATTGAACATATTTGTAAATGTTCCTAATTTTAATGGGAATGCTTCTGGTTTTTCTCCACTTAGAATAATGTTGGCTGTGGGTTTGTTGTATAGAGCTTTAATTATGTTTAGGTGAATTCCCTCCAGACCAATTCCCTATAGGACTTTCAACATAAATACAAGCTGAATTTTGTTTGAAGCCTTTTCTGCATCTATTGAGATGAAAATGTGGTTTTGTCTATGAATCAATTTTTATGATTAATGATGTTTATTAACATGCATATATTGAACAAGCTTTGCACCTCTGGGATAAAGCCCACTTGATCATTGTGAATATTCTTTTTGATGTGTGTCTGTATGCAGTTTGCAAGTATTTTGTTGAGAATTTTTGCATCTATGTTCATTAAGGATTTGGGTCTACATTTTTCTTTTTTGTTTGTGTCTTCCCTTGATTTGGGTATTAGAGTGATGCTGGCTTAATAGAAGAAATTTGGGAGTTCTCCCTCTGTTTCTATCGTTTTGAATAATTTAAGTTGTATTGGTTGGAGGTCTTCTTTAAATGTCTGGTAGAATTCTTCTGTAAATCCATCTGGGCCTAGGATTTTTTAGTTGGGAGGCTTTGAATTATGTTTCAATTTCCTCATATGTTATGGGTATATTTATTCTGTTGAACTCTTGATTTAACTTTGGTGGGTCCCATCATTTTACATATCCATTCATTTCTTTTAGATTTTCAAATTTGTAAGTGTATAATTTTTAAAAATATTTCCATATAATGGTCTGTGTCTTTTGTGTGTCTATTGGGATGTTTCTCCTTTCACCTCTTATTTTCTTGATTTGGATTTGCTTTTGGTTAACTGGGATAAGGGTCTGTCTATCTTGTTTAGCTTTTCAGAGAACCAGCTCTTAGATTCATTGATTCTTTGTATTGTTTTCTTTGTTTTTATTTCACTAATTTCTGCTCTGATTTTTGTTATTTCTTCTCTTCTACTGGGTTTCTCTTTCATTTCTTCTTGCCTTTCCAGGGTCAGGAGTTATAGAGTTAGGTCATTTGTTTGGGCTCTTTGTAACTTTTTAACGTAGGCACTTAGAGCAATAAATTTCCCTCTTAGGACTGCTTTTAATGGGTCCCAGAAGTTGTGTTGTGTTGTATTGTCCTCTTTCTTTAATTCCAGGAATTCTTTTGTTTCTTCCTTAATTTCTCCTTTGACTCACTCGTTGTTTAGGAGTGTGTTGTTTAATCTCCACTGCTTTGTGTAGTGACTAGGGTTTTTCCAGTGTTTATTTTGAGCTTTATTGCATTGTGGTCTGATAGAATGGATGAGATTATTTCAATTTTTTAGTATTTGTTGAGTTTTTTTTGTGGCCCAGAATGTGATCAATTTTGGAAAAATTTCCATGAGGTGCTGAGTAGAAAGTGTACTCTTTTGAGCATGGGTGCAATCTTCAAAAGATGTCTGTTAGTTCCATTTGATGTATGGTTACATTTAATTCAGTTGTCTCTCTTTTTATTCTTTTTCCAGTTGAACTGTCTAATGGAGACAATACGGTATTGCAGTCCTCCACTATGACTGAGTTGGCGTTAATCTGTGTCTTAAAGTCCTGTAGTGTTGTTTTTATGAATTTGGGTGCACCAGAGTTTGGTACATATATGTTGAGGATTGTAATATCTTCTTGGTTAACTATTCCTTTGTTCAAAATGAAGTGACCCTCCTTATCATCTCTGCATATCTGGGATAAAGCCTACTTGATCATTGTGAATGTTCTTTTTGATGTGTGTCTGTATGCTGTATGTATGTAAGTATACATGTATGTGTGTATGACGATATATGCATGTATGATGTGTCTGTAGGTGTGTATGTATAAAAAAGATTAGTTTTACTTTGAAACCTATTTTGTCAGATATTAGATTTACAATTCCTGCTTGTTTCTTAGTGCCATTTTCTTGGAATATTCTTTTCCTTCTTTTTACTTTTTGCCTGTCCTTGAAGGTGAGATGGGTTTCTTGCAGACAATAAAGAGATGGATTTTATTTCTTAATCCATTCATTTAGTCTGTTTTTGACTGGGAGCTCAGTCCATTGATATTTAAGTTCATTATTGAAAGATGTGTATTGGTTGCCATCATTTTGATTCCTGTTTTTGTTATCTGTCTAATTTTGTGTTTCCTTTATACCTTTATTTATTTTCTTTCTTTGCCCCTGGAGTATAGTTGTTTCTCTTTCTGCTCTCTGTATTGCTTTAAGTATTCTTTGAAGTGCTGGTTTTGGGGACATGTAATCTTTCAGGCTTTTCATATCACGGAAGATTTTTCTATCCCCTTCAACCAAAATAGACATTTTTGCTAGCTAAAGCATTCTTGGCTAACATCTATTATCATGTAGAACTGGAAATATCTTGCTCCAGGCTCTTCTGGATTTCATAGTTTACATTGATAAGTCAGCTGTAATTCTGATTGTCTTTCCTTTGTATGTGACTTGTTGATTTTCTTTTGCTGCTTTCAGTATTCTCTCTTTTTTCTATATATTTAGTGTTTTTACTGTGATATGTCATGGGGAGTGTCTTTTCTGATCCTGCCTATTTGGTGTTCTATGTGCTTCCTGTATTTGTATGGGGGTGTTGTTCCTTAATTTTGGGAAATTCTCTTCTACAATCTTGTTTAAGATCTGGTCAACACCATTAACCTGAAATTCTTCTTCCTCTATTCCGATAATCCATATATTTGGTCTTTGCATGGTGTCCCACATCTCTTGTATATTCCATTCCTGTGGGTTTTTTTTAATTTTCCATAATCTTTGAGCGGTCCAGTTCTTCAACTTTATCAATCAGTATTGATATTTTGTTTCCCATTTAATTAATTCTAGTGGTGAGACTTTCCCCTGTTGTTTCAAGTTGGCTTATTGAGTTTTGTACTTCGGTCTTCATTTCTGCCTGGTTTTCATCAATGTTTCTATCTCTTTTGTGAATTCATTCAGAAGTTTATCCCAATCTTCTTTTAGCTCTTTGATTTGTTTGTTCATGTGTTCTTTAAATTCGTTGAAGTCCTTGATCATGTTTATGATTGTTATTTTAAATTCAGTGTCCTGGGTTATCTCTAGGGGGTTCTCCTTGTAGAACTCTTCTCCAGGATTGGTGGAGTTTGGTGGGGATATAGGGTTTCGGCTTTCCATTTTATTATTCTTTTTTTGTGATCTTGGCATGTGAATTTCTTTTCTTGTTTATGATTTTGAGAGAATTAAGCTGAAGTATGCTTCTGTTTGTATTATCCGGGTCCCTAGATCCCTTTTTATTGGTTATGTAAAACTGGTTGTGACAGGGCTCAGGTTCTCTCAGATTTAATTTGGAGGGAACTGATAGCTCCAGATCAGCTATTTTGGAGTACCCACAGAAACCCAATTCAGGTTCCAGTCAAGTAAACTCAGGCTTCCTTCACCAAGTGGAGGCAGGATCTGGGCATGATCAAGCAGTCCACACTCTCAAGTTGTCTGCTAAGATCTCAGCCTTAGCCTACCAAAGCCAGATCTTCCCTAGCACCTTGGGAGGGTCCTCAAAAAATCACAGGTAGGAGGATGGGGATGGCTCAATTAAGGGAAGCTCACCACCACATGGAGGCAGGATCTGCCGGGCTCTCAGGTGGTCCCCTGCATTCTCAATCCCTTTTTCAGAGATGCAAGAGGGAGGCCAGAACTGGGCACTCTCTGGTGGTCTGCTGATATAAGAGCTTCTACATGATGGAGTACAGAGCCCACCTACTCATGCTCTCTGCTAGGATCTCAGGCTTAGCCTACCAAAGCCAGATCTGCACTGGGTCCTTGGGAGGGGCCTCACGAAATCCCAGGTAGGTGGATGGCTATGGCACAATCATGGGAATCTCACCAACATCAGGAGGCAGGATCTGGGGCTTCTCAGGCAATCCTCTGCATTCTCAGACTGTCTGTCAGAGAGAGGCCAGAGGGAGGCCAGAACTGGGCAGTTTCTGGCACCTAGACCCAATTCTTACAATAACCCTAATGCTAAGTGTAGTCCTCAACAAACCTTGAATGTAGCCCTAATCTTAAACGTAAGCTTACACCTAAGCCTAACCTTTTAAGTAACCTTAAATGTACCTGTACCACTAAACCTACATCTAATCCTAATCCTCCAAATTTCCCTAGCCATCCACCTAACCCTAAACCACCCCCAACCGTACTCCAAAAACTGACACTACCCTAACTGTAATTCTAGACCTAACCGTAACACTAAACTTAATATAAATTTTTGAGCTAACCATAGCCTTAGCCCGAGCCATAAGCCTAAACCTAACTTTAACCTTACCACTAATCCTAACCCTAACCATAACCCTGCCTCTAACACTAATTCTAATCATAATACAATGTACAGATCAGACCTAAGCATTCCTCTCACTATAACACTAAACCCCAACCCTAACAATAACCATACCATCACCCTAAACCTGAACTTAAGTGTAACCCTAACCTGAAACCTAACTCTAACCCTAACCCTAATGCTAACCCTAACACTAAGGCTAACCCTAGCCTTAAAACTAAAACTAACATTAAACCTAAATCCAATCCTAAACCCTAATATAAACCTAACATTAAACTTAACACTAACACTAATTCTGACCCTAACTGTAATCTTAATTCTAAATGTAAACCCTGACCAAAACTGTACCCAAACCCTAATCTGAGACCTGACACTACATGTAATGCAAACCCTAGAATTAACCCTAGACTTAAGCCTAACATTAACCCTATTATTAAATTTTGAGCTAACCCTAACCCAAACCCTAGTGATAAACCTAAGCCCAATCCTGGCTTTAACCCTAACGTTACCCTAAACCTAACCATAATCCTGGCTTTAACAGTAATGCTAATCCTGACTCCATAGGCAACCCTAGACCTAATCATATCTCTAAAACTAGCCCTAAACTTAACCTCAACACTAACCTTAGCCTAGGCCTAACCCTAATCCTAACCCTACCCCAAGCCCTAAACTCAAAACTAATCCTAACCCTAAACCTAATCCTAAACTCTAATGCAACCCTAACACTAAACACAGCACTAAACATAACACTAAAATAAATCTCACCTTAAATCTAATCTTAATTCTAGATATGAATCCTTACTCAAACCATATCATAACACTAACCCTTGACCTGACACTACACATAGCACGAATCCTGGCACTAGCCTTACCACTAACCCTAAAACTAGCCTTAAACCTAATGCTAATCATAACTGAAAAACTAACCTGAGACCTGACCCTAAACCTAACCTTAACTCAACCCTAACACTTCCACTAGTTATAAAGCTGATTCTAACCAAAGCCTAGCCCTAACCTAAACCTAATCCTAACCCTAAACCTACCTGTATACGTGAACCTAACCCTAGACCTAAGCCTAATCCTAACCCTAAACCTAATAGTAGGCCTAAGCCTAACCCTAAACCTAACACTACACCTAATCCAAAACGTAAACCAAACCCTAACACTAAACCTAAGCCTAACCCGAAAGGTAACCATGACTTTAACACTAGGCCTAATACAAAACCTAAACCTAAACCTAAGCCTAAACCTACAAGCAGACCTAGCTCGAACCCAACCTTTAATCCTAAAACTAACCCTAACCCTAAAGCTAAACCTTAACCTAACCTAAACCTTAAACGTAACCCTGGTCATAACCTTAACCAACCCTTAACTTTATCCCTAATCTTAACATTAAACATAACACTAACCCTAATGCTAAACCTAGCCCTAAACCTAAATTAAGCCTAATCCTATATGTAACCTTGTCCTGAACCCTAACACAAATCCTAACCCTAAACAAAACCCTAGGGCCAAATCGAAACTTACCCTTAATGGTACCTCTTGCCCTAAACCAAACACTGAATGTAGCACTAAATCTAAACGTAAACCTACACTTTAGCCTATCCCTTCACATAATCCTAAATGTAACCCTACCAGTAAACCTTAATCTAATTCTAACCATGAATATAACCCTAGAGGTAAACCTTACCCTAACACAAACCCTGGCCCTAGTCCAAAACCCAAGAATAACCTTAATTGTAACCCTAGCCCTAACCCTAATGGAAAACCTAATATTAATCTTTGAACTAACTCTAACCCTAGCCCTAGCTATAAACCTAACCCAACCCTAGATTTAACCCTAACACTGTAACCATAATCATAGCTGAAAAACCTTAATGTTAATTAACTAACATTAGTTAATCCTAACTCTGCATGTAACCCTAGACCTAAAACTACCTGTAACCATACCACTCACCCCAACCCTAACCCTGACCATAACCTAGCCCTAACCCTAAACCTAACCCTAATGTTAACTTTGAACTTACCCTTACCCTAACACTAGCTGACACTAATAGTAGCTGAATCCTAACACCAATTCTATCCTTAAACCTACCCATAACCTTAGCCCTAAACCTAACAGTAGGCCTGAGCCTAACATGAAAACTAACACTGCACCTAATCCTAAACATAACACTAACCCTGACTCCTGACCTAGTCCAAAAACTAACACTAACCCTAATTTAATTCTAGACCTAAACGTAACACTAAACCTAATATTAATTTTTGAGCTAACCCTAATCCTAGCTCTAGCCATAAACCTGACACCAACTCTAACTTTAACAGTAACCATAATCCTAAGCCTAAATGTAATCCTGCCTCTAACACTAATGCAAATCCTAACTCTATACATAACCCTAGACCTAACCCTACCTCTAACCCTAAACCTAAACATAACACTAACTCTAACCCTAGTGCTAGCCCTAAACCTAAAACTAACCCCAACCATAACTCTAAACCTAATCCTAAACCTTAATGTAAAGCTAACACCAAATATAATACTTAACACTAAACATAACACTAATACAAATTCTAACCCTAACTCTAATCTTAATTCTAAATATATACCTTGACCGAAACCGAACCCTAACCCTAACCCTAGACTTAACACTACATGTAACCTGAATCCTAGCACTAGCCCTAACACTAACACGTATCCTAAGTGTAACCGTAACCCTAAAACAAGACCTAACACAAACCCTAAACCTAAAATAAGCCGAAACCAACATGTAATCCTAGCCATAACCCTGCATTTATACCTAACCCTAACCCTAACTGTAGTCTTAGCCATAAAGTTAACCCTCACACTAAACCTAGCCCTAGCCCTAATCCTTAAACTAACCCTAATCCTAAAACTAATCCTAAACCCTAAGGTAAATGTTACAACTAAACATAATACTAATACTGATTCTAACCCTAACTCTAATCTTAATTCTAAATATATACACAGACCCAAAGCATACCCCAAACCTAAAACTAGACCTAACACTGCATGTAACCAGAATCCAAGCACTAGCTCTAACACTAACTATAAATCTAGCCTTAACCCTAAACCTAACCCTAATATTATCCTTTGCCCTTACCCTAACGCTAACTCTAGACCTAGTGATAAAACTGACACTAACCATAGCCTAACCCTAATACTAAACCTAATCCTAAACCTGAACCTATCCCTATACGTGAACCTAACCGTAGGCCTAAGTCTCAATCTAACCCTAAACCTAACATTACACCTAATCCTACAACAAAACCCTAACCCTAATCTAAACCTAAGCTTAACCTGAAAGGCAACTGTCAGCGTAACACTAGGCCTAACACAAACCCTAAACCTAAAATTAGCCTAACTGTACAGGTAATCCTAGCCATAATTCTACCTTTAAACCCAAGCCTAAAACTAACCCTAAAGCTAACCTTTAACCTAATGCTAACTCTAAACATAACCGTAATATCTTAACAATAATCAGCACTGTACCTTATCCATAAATATAACCCTAAACATAAACCTACCTGTAAAGGTAAACATGACCCTATCTCTAGGCCTAACAGAAAACCTAAATCTCAACCTAAGACTAACCTACAAGTAATCCCAGTAATTAACCCTACCATTAAACTTAAGCCTAACCCTAACCTTTAAGCTAAACCTTACCCTATGGATAACCTTAAACGTAACCCTAGTGTACTAACACTAACCCAAAAGGTAACTTTATCTCTAATGGTAATCCTAAAGCTAATGCTAACCCTAAACTTAACTATAAGCATAACCATAACTCCACATGTAACACTATCCCTAACCATAACCTTAATCTTAACCCTAAACCAAACCCTAGACCCAACCCTAAACTTAACCCTTGTGCTAACTCTACCCTAACACAAACCCTGATCCTAGCCCTTACTCTAAATGTACACCTAGCCAAGCCTAAACTTAAATGTAACCCTAAACTAAACCTTAATCTAATCTTAACTCAAAATATAGCCATAGAGGCAAACCTAACCCTAATATTATCACCAGGACTAGTGCGAAAACTAACATTAACCCTAACTGTCACTATAGATCTAGCCTCAACACTAACCCTAATATAATTTTTGAAGTAATTATCACCCCAGCCCTAGCCATAAACATAATTGATACCCTACCTTTAACTGTAACAATAGTCCTGACCTTAAACATAATCCTGACTCTAACACTAATGCTAATCCTAAAACTGTATGTAAACCTAGACCCAAACCTACCTCTAATTCTAAACCTAATTGTAGTCTAACCCTAATCCACACAGTAAATTTATCCCTAATCCTAACCCTAAACCTAATGCTAACCCTAAACATAACCCTAACCTTAACCTTAATACTAACCCTAACCCTAAACCTAATTCTAACCCTAACCATACACGTAACCCCATCCCTAACCCCGACCCCAATCACAACCATAAACAAAACCCTAGAAGGAATCCTAAACCTAACACTGATTCTTACTCTAGCCCTAACCCAAACTCTGAATGTAGCCCTAACCCTAATCGTTAATGTACACCTAAGCTTTTCCATAACTGTAAACCTAAACATAACCCCACTACCAAACTTTAATCTAATCCTAACCCTAAATATAACCCTAGATGCCAACTTAATACTAGCCCACTCCCAGCCCTGGTTCAAATACTAATACTAACCCTAACTGTAACTCTAGACCTAATGCTAACACTTATGCTAATATTAATTTTTGAGCTAATCTTAACCCTAGCCCTAACCATAAACCTAATGCCAACCCTAGATTTAACCCTCATATCAATCCTAACCATAACCATTATCCTAACTCTAAGACTAATGTGAATCCTAACACTATATAACCCCAGGCCTAACCCTACCTCTAATCATAACCCTAAACCCAACCCTAACACTAACCTTAGCCTAGCCCTAAACCTTACCTTACCTGTAGCCCTAACCCTAAAACTAGCCATAACCATAACTCTAATTATAACTCCAAAAGTAACTTGAGAATTTTACCCTAAACCTGACCCTAACATTATCCTTTGATGTTACTCTAAACCCTAACACTAGCCCTAGTACTAAATCTGGCATTAACCATAGCCTAGCCCTAACCCTAAACCTAATCTTAACCCTAAACCTACCCCCGTACGTGACCCTAGCCCTAGGCCTAAACCTAACCCAATCCCTAAACCTAGCAGTAGGCCAAATCCTTATCATAAACCTGACACTACACCTAATCCTCAACCTGTCCTAACCCTAAACCTAAAGGTAACTGTGACCCTAAGACTAGGCCTAACACAAACCTTTTAAACCTAAAACTATGGCTAACTTTCAAGTAATCCTGTCCGTAACCCTACCTTTAAGCCTAAGTCTACCCCTAACCCGAAAGCTAAACTTTACCCTAATGCTAACCCTAAACATTACCCTAGTTTCCTAACCCTAACTAGTACTGTAGCTTGATCAATAACCTTAATCCTAAACCTAACACTAACCCTAAACATAAACTTAATCCTAACGTTAATGCTAACCCTAACCCTAACCCAAACCTAAACCTAACCTAAGCCTAACCCTACATGTAATACTTGCCCTATCCTTAACCCCATTTCTAACCCTAAACAAAAACCATAGAACCAAAGCTAAACCTAAACCTAATGCTAAATCTAGTCCTAACCCAAACTCTGAACCTAGTCCTAACCCTAGCTGTAAACCTACACCCAAGCCTAACCCTTCACTAAATGTAACCCTTCCACTAAACCTTAATCTAATTCTAACCCTAAATGTAAATCTAGACTCAAATATAACCCTAACCTAACCCAAGCCATGGTCCAAAAATTCACACTAACCCTAACTGTAACTCCATATTTAAACCTTATACTAAACCTAATATTAATTTTTGAGCTAAACCAAACCCTAGATCTGGCAATAAACCTAATTCCAGCACTAGCTTTAACCCTGACAATAATTCTCACACTAACTATAATCCTGGCTGTAACACTAATGCTAATCCTAACTCTGTATGTAACCCTAGACATATCCCTACCTCTAATGCTAAATCTAAACTTAACCCTAGAACTAATCAGAGCCTAACCATGAACCTAACCCTAACTGTTGCCCTAACTATAACCCTAACCCTTACCCTAACACTAACCGTAACCTAGCCCTAACCCTAAAAATAGCACTAAGCCTCTACTAATCCTAAACCCTAATATAAACCTAGCACTAAACATAACACTAATACTAATTCTAACCCTAACTTTAAACTTAATTCTAAAATAAACTCTGAACCAAATCATGCCCTAACCCTAACCAAAGACCTAACACTACAGGGAACCAGAATTCTAGCACTAGCCCTAACACTAACCCTAAAACTAGCTTTAATCCTAACAGTAATCAGAACTCCAAAACTAATCTGAGACCTAACCTTAAACCTATACCTAGTATTATCCTTACACCTTACCTTAATTAGCCTTTCTCATAATGCTGACAGTAACTGTAGGCTAGACCTAAACCTAAACATAATCCTAACCCTAAACCTATCCCTGTATATGACCCTAACACTAGGCCTTAACCTAATCTTAACCCTAAACTTAACTTAACTACGTCTAATCCTAAATTAACCCTAACCCTAACCTAAATTTAACCCTAACCCAAAAAGTAATGACAGCCCTAACTCTAGGCCTAACATAAACCCTAAAGCTAAACCTAAATCTAACCCTAAAAGTAACCCTAACCATAAACCTACCTTTAACCCTAAGCCTAACCCTCACCCCAAATCTAACCCTAGTCCTAACACTAATGCACATTGAAATTTTTTTCTAATCCTAACCCTAAACCTAAACATAAGCATAACCCTAAATAAAATGCTATCACTAACCCTAAACCTAAACCAAAACCTAAGCCTACATGCATACCTATCCCTAACCCTAAGCCCAGCCCTAGTCTGAAAACTAAAACTAGCCCTACCTGTAACTCTAGACCTAATTCTAGCACTAACACTAATAATAATTTTTGAGATTGTCCTAGCTCTAGCCCTAGGCATAAACTTAACCATGATCTCAGCTTTGAACCTAACACTAATCCTAACCCTACACATAATCTGGGCTCTAACACTAATGCTAATCCTCACTTTATATGTAACCCAAGACTTAACCCTACTTCTAAACCAACCCTAAACCTGACCCTAACACAAACCTTAGCCTAGTCCTAAGCCTAACCCTAACTGTAGCCCTAACCCCTATCCTAACCCTGACCCTAACCCTAACCCTACTTCTAGACATAAAACTTACCCCAAGCCTAGCTTTAAACCTAATGATAATCGTAACCCTAACCATAATCCTGACTTTAACACTTAATGCTAATCCTCACTCTATATGTAACCCCAGACCTATCCTTACCTCTAACCATAACCCTAAACCCAAAAGTAACCTTAACCAGAACATAGCCCTAAACCTAACTGTAACTGTGGCCTTAATCAACCCTAAACCTAACCCTAAACTTGACTCTAACCCTATCCCTAACTCTAGACATAAAATTTACCCCAAGCCTAGTTTTAAACCTAACAATAATCCTAACCCTAACCATAATCCTGACTTTAACACTTAATGCTGATCCTACCTCTTTATGTAACCACAGACCTAACCCTATGTCTAACCATACCCTAAACCCAACACTTACATTAACCAGAGCCTAGCCCTAAACCTAACCGTAACTGTAGCCCTAATCAACTCTAACCCTAACCCTAACCCTGACCCTAAAACTAACCCTAACCCTAAAACTAGCCCTAGCCCTAGCCCCAAACCTAAAACTATTCCTAAACCCTAATGGAAACCTAACAGTAAACATAACCCTAAACACAACACTAGTGCTAATTATAGTCCTAACTCTAATCTTAATTTTAAGTATAAACCTGACCCCAAACCTACCCTAACCCAAAGCCTACACCTAATACTACAAATAACCTGAAATCTAGCAATAGCCCTGAAACTAACACTGAAACTATTCTTAATCCTAACTCTAATAATAATTACAAAACTAACCTGTGAACTAACCCTAAACCTAACTCTACCATTATCCTTCGACCTTACCCTAACACTAACTCTAGCCCTAGTCATAAAGCTGACACTAACCTTAGCCATTACCCTAAACCTAATCCTAACCCTAAAGGTACATGGTAAGCCTAATCCTAACCCTAAAACTAACACTACATCTAATCTTAAACCTAACCCTAAGTTTAATGTTAACCCTATCCTTAAACCTAAACCTAACCCGAACTGTAGCCCTAACCCCAACCCTAACCCTAACCCTAACCATAACCATAACCATAACCCTAACCCTAACCTTAACCCTAACTAGCCTAACTCTAACGCTAGCCCTAGCCCTAAACCTAAAACTAACCCTAACTTTAAAGCTAATCCTAAACCTAATGTAAACTTAATATTAAACATAGCATGAAACATAATTCTAAACATAACACTAATACTAATTCTAGCCTTAACTCTAATCTTAATTCTAAATAAAAACCCTGACCCAAACCATATCCTAAACCTAACTCTAGGCCTAACATTACACATAATGCAAATCCTAGTACTAGCTCTAACACTTTCCCTAAAACTAGCCTTAATCCTAACTCTAATCATAACTTCAAAACGAACCTGAGACCTAACCCTAATATTATCCTTTGACCTCAGAGTAACCACAACACTAGCTGTAGTCATAAAGCTGACACTAAGTGTAGCCTAGCCCTAACTAAACCTAATCCTAACCACAAATCTCACAGTAGGCCTAATCATAACTAAACCAAACACTACACCTATCCTAAACCAAACCATAACCCTAACCATAATCTAACCTTAAGCCTAAAGTGAAACCTTAACCGAAGACTAACCCTAAACATAATCCAAGTTTCCTAATCTTAACCTGTACCGTAATTTTATCCTTAACCCAATCCTAAACCTAACCCTAATTTTAAGGATAATTGTGACCCTAACACTAGGGCTAACACAATCCCTAAACCTGAATTTAAGTCTAGCACTACAAGTAATCCTAGCCATAACCCTGCATTTAAACCCAACAATGGCTGAACCAGACTGGAGAGGCTGAAAATCCAGTAGAGCTCAGTCCACGAGGCTGGATGTCTCAGTAATCCCAATCTAGTGCTGAAGATCTGATGTATTCCAAAGGATCGGCTAGTCTTCAGTCTATAGCGGCAAGTCAAACTCACCAGCAAGAGAAAGAAAGCACCAAAAAGCACGCACTCTCATCTGCCATGGTATTTTATATGGGCTTCCATCAGAAGGTGACACCCACATTTAGGGTATTTTTTCAGCTTCAGATGATCCAATGAAGACGATCTCTTTCGTTTCAGTTAATCCCACATCCAGTCAAATTGACAGCCAGGATTAGCCATCACAGGGTTCTTTTTAGGTTGAGGGCTAAGGCTAGAATTAGGGTTAGGAGTAGGGTTAGGGTTAGGGTGAGGGTTAAGGTTAGGGTTGGGGTTAGGGTTTGGGCTACAGCTAGGGTTAGGTTTAGGGTTAGGTGGCGGTTAATGTTAGGGTTGGATTTAAGGTTATGATTACAGGTACGGTTAGGTCTGGGCTTACATACAGAGTTAAGATTGCATTAGTGTTAGAGCCAGGGTTATGGTTAGGGTTAGGATTAGTGTTAGGGCTAAAGTTAGCATTAAGGTTAGGTTTATGGCTAGGGCTGGGGTTAGGGATAAATCAAAATTTAATACTAAAGGTAATTTTTAGGGTTAGGTAGGTCCAGAGTTAAATTTTGGGTTAGTGTTAGTTTTTGAACTATGACTTGGAGGTGGGGTATGTGTAGTTTGGTGTCTAGGGTTATATTTAGGGTTAGGATTAGATTAAGGTTCAGTGGTAGGGTTATATTTAGAGTTACATATAGAGTTAGGCTTGGGTTAGGGTTAGGGTTAGGTATATAATTTGGGTTAGGGCTTGGTTTGGGGTTTGGGTTAGGGCTAGAGTTAGAATGAGGTTTAAGATTGGGTCTAGGGCTTGGTTTAGGGTTTGAATTGGAGTTAGGATTAGGGATAGGGTTACATGTACAGTTAGGCTTAGGTTTAGGTTTAGGTTTAGGATTAGGGTTAAATTTGTGTTAGGATTAGGGTTATGTTTAGGGTTTGCATTAGGTTAAGTTTTAGCTTTATGGTTAGGCTTAAGGATAAATGTGTGGTTATGGCTAGGATTACTTTTAGGGCCAGCCTTATGTGTTGAAATGCAGGGTTTGTGTTAAGCCCAATGTTAGGGTCACAGTTACCTTAGGGTTGGGGCTAGGTTAAGGCTTAGGTTAGGTTTAGGATAGGTGTATTGCTTGGTTTAGGGTCATGATTAGGCTTACTGTTATGTTTAGGGTTGGGATTAGGCTTAGGCCTGGGGTTAGTGTCAAGTATAGTGGTAGGTTTAGGGTTATGATTGGGTTTAGGTTTAGAGCTATGCTATGGTTGGGTCAGTTTTATGATTAGGGTTAGTGTTAGGGTTAGGGTAAGGTCAAAGGATAATATTAGGGATAGGTTTATGTTTAGGTCTCAGGACACTTTTGGAGTTATGATTGGAGTTAGGATTAAGGATAGTTTTTTCACTTAGTGTTAGGGCTAGTGCTATGATGTGGGTTATGTATAGCCTTAGGTCTGGGGTTAGGGAAAGGTTTGGGTCAGGGTTTATATTTAGAATTAAGATTAGAGTTAGGGTTAGAATTAGCATTAGTGTTATGTTTAGTGTTACGATTAATTTTTGGTTTACTTTAGGGTTTAGGATTTGCTTTAGGGCTAGGGCTAGAATTAGGTTTAAGGGTACAGTTATGTTAGGGCTAGGCTATGGCTACTGTTAATTTTCGTGTTTAGGCTTAGGGTTAGAGGTAGGGTTAGGTCTATGGTTATATGTAGATAAAGGATTATCATTAGTGTTAGAGCCATGATTATGATTAGGGTTAGGATTAAATTTAGGGTTAGGTTTATGGCTAGGTCTAAGGTTAGGGTTAGCTCAAAAATTAATATCAGGGCTACCATTAGTGTTATGCCTACAGTTACAGTTAGGGTTAGTGTTAGTTTTCACACTAGGGCTGCATTTATGGTTAAGGTTAGGTTTCAGTATAGGGTTATATTTAAGACTAGTATTAGACTAAGGCTTAGGGTTACGCTTAGGGTTATGTGTAGGGTTAGGCATAGGTGTAGGTTTAAGATCAGGGTTGGGCCTAGGTTCAGGTTATGGGTTAAGGCTAGAATTAGAGTTAGGGTTAGGCTTAGGATTGGATCTAGGCTTTTATTTAGGGTTAGAATTGGGTTTAGGTTAGAGATAGGTTTACATGTAATGTTAGGCTTAGGTTTAGGGTTAGGGTTAGCATTAGATTTATATTTAGGATTATGTTTATTTTTAGCATTAGTTTTAGGGTTAAGATTAGGGATAAAGTTACGCTGCAGGTTAGCATTAGAACTAGGGATATGTTTAGCATTAGGGTTAGGTTAAGGTTTAACTTTAGGCTTAGAGTAAGACTTGGGTTTAAAGGTAGGATTATGGTTGGGATTACTTGTAGGTGTAGGCTTAAATTTAGGTTTAGGGTTTCTATTAGGCCTAGTGATATGGTCAGAGTTACCTTTAGGTTTAGGCTTAGCATTAGGTATAGGATTAGGTGTACCATTAGTTTTAAGGTTAGCATCAGGTCTACTGTTAGATTTATGGTTAGGATTAGGCTTAGGCGTATGGTTAGGGTAACATATAGAGTTAGGTTTAGGATTAGGTTTAGAGTTAGTGCTAGGCTACGGTTACCGTCCGATTTATGAATAGAGCTAGTTTTAGAATTTGGATAAGGTCAAAGGATAATATTAGGGCTAGGTTTATGTTTAGTTCTCAGGTTAGTTTTGGAGTTATGATTAGCGTTGCAATTAAGGCTAGTTTTAGGGTTAGTGTTAGAGCTAGTGCTAGGATTTGGGCTACCTGTAGTATTAGGTCTAGTGTTAGGGTTAAGGCATGATTTGTGTCAGGGTTTATATTTATAATTAAGATTAGATTTAAGTTTAGAATTGGTGTGAGCGTTATGATTAGTGTTATGTTTAGTGTTCGGATTACATTAGGATTAAAGTTTAGGTTTAGGCTTAGGGTTAGTTTTAGGCATAGGGCTAGGGCTAGGGTTAAGGTTAAGGTTAGGGTAACTGTTAGGTTTAAGGTTAGGGTTAGGGTTAGTGTTAGGGTCAGGGTTAGGGTCAGGCTACAGTTAGTATTAGGCTTAGGTTTCGGGTTGGGGTTAGATGTAGGGTTAATACATATAGAGTTAGGATTAGCATTAGTGTTAGAGCCAGTATATGCTTAGGGTTAGGTTTAGTGTTAGGGTTAATGCTAGGGTTGGGGTTAACTTTATGGCTGGGGCTAGTGTTAGGTTTAGCTCCAAAACTAATATTAGTGTTAGTGTTCATTTTAGGTCTAGACTTACAGTTAGGGTTAGTGTTAGTTTTTGGAATAGGGCTGGAGGTCTGTTAGGGTTAGGCTGGCATGTAGGGCTATACTAAAGTTAGGATTAGATTAAATTTAGTGGTAGGGTTATGTTTAGGGTTACGTGTATGGTTAGGCTTAAATGTAGCTTTAGGTTTATGGATAGGGCTAGGTTCAGGTTGAGGTTAGGGCTACAGTTAGCATAGATATAGGTTTAAGAATAGGTCTAAGGTTTTGTTTAGTGTTAGGATTTGGGTTATGGTTAAGGTTAAAATTAAATGTCGCTTTAGGCTTCTGTTTAGGCTTAGGGTCATGGTTAGCCTTAAGGTTAAGATTATTTTTTGTGTTAGTGTTATATTTAGGGTTAGGATTAAGGATAAATTTATGGTGTGGGTTAGGGTTAGGGCTATTATTGTGTTTAGGTTTAGTGTTAGATTAAGTTTTAGCTTTAGCGTTAAGGTTAGGCTTAGTGTTAAAGTTAGGGTTATGTCTAGGATTACTTGGAGGGTTAGGTTTAGGTTTATGTACAGAGTTTGTCTTAGGCCTAGTGTTAGTGATGCGGTTACCTTTAGGGTCAGGGTTAGTTTTAGGGTTAGGGTTAGGGTTAGGTTTAGGTTTAAATATAGTGTTCGGTTTAGGGTTAACATTAGGGATAAAGTTACTGTGCCAGATAGGGTTAGGAAACTAGGGTTATATATATGGTTAGCATTAGGCTAAGGTTGGCTTTAGGGTTAGGGTTAGGCTTAGGGTCAAAGGTAGGATTGTGGCTGGGATTAGTTATAGGTTTCAGTTTAGGATTAGGTTTAGATTTTGTGTTAGGTCTAGTGTTAGGCTTATGGTTACCTTTCAGGTAGGGTTAGGTTAAGGGTTAGTGTTAAGGTTATTTTTAGGATATTTTGTTTGGTTAGGGTTATGATTAGGCCTACTTTTTGGTTTAGGGTTAGGATTAGGCATAGGCCCAGGGTTAGGATCACATATAGTACAGGATTTGGATTTAAATTAAGTTTAGGGTTAGAGTTAGGCTATGGTTCGTGTCAGCTTAATTACTAGCACTAGTGTTAGAGGTAGGTTAAGGTCAGAGGATAATATTAGGGTTAGGATTAGGGTTAGGTCTCAGGTTTGTTTTGGAGCTATGATTAGAGTTAAGATTAAGGCTAGTTGTAGGGTAAGTGTTAGAGGTAGTGCTCAGATTCAGGTTACTTGTAGTGTTAGGTCTCGTTTAGGGTACAGTTTGGTTGAGGATTTATATTTAGAGTTAAGATTAAAGTTAAGGCTAGAATTAGTGTTTGTGTTATATTTAGTGTTATGTTTACTGTTACGTTTAGGGTTAGGTTTCGATTAGGCCTTAGGATTAGGTTTAGGGTTGGGATTAGTTTTAGGTTTAGGGATAGTGCTAGCATTACGGTTAAGGTTAGGGTTATGGCTACATTTAGGATAAGTTTTAGGGCTGGTTAGTGTTAGGGTTGGGTTTAAAATTGTGGTTAGAAGTAGGGATAGGTTTGAGGTTACATGTAGAGTTAGGATTAGCATTACTTTTAGAGCCAGGATTATGGTTTAGGTTAGGATTAGGATTAGGTATAGTGTTACCTTAAGTTTAGGAGTAGGCCTACTGTTAGGTTTAGGGTTAGGATCAGGCTTATACCTACTGTTAGGGTGCATGATGGGGTGGGTTTAGGGTAGGTTTAATTTTAGATTTAGGGCTAGGCTACAGTTAGTGTCTGCCCTATGGCTAGTGCTAGTGTTAGGGTCAGGATAAGGTCAAAGGATAATATTAGGGTTAGATTTAGGGTTAGGTCTCAGGTTAGTCTTGCAGTTATGATTATAGTTAGGATTAAGACTAGTTTTAGGTTTAGTGTTAGGGCTAGTGGTAGGATTCGTGTTATGTATACTTTTAAGTTTAGGGTTAGGTTTAAGTTATGGTTTGGGTCAAGATTTATGTTTAGAATTCTGATTTTAGTTAGGGTTAGAATTAGTATTAATGTTATATTTAGTGCTATGTTTACTGTTATGTTTAATGTAAGTTTTACATTAGTGTTTATGATTTGGTTTAGGGTTAGGGTCAATTTTAGGTTTAGGGCTAGGGCTACAGATAGGGTTAGTGTTAGCATTAGGTTTAGGGCTCCAGTTAGGTTTAGGGTTATGGTTAGGGCTCCAGTTTGGTTGAGATTTAGGCCTAGGCTATGGTTAGTGTTAGGGTTAGGTTTAAGGTTAGAGTTATTCATAGTGTTAGGTTTAGGGTTACATATAGAGTTAGGATTAGCATTAGCATTTAAGCTAGTATTATGGTTATGGCTAGGATTAGTGTCGTGTTTAAAGCTTGGGTTGGTGTTCGGTTTATGGCTAGGGTAGGATTAGGGTTAGCTTCAAAATTAATTATCTTTAGTGTTAGGTTTAGCACTACAGTAACAGTTAGTGTAACTATTATTTTTCAAACTAGGCTTGGATGAGGTTTAGGGTTATGTTTGAGCGTAGGGATATATTTAGGGCTTGGATTAAGTTTAGTGATAGGGCTATGTTAAGTGTTGACTGTAGGGTTAAGCTTAAGTGTAGGTTTACAATTAGGGTTAGGGCTAGGTTTAGGGTTTGGGTTAGGGCTAGAGTTAGCGTTAGGGTTGAGTTTTGGGTTGGGTCTACGGTTTTGTTTGGGGTTAGGATTGTGGTTAGGGTTCAGGATAGGTTTACATGTAGGGTTAGTTTTAGGATTAGATTTAGGGTTAGGGTAAGCATTAGGCTTAGGTTTAGGGTTATGTTTAGGTTTAGCATTGGGTTGAGGGTTAGAATTAGAGAAAATGTTACAGCACTGGTTAAGGATAGGACTAGGGTTATGATTAGGGTTAGCATTAGGTTAAGGTTTAGAATTAGTGTTAGGTTTAGGCTAAAGTTTAAACAGGGCTATGGCTAGGATTACTTGTAAGGTTAGGCTTGGTTTGAGGTTTAGTGTTTGTGTTAGGCATATTGTCAGGTCATGCTTACCTTTAGGTTTAGGATTAGGGCTAGGCTACTCTTACTCTCAGCTCTATGACTAGGACTAATGTTATGGTTAGGGTAAGTTCAAAGGATAATATTATGGTTAGGTTTAGGGTTAGGTCTCAGGTTAGTTTTAGAGTTATGATTAGGGTTATAATTAAGGCTAGTTTTAGGCTTATTGTTAGGGCTAGTGCTAGGATTTGGGTTACGTGTAGTGTTATGTCTTGGGCTAGGGTTAGGGTACAGTTTGTGTCAGGGCTTATATTTAGAATTAAGATTATAGTTAATGCTAGAATTAGTACTAGTGTTATGTTTAGTGTTATTTTAGTGTTAGGTTTAAGTTAAGGATTCTGATTGGGTTTAGGGTTAGTGTTAGTGTTAAGAATAGTGCTAGGATTAGAATTAGGGTTAGGGTTAGGGTTAGGTTTAGGGTTAAGGTTAGGGTTACGGTTAGGGCTAGAGTTAGGTTAGGTTTAGGGCTAGGCTACAGTTAGTGTGAGGGTTAGGTTTAGGTTTAAGTTTAGAGAAATGGTTAGGTCTAGGGTTCCATATTGAGTTAGGATTAACATTAGTGTTAGAGAAAGGATTATGGTTATGATTAGGAATAATGTTAGGTTTAAAGTTAGGGTAGTGGTTAGGTTTATGGCTAGAGCTAGGTTCAGGATTACCTCAAAAATTAATATTAGTTAAGATTAGGATAAGATCTATAGTTAGAGTTAGGTTTAGTATTCCATTTCGAGTACAGCTGGGATTTGGGTTAGGGTTATGTTTGCACCTATTGTTATAATTAGGGTTAGGATTAGATTAAGGTTTAGTGCTAGGGTTAAATTTAGGGTTACATGTAGGGTTAGGCTTCGTTGTATGGTTAAGTTTAGCATGAGGGCTAGGTAAAATCTGGGGGATAGGTCTAGATTTAGTGTTAGGATTAAGTTTAAGTTCGGGTCTATGGTTATAGCTAGGATTACTTGTAGGGTTAGGCTTAAGTTTAGGTTTAGGTTTTGTGTTAGGCCTAGTGTTAGGCACAGGGATACCTTTATAGTTATGGGTAAATTTAGGTTTGGACTAGGGATAAAACTAAGGTGCAGGTTAGGGTTAGATAACTATGATTATATTTAGAGTTAGTTTAAGGTTAAGGTTTAGCTTCAGGGTTAGGGTTAGGCTTAGGGTTAAATGTATGTTTATGGCTACTATTGCTGGAAGGGTTAAAATTAGGTTTAGGTTTAGGATTTGTGTTAGGACTGATGTTAAGGTCTTTGTTACTTGTCAGCTTAGGGTTACATTTAGGGTTAGGTGTAGTGTTAGGTTTAGGGTTAGGTGTAGTGTTTGGCTTAGGCCTCCTGTTAAGTTTAGGGTGAGGATTAGGCTTAAGCCTAGGGTTAGGGAAGTGTATAGGGGCAGTTTTAGGGTATGATTAGTTTTAGGGTTAGATTTAGGCTATGGTTAATGTCAGTTTTGTGACTAAGGCTAGTGTAATGGTTAGCATAAGGTCAAAGATAATATTAGGGTTATGTTTAGGGTTAGGTCTCAGTTTAGTTTTTGAGTTATGATTAGAGTTAAGATTAAGACAGGTTTTAGGGTTAATGTCAGGGCTAGTGCTAGGATTTGGGGTATGTGTGGTGTTATTTCTAGCGTTTGGATTAGGGGATGATTTGGGTCAGCATTCATATTTAGAATTAACATTAGAATTAGGGCTAGAATTAGCATTAATGTTATGTGTCACGCCATCTCCAATGAAGCCTGCGTGAGATCCTCCATGGGTTGAGGCTGGAACTTCAAGGAAGGTTGCCTCTTGGAATTGGTTGTGATAAGAAACATGCAGTGTACCTGGCACGCTCTTACTTGTTATTAATTTTCTAACTGTCACTCTATCTTGGGCTTTCTGTGGGCTCAGAAAGTGCCTGGTGTCCTTGGCACCGCTATCACTGCCTTTATTGAAATCCTTTAATCATTCTAGTCCAGATGCACCATTATTAACGAAAGATATTTAATGAGAGATATTTTAGACATAGTGAGAAGTGACTAAGCAGAGTTAATGCTGGAAAGTCCAGAGAGACATAGATGGGTAAATATAGATAGAAGAAGGGTTTCTTGGTATTCATTACAATTCATGGATAAATTGGCAAGATTAAGACCACCTTGGTGTCTTTTGATGAAAGATCAACAAGAGAGCATTAAAAGGAAATTACAGACTGTAGTTAAGGATTGGAAAAATAGCTGGGAAAGATGGTTTCATAGGTCCCTAACATGGGATGATTTTTTAGGATCTAAGGGGTTAAAGAATGACTTAGAAGCCCGATGGCCCACTACAAATAAGCAAGGAAGGTTATCAAATAGTTAAAAATGAAATGTCATACACAGTTGATATTGAAAGTACTTGGTGGTTTAAGGTCATTCTGACCTGAAAACACAAAACTAAGCAGAGTTCTGAGTGTGTAATAAAAACTTGTAGTAGAAACCATAGTATCATAAAGCAGGAATTTGCTGACTGGTACCAGGTTGATAAGATAAAGAAATGTGTTTTGGCTATACATGAGGGTTGGCAAAATTGTTTTACTTTTACTGAAAATCTTAGGAGGTGACTAATTACAGAACAGTCACGCTGATGATGAACTTTCGCAATCTTTGCTGTATATATTTCAAACCTTGCAGCTGCAAAAATACACTCAGACCTTCATCAAACTCCTTTGTGTCTGTCTGTCACTCGCCGAATCCTTGTCCACCCTCTCGACGACCCTGTTCCCATCGGACTGAACTGCCCCGGTCTGGGCTGGTCCGTTGCAAGTGGCGCTCGAACTAGGGACCCGGAGGGTAAGCTATCTCTCCCCTTTTCTCTCTTTTTAATAATTTCAGGCAAGGATAGGACCTCGTCAGGGCGCTGCAGGCCCACTGGTAAAGGATCACCAGATTAAGACAACGAGAAGGTAACTGGTAA
>NW_008334864.1:59325-59993 GCF_000622305.1 Nannospalax galili | reverse complement strand
GCCTCTTTTGCATCCTGTAGGATGGGGAGATGGATCACAAATTAAAATAATGACTAACTATAGCCAACTTTTAGGTGGGTCTGAAGATTTTAGGATTTCTCATTTAACTTGTGAAATTATTAACTATGTGGGAATGTCAGATACCACGCCCATTTGTGTAAGTTTAATAGGACAAGTGATGCCTGGATGCTTACCCATTAATTATAGAACTTTCTACACAGATGCTCCTGATCGCACCTCTGATTCTGGTAAAAGATTAATGTGGGAACTGAGTATGCTAACTTTAGGGTATTATAACTATAATGAAACCTTTCTAGATCCTGATATTAACATGTCTTTAGAAAACTGTTTTCAAGAGTATCATGATAAAGATCAATTTTGGAATTCCTTTATCACTTATCCAAAATGGTTAAATTGTGGATTTCCTTCTAAAGTATCTAAACATCAGCCTCCAGGTTCTAAAGATTCTATTTATGATTTCTCTATTCCAAATCCTAATTATAATTATATTGAATATCTGTTAAATAACACAAATAAATTTAATAACTTTAAACTTCAGACTTATGAAGAACCAGTTAAAAGATGGTTTGCTCCCGGATGGGTGGCTCCCATATACGTGAGTCAATCTCCAGAGCATAATAATACAAGAATTCATCCCAGTATCTTCC
>NW_008334864.1:53042-58304 GCF_000622305.1 Nannospalax galili | reverse complement strand
TACGCCTCAGGAACTCCTCAGTCATCTCTGTAAGTAAGCTCAGTAAATTCATTGGTTCCCCAGGAAAGCCTTAGTCAAACATTGGGTTGACACTGGAACTTTAGAAAGGAATACACATTGCTTGAGGTCAGAGAGTAATTCTCACAACAAATGGAATGTTTATTTGTTGATGATATTGTGTCTCATGGTTATTAAAAAAAATACAAAGTTAAAAGATATTAGAAGGATTTATGAATGAAGATTATGATGGCTGGATATTTCCAGAATTAAGAACAACAGAAAAAAGAATCTTAATTCTTATGTTCTCCTTCTGAATAATAAAAACTGTAACTGGATCCTGGAAAGGACCCAACATTCTAATAACCTTGGGAAGAGGATATGCATTTGTGTTTCCACAGGACACTGAAGCTCCCATCTGGATTCCTGACAGGTTCATCAAGACAATAAAGCCCAGGAAAAGGAGGAGTCGAGGAAGGTTAAGATCTGTGATGCACAAACTACAGAAGCTGAGTGTGTCTCCTCCACAGGCCCGATCAATGCAGGAAGACAGCCTGCCCACCTGGGGACAAGTGAAAAAACTGACTCGTGAAGCAGAAAATACTGTGGTTGCTGCAGGGCAACCTTTGACAAAAGAAAATATGTTTATTGCAATTCTTGCGGTTCTGATATAAGCAAGGAATGTTATCAAATAGTTAAAAATGAAATATCATACACAGTTGATATTGAAAGTACTTGGTGGTTTAAGGTCATTCTGACCTGAAAACACAAAACTAGCAGAGTTCTGAGTGCGTAATAAAAACTGGTAGTAGAAACCATAGTATCATAAAGCAGGAATTTGCTGACTGGTACCAGGTTGATAAGATAAAGAAATGTGTTTTGGCTATACATGAGGGTTGGCAAAATTGTTTTACTTTTACTGAAAATCTTAGGAGGTGACTAATTACAGAACAGTCACGCTGATGATGAACTTTCGCAATCTTTGCTGTATATATTTCAAACCTTGCAGCTGCAAAAATACACTCAGACTTTCATCAAGCTCCTTTGTGTCTGTTTGTCATTCTCCGACTCCTTGTCCACCCTCTCGACAACCCTGTTCCCGTCAGACTGAACTGCCCCGGTCTGGGCTGGTCTGTCGCAGTTATGTTTAGTGTTACATTTAGTGTTCAGTTCACATTAGGGCATAGGATTAGGTTTAGGTGTTGGGTTAGTTTTAAGTTTAGGGCTACGTTTACAGTTAAGGTTAGGGGTAGAGTTAGGGTTACAACTACTATTAGGTTTAGGTCTAGCATATGGTTACTGTTAGGGTTATGTGTAGGGTTAGGATTTGAAGTAAGTTTAGTTCTAGTTATGGTTATGGTTAGGACTAGTTTTATGATTAAACTAGGGTTGGGGTTAGGTTAAGAGTAGGGCTAGATTTAGGGTTAGCTCTCAAATTAATATTATGGTTAGTGTTAGGTTTAAGTCTTTAGTTTAATTATGGTTAGTGTTAGTTTTCAGGATAGGGCTGGGGTTAGGGTGATGGTTAGGTTTGCATCTAGGGTTATGTTTATGGTTATGGTTAGATTTATGTTTAGTGTTAGGGTTATGTTAATGTTTAGTGTAGCAATAAGCTTAGTTGTAAGTACAAGTTTAGGGAAATGGCTAGGCTCAGAGTTTTGAATAGGGCTAGAGCTAGTGTAAGGGTTAGGTTTAGGGTGGGTCTAGGGTTTTCTTTAGGTTTTCGGTTACGGTTAGGCTTCAGGATAGTGTTAAACGTAGGGATAGGCTCAGGTTTAGGTGTAGGCCTGGGTTTAGCATTACGGTTAGGGTTAGGTTTAAGATTAGGTGTAGTGTTGGGTTTAAGTTTAGGATTAGGCCAATTGTTAGATTTAGGGTTGGGAGTAGGCTTAGCCCTAGGTAAGGCTTATGTATAGGGGTAGGTTTAGGGTTAAGATTAGGTTCAGGGTTAGGGGTAGGCTTCTGTTAGAGTCAGCTTTATGATTAGGCATAGTGTTAGAGTTAAGGTTAGGTCAAAAGATAATATTAGGATTTGGTTTAGGGTTAGGTCTCAGGTTAGTTTTTCAGTTAGGATTAAGATTAGTTATAGGGTTAGCAGTATGGTTAATGTTAGGATTTGGGCTATGAGATGTGTCAGGTCTAGGGATAGGGTTAGGGTGTGGTTTGGGTCAGTGTTTGTATTTAGAATTAAGATTAGAGTTTGTTGCGGGTTCTCCTCAGGCCAGCTGTGAAGACCATAACCTGGATCAGTTCCCCTGCTGATTAGGGGGGCAAGAGACATGGAGTCACGACACACAGACCCCGGGAGTCAGGTAGAAGCAAGCACTAGGCAAGGTGCTGCAGGCTCATTTAATGCAGGAGGGGGCAGGCCTTATATTTCCCTTTTCTCTGACCCCAAGTCCCTTTAGTCAGCGTATCGTTTTCTGATTGGTCCATGCCACGCAGTCTGTCAGCAGTCACTGGGCTTGCAAGCAGGGTACGGAGGCCTGGGCTCCTTTTAGCGGGCTATTTGTGGACCAACGAGTGAAGTGAATTTTCACTGAATCCCAGGGCTCTGGGTCCGCGCCATCTTTGGAGGCCTCCTGCTCCATTTCCACCCTTTTTCTTTAAAAGTGACTGTCCAGCGAGAGCCTGTAGGCAGCTCCGCTTCAAGATGACCCCAGGATCATGGACTGTGCCTGTCTTAGGTTGTCCTATTCGGGCATGAACCTTACCCGTCATTGGAGCATGGGCATACACATCCATGTCCTGGCTTAGGTTGATTCAGCCCAACGGGATCTTACCCGTCATTGACTACCAGCCCTCCAATAGGTATCATCCTGGCAGATCAGTTGAGGTGGGGAATTATCTGTAGGAGGCCTCGTACATTTGTGCAAGCCAAGTCTGTCGGGCTGCATAGGGTGGCCTGATACACTGAGTGATTGAATTTTTTCTGATCGAAGGAACAAAGAACAAGGCACTTAAGAAATAGAAAGAGAAGAATAAGTATGCCTGTCAGGAGTAGATAAGTGATGATCCAAGATGGGTAAAACAGTGCTTTTAGATTAGACCAGATTTTCTCTAAGAATCCTGAATTGATGTCCAGCATGGGGGCATGGATATACTTTAGAGCAATAATTTGATTAGTTAGTAATATAGAATAATCAAGAAACTTTTGATTCCAGTGGCCGTGAATATATTGCACAAATTGTAGGCACATTTCAGCAATATTTTGTACTTTATAGGGTGTGAGACAAAGTGACATAAAGTGAGGGTCGCAAGCTAGCAGAGCCATGTCTTTGGGAATTGCCAGTTCTTCACTTAAGAGATAAATTTGTTGTTGTAACACAGTAATTGCCTGGTGAAGATGCTGATTGATAAGGGACTGAGTGTGAAAGGTAGAGGAAGTTTTGGACACAGCCTCGTTGAGTATCTCCACAGTAGTGGAGGATTGGGTGATAGCTACTGCAGCGGTGGTGGCCAACCCTAATGCAAGGATGATGGCTGAGATGAGAGTGGCAGTGACCTCGAAATCCTGTTTTAAGCGGGAGGCTTGTGACAAAGCTGTCCACTCTATAAGGGTGACAGCATGGAAGTGGGTTGCGTTGGTGATTGGAACCCAAAGGGCCATTATTTCATGCATAAAGAGAACTATGTGAGCTGGATGGTTCCAGCAGGCCACCAGTACACAGGTGGTGTTGGTATCGGAGCAGTTGAGTTGTCCCAGAGGGTCGGAGGTAACATTGGCTGGCAATAAGGCAAACAGGGGCTGCACGCAAATGGGGGTAAGGGGGCCAGGATGTTGTGTTATCCATGGATATAAGGATTTTGTTTTCAGCACAAGTAGAGGGATTGGTGTTAGTACAAGTGTCATTGGAAAGCTGAAGGCCCTGCTGTGCCAGTAACGGCATCATGTCCATGCAGGCATGCGGGCCACAGAGGTCCCAGTTACCAAGTATTGATTCACGGTTGGTATGGGAGATCTTAATGCTGCAGGGATAGGTGGGGGCCAGTTGTCTCCAAGATCCTAGGGAGTGATTAGGGGGCAGCGGCTGAAGCAGCAAAAGGGAGGGATGGCATGGTTGGGCTTAGGGTGGCATCTCCACCATGGTATAGGGAGCTTGAGGAAAAAGGGTGCAAGGGAGCATGCGCGTGGGCAGTTGGGGAGTGGTGGGCATAGAATGGCAGGGCAAAATGGGGGCAGAGGGGTGGCAGTCCCCTCCGCCTCCCCTGTTATTATTGTCCCTAGTGCAGCGAAGACCGAGGTTACATCGGTGTTGTTGAAGGTAGGGGAAAGGCCCTTGAGTTTAAGCATGTAAACCAAGGAGGCACTGTCGGCATAATCTTGGATGGTCAGGTTGAACAGCCCAATGCATGAAGATGTGTTGTTGGTAGTGAAGCATAGAGAGTTATTTAGGGGCCAGGAGCCAATGAGTGATTCCCAGGAAGTAACTGGGTCCATTGTGAGGAGGCCAAGTGTAGAATTAGTTGAATAGAGGGTGGAGTAGGCTGTAGAATGAAGCGATAAGGGTAAGAGTATAGGCGGGGAGGGGACCAAGGCCCAGAGATCATGGGCCGTGGCAGGGGTGGGGAAGAGCAAACCAGTTATCCAGATAGCAGAGGGGTCTCTGGGTCCTGGGGGTCCTGTTAGTTGGTTGCTGGTCTCACATCTCTCGCTGGAACCCATACTGGCTTTGTTTCTGTCTAAGGAAACACACAAGTATAGCCTCGCCCTCTTGATAACAAGGGGATGGGCGGTTGCCATTGACACGTTATGGGTCCTTCCATCTCACTAGTGGCAGGGGTGTAGGCCTAGGTATGGCAGCCCAGTGTTTGTAGGCCAGGTTCAACCCATTTTCATTGAAGGACAGGAAATTAATGCTGAATAGAGCTCCAATTATAGCCAGGTGTGGTTCCCTTTTAGACTCAGGGGTAGCAAATTTTTGTAGTGTTTCTTTGAGGGTCCTATTTTCCCACTCCACAATGGCTTGTCCCTGTGGATTATAAGCAATGCCAAGGGAGTGGCTAATTTTCCATGTTGACAGGAGTGATTGGACTTGTAGAGAGGTGTAAGCTGGCCCATTATCAGTTTTTAGGGTCCATGGCACTCCCATTACCAGCATTGCTGATTTGACTGCCTTAATGATGTGTGAGGCCTTTTCACCAGTTTGAGTGATGGCAAAAAGAAAGGAGGAGTAGGTGCCAACAATGACATGGACATACTTAAGATTACGAAAGGAGTCATAATGGGTGACATCCATTTGCCAGAGGACATTGGGTAGGCAC
>NW_008334864.1:32870-52980 GCF_000622305.1 Nannospalax galili | reverse complement strand
TCAGATGTTTGCATTGAGAGATGGGTAGGTCAGGTAGAAGGCGGTGCAGACTGCAAGGAGAAAGGTGAAGTTGTTGGTGTAAGGCCCTGGCTTGTTCTAGTAGAGGAATCTCTCCAGACATAATAAGTTTATCTACTTTGTCATTTCCCTTTGCCAAGATCCCAGGGAGCTTGGTGTGTGATCTAATGTGGGAGATGTGCCAGGGCCATTGTCTGTTATCTAAGACAATCTGGAGAGCTCTCATCGTTCTAGTGATGGGGTCCTTGTGGCCTTTTACCTGAGCAAAGGGAAGACATCTGAGGGCCTGAACCACATACTGGCTGTTGGAGAATATATTGAGTGGCTCAGTCTGGCAGACTTGGAAGATTTTTAACAAGGCCAGGAGCTCCCCCAACTGGACAGAGCCGGGATTGGCTTGTATGTAACAGGTGTCATTCTTTCCCATGCGCTGAATGACAGTGCCATAATAGGACTTATTGGCATCTGAGAAGGCTAGCGTGGCTAAAGTTAGGGGGTTTTTGCAGGGGAAAGTGTGTGGCTGAGTGGTGATTTCCAAACAGGCCAGGCTGGCCAGTCGCTTATCTGGGGGTGTGTGGTTATCCAACTCCCCCATGAACCTGGACATCATTAGTTGGAAAGCCAGAGAGTCTGCCCATAATGTTTGGGAATGCTTAAGAGGAAAGGGCAGTATAATTTTGTCAGGTTCCTTTCTGAATATGTGCCTGGCTGTTTGTTGGGCCTTAATTGCTAACTTGAAGGCAATATCATCCTTAGAGCTAAGCCTAGTTAGGTCCAAGGTAGCCAGGTGGATCCACACCAGGAGATCTTGCTGCCAAAGCACCCCCAAGACACCATTTTTAGTCCAGAGGGTCAACTCCAGTAATGATTCTGCTGGGTCATGACATCGGAGTGATGCAGACCACAGTATATGATCTATTTCATTAAGAAGATCCTTAGCTGACTGGGTGAGAGGGATCCTTGAAGTTGGTGAATTATGACCTTCCAGCAGGGAGAACAAGGCCCAGAATTCCAAGTTAGGGACCGGTATAAATTGTTTGATCCAGTTTATAGTCCCACAGAGTTCTTGGAGCTCAGTCAAGGTATATACAGTTTTTTGCAAGATGGAAGGGTTAAGCGGTTTAATTACAGTATCTATATGGTAGCCAAGGAATGTGAAAGGTTGGATGTATTGTAACTTGTCTCGTGCAAAGTGGAGACCTAGACATTCTAAATCAGCAAGAAGACTGTGAATTGCAGCCTGTAAAGCATTGTGAGATTTGTGTGCTAGCAGTACGTCGTCCACATAGTGGATGACAATTAGGTCCTCGGGGATGTTGGTTAAGGCCTTATTAACATATAATTGACAGGTTGTGGAGCTATTTTTCATACCCTGTAGTAGTACCTTCCATTGGTATCTCTTGGCTGTTCTTTGAAAGTTGGGCTCCCATACTGTGAAGGCAAAGTGAGGTCTATCTTGTTCTGCTAGGGGGATTTGGAAGAAACAAACTTGGATATCAAGTACTATGATATGATGGGATGGGGGGGATAGCTGTAGGGTGTGGTAAGCCCGCTTGTAATGAGCCCATCTTTTTCATCTTGTCATTGACTGCTCTAAGATCTTGGAGGAGTCTGTATTTCCCCAAATTCTTTTTAATAACAAATATAGGGGTATTATGTTTACTGAGAGAAGGCTCGATGTGGCCAAGCCTCAATTGTTCAGCTACCAAATTTTTGAGGGCGGATAATTTAGTTTCTATTATAGGCCACTGGTCCAACCAAATGGCATCATTAGAGAGCCAGGTGATGGGGATTGGCTCGGGGGCCAAGATTGGAGTCGATTCCAGGCAGGCAGTGGCCATTAAGATTGGGGGTTTTGGGCAAGGTGTTGTCCTTTTCCTGATAGTCCCAAGTTATCGTGGAGCATGATATCATCATAAAAGGCATGGTCATCCATGGTAAGGACCACACCCATGTCCTCTAGGGCATCTCGACCCCACAAGTTATAGGGAACATCCGTTACTATGGGGGTAACTGTGCCTTAGTTCTCATCCAAGTCCTTCCAATATACTGGACGTGTGACCAGCTTGGTATCTTGTTTGCTGCCAACTCCTTTTATTGGCAGGCCTGGCTGGTATTTCTAGTGAGGGAATTTAAGGGATTCAGTTTCTGATATAATGGTGACATCAGCCCCTGTGTCTACTAGGCACTTTATGGCAGTTCCATCTAGGAACAGGGTCATTAGTGGGGAGTGGTTGAGGATTGGGAGAGTCCATAATGTCTGTCTCATTTCCCCTCTTGTGGGTGGGGCTGAGTGGCACCCCGGGTGGAGTTTAAAGGAGCCCAGTCCAGTTGAGGCTGTGACCTACAGTCTTTAGCCCAATGGAACCCTCTTTTGCACTTGGGGCAGCGAGTCTTGGGGCAGACTGTACCTTTTTGGCAGTGGCTACGAAAGTGGCCAATCCCCCACAGTTCCAGCAGGCTTCCCATGCGCCACAGTGGGCGGGTTTTCCTTTCAACAAAAGAGTCTCCAAGGAGGCGGTCAAAGCCTCAATAGGGCCTGTCCTAGGGTCTAAGTCTCTAGTAGTGAGTACCCATTTGTGAATGTTATCATTGTGGACAGGCACGATAGCATTACGAGTAGGGATGTTTAGTCCCTCCCAAGTTAATTGTTTGATAAGCACCTCTCGGGTGGGTCCAGACTCCACCCTCTGCTCTACTGCCTTGGTGACACGGGTAAGGAAGTCCATGAAGGACTCCCCTGACTGTTGAATCAATTACGGAAAAAGACTTGTGGGTCACGGGGGGAGCAACATTTAAGGGCCTTAAAGGCCAAGTCAGAAACTTATTGAAAATAGGCATGGAGGCCAATAGTAGACTGGGAGATGGGGTCAGTATATTGTCCACGTCCCATGAGCATGTCCAACATAATGTTGAGGCCATATTGGAGATTTAGGCATGCCTGGTTTTCAGCCTGGTCATCATAGGGTGCATGCCAATTTAGAAAGACTGATGGTTCTAAGACTGCCTTTAGTAAGCTATACCAGTCATAGTGGGTTTGTAACTGTAAGGACCACTGGTGAAGAACCTGTTCGAAATATGGGGAGTCAGGGCCAGATTGCTCAGCTGCCTTGCAGATAAGAACGAGGTCAGCAAGTGGGGTGGGCAGCCATTGACACTGCGCCGCATCGGGGCCAAAGTTAACTGGAAATGTGGAAAAAGGTGGGTGAGGCTTTAAGGAGGGCAGCCTACGAGGGAGGGACATGGTAGCAGGGGAAGAGGTGGGATGGTTACTGGGGGGGGGAAGAGTAACTCCTTCCATGGGTAATGGGGTGGGGGAATTTCTAGGCATGGTAGCTCTAGGAGAGTATCCTGAGATATAGGCAAAGGAGCTCCTTCCTTATTGGAAGTGGGCAAAGAGGTTGTGTCCACCTCTGGGTCCGGGGGATCCGGGAGGTCTGGGGTTGAGGTAATAGCCAGATCTACACTAGATTGTTCCCGGAAGTGTTTGTTGTGGGCCGAGATGACTTCCTCAGGAGAGGATGATTTAAGGCTAGCAATGATGGCTAGGAGGATCGATACGAATGATGCGGGGGGAGTGATCCCTGACCCGACCTCCCTTTTTCAGGACAGGAAGAGGACCTGTATCCACATGTCAGGGTCCCACATGTTTTCAGGGGAGACCCACGGAGCTAAATTAGTGGCTTCATCCCAAAAGTGTTCGATATCTTTTGGTTTCACTTTCAACCCTCTGGTTTTAAGGAGCACCTTGAGTGCTGCCGTTGGTGGTTCCCTGCATTGTGGTGGTAAATTGCCCATTGTGGGAGGGTCTCACGAAGGGGAATTCACCACAAAAGTAGAAGATGAGGGTGACTACCAAGAGGGCACAAAGGAAGCAAAGAAGCACTGTGAGCCACTCAGATGTAAACCGCCCCAACATGTAAAGGTGTATCGGATCCAGATGTCTTGTGCTCAGTGAGGGACTTCTGGAGGCCATGACACCTCCAGCCGTATGCTCACACTGTGTCTCTGGGACAGGCAAAAGGGTGACCTGAAGCCTGGGCTCTGAGTTCAGGGTGGATCAACCCTTATGTGAACTCGCCGGGACGAGCCAAGAGGGGGCAGATCCCGACATGGGCTTCGGGACCACGTGGTGGAGTGTGCCTTCCTGACCTAACAAACTAGTCCAACAATGAAGACAACAGACAGGGTGGAGGGGACAGAAGAGGGGGCTACTCACTTACCCTCGAGCAGCCGAAGAAACAGACAAAACCAGGGGCCTACTTACTGAACGAACCGAGGTTCCGGGTGTCGCCAACACCATGGGGAGGAGTCCCTGTTCAGGTGCCAGGTGTTGCGGGTTCTCCTCAAGCCAGCTGTGAAGACCCTAACTTGGATCAGGTCCCCTGCTGATTAGGGGGGCAAGAGGTGTGGAGTCACGACACAGACCCCGGGAGTTTGGTAGAAGCAAGCAATAGGCGAGGTGCTGCAGGCTCATTTAATGCAGGAGGGGGCAGGCCTTATATTTCCCTTTTCTCCGCCCCCAAGTCCCTTTAGTCAGCGTATCGTTTTCTGATTGGTCCATACCACACAGTCTCTCAGCAGTCACTGGGCTCGTGAGCAGGGTACGGATGCGTGGGGTCCTTTTGGTGGGCTATTTGTGGACCAAAGAGTGAAGTGAATTCTCACTGAATCCTGGGGCTCTGGGTCTGTGCCATCTTTGGAGGCCTCTTGCTACAAGAGTTTGTGTTAGAATTGGTATTAGTGTTATTTTTAGTGTTATGTTTAGTGTTAGGGTTGCATTAGGGTTTTAAATTAGGTTTAGGGTCAGGGTTAGGTTTAGGACCAGGGCTTTGGCTAAGTTTATCATTAGGGTTAGGGCTACAGTTAGGGTTAGGATTAGGTCTAGGCTACAATTAGTGTTAGTTAATGTTAGGTTTAGAGATAGAGTTAGGTCTAGGGTTACATAAAGTTACAATTAGCATTAGTGTTAGAGCCAGGAGTATGGTTAGGGTTAAGATTAATTTTAGGGTTAAGGTCAGGTTTGGGGTTAGGTTAGTGGCAGGGGTTAGGTTTAGGGTTTGCTCAAAAACTAATATTAGGTTTAGTGTTAGGGTTAGGTCTAGAGTTACAGTTAGAGTTAGTGTTAGTGTTAGTTTTCGGAGTAGACCCGGGTTTAGGGTTAGGGTTAGGTTTGCGTCTAGGGTTATATTTAGTGTTAGGATTAGATTAAGGTTTACTGGTAAGGTTAGGTTAGAATTGCATGTAGGGTTAGGCTTAGGGTTAAAAGCAGAGTTGTGGCTAGGATTACTCGTAGGATTAGGCTTAGGTTTAGGTTTACGTTTTGTGTTAGGCCTAACATTAGTGTCATGCTGAACTTTATGGTTAGGGTTAGGTTTAGGTTTGGATGTGAGATAAAGTTATGGTGCAGGTTAGGGTTAAGATACTAAAGTTATGTTTAGGGTTAGCTTTAGGTCACTGCTTAGCTTTAGGGTTAGGGTTGGACTTATGGTTAAAGGTAGGGTTATTGCTATGATTATTTGTAGGTCTAGGCTTAAGTTTAGGGTTTGTGTCAGACCTGGTGTTAGGTTCACAGTTACCTTGTGGTTAGGGTTAGGTTAAGGTTAGGGTTGGGTTAGTTTTAAGATTAAGGGTAGTGTTAGGTTTAGGTTTAGGGTTAGGGTTAGGCCTACTGTTAGGTTTAGGGTTAGAATTAGATTTAGGGTTAGGGTCAGGGTATGGTTAGTGTCAGCTTTCTGATGAGAGTTAGTGTTAGGACTATTGTAAGGTAAAAGATAAAATTAGGGTTTGGTTTAGGGTTAGCTCTCAAGTTAGGTTTGATGATATGTTTAGAGTTAAGATAAAGGCTAGTTTTAGGGTTAGTGTTAGGGCTAGTGCTAGTATTACATGTAGTGTTAGGTCTAGGGTTTGGATTAGGGCAAGGTTTCGGTCAAGGTTTATATTTGGAATTAAGATTAGAGTTAGGGTTTGAATTAGTATTAGTGTTATGTTTATAATGGGGTACAGGATTAGGGTTAGTTTTAGGTTTACTACTGGGGTTATGGTTATGGTTAGGGTTAAAGTTAGGGTTAGGGCTACAGTTAGGGTTAGATTTAGTTGTAGTCTAAGATAGGTGTTTGGGTTACCTTTAGAGTTAGGGTTTGAGGTAGGGTTAGGTCTAGTGTTACATGTAGAATTAAGATTAGCATTATGTTAGAGCCAGGAATATGGTTAGGGTTAGGATTAGAGTCATGGTTAAAGCTCAGTTTGGGATTAGGTTTATGGCTAGGGCTTGGGTTAAGGTTAGCTCAAAAATTAATGTCAGTGTTAGTGTTAGAGATAGGTCTAGAATAAAATTAAGGTTAGTGTTAGTTTTAGGACTAGAGCTGCGGTTCGTTTTAGGGTTAGGTTTGCCTCTTGGGTTATATTTAGTGTTAGAATTAGACTAACATTTCATGGTAGGGTTATGTTTAGGGTTAAGTGTAGGGTTAGGCTTAGGCATAGGTTTATGTTTAGGGTTAGGGCTAGGTTCAGGGTTTGGGTCAGGGCTGTAGTTGGCATTAGGGTTAGGTTCGGAGTTGTTTCTAGGTTTTATTTAGTGTGAAGATTAGGGTTAGGTTTATGAATAGTGTTACATTAAGGTTAGGCTTATGTTTAGGTGTAGGTTTAGCATTAGCATTAGTTTTCAGGTTAGGTTTAGGATTAGGTGTAGTGATCAGTTTAGGTTTAAGATTTGTCCTATGGTTAGGTATAGGGTTAGGATTAGGCTTAAGCCTATGGTAAGGTCACGTTCAGGTGAAAGTTTTCAGTAAGGATTAAGTTTAGGGCTAGGATCGGTTATAATCATGTTTGGATTAGTGTTAGGGTTAAATCTAGGGCTTGGGTTAGGTTTATGGCTAAAGCTAGGATTAAGGTTTGCTCAAAAATTAATAATTTTGTTAGTGGTAGTGTTAAGTCTTGAGTTGCAGTAGAGGACAGTAATTTTTCAAACTACAGCTGGGGTTTGGGTTAGGGTTAGGTTTGCATCTAGGGTTATATTTAGGTTTAGGATTAGATTAAGGTTTGGTGGTAGGTTTACACTTAGGGTTATGTGTAGGGTTGGGCTTAGGTGTAGATTTATGTTTAGGGTTAGGGCTAGGTTTGAGGTTGAATTTTGGTGTAGAGTTAGCATTCGGGTTAGGTTTAGGGTCGGGTCTGGGGTTTTGTTTAAGGTTAGGATTTGGGATATTGTTATGGTTAGACATACATGTATGGTTATGCTTCGATTTGTGTTTTGGATTAATGTTTGTATTATGGTAAGCTTTAGGGTTATGATTATGGTTAGCGATAGGTTTAGGTTTAGGGATAGGGTTAGGTTTAGGATTAGGTGTAGTGTTAGGTTTAGGATTAGTTTTAGGTCACCTGTTAGGTTTAGGGTTAGGATTAGGCTCAGGGCTAAGTTAAGGTTATGTATAGGGGTAGGTTTTGGGGTAGGATTAGGTTTAGGGTTAGATGTAGGTTTGGTCAGAGTCAGCTTTATGACAAGAGGTAAGGTTAACATTAGGGTTAGGTTTATGTTTGGGTATAGAGTTTTGTTTAGGGTTAGGATTTGGGTCAGGGCTAGAGATAGCATTACATGTAGGGTTAGGCTTAGATTTAGTTTTTGGGTTACAGGTAGCATTAGGATTAGGGTTAGATTTAGGATTTGGTGTAGTGTTAGGTTTAGGGTTAGGATTAGACCTACTCTTACATTTAGGTTTAGGAGTAGGCTTAGGCCTATAGTTAAGGTTATGCATAGGATAGGGTAGGGTTAGGATTAGGTTTACAGTTGGGGCTAGGAATCAGAGTCAGTTTTATGACTAGGATTAGTGTTAGGGTTAGGGTAAGGACAAAAGATATTATAGGGGTCATGTTTAGGTTCAGGTCTCAGGTTAGTTTTGGAGTTATTATTAGAGTTAGGATTAAGGCTAGTTTTAGGATGAGTTGTAAGGCTAGTGCAAGGTTTCAGGCAATGCATAGTGTCAGGTTTAGGGTTAGGGTTAGGCTACATTTGGGTCTGGGTTTATATTTAGAATTAAGATTAGGTTTAGTGTTATATTTAGTAATAGTGTTATTTTTAGTGTTTTGTTTAGTTTTAGATTTACTTTAGGGTTTAGGATTAGGATTACGGTTAGGGTTAGTTTATGGTTTAGGGATGGGCCAAGGGTTAGGTTTAGGGTTAGGGTTAGGGCTAAAGTTAGGGTTAGGTATAGCCCTAAGCTACAGTTAAGATGAGGGTTAGGTTTAGTGTTAGAGTTAGAGGTAGGGTTAGGTCTAAATTTACACACAGATTTAGGATTAACATTGGTGTTAGAGCCAGGATTATGGTTAGGGTTAGGACTAGTGTTGGGGTTAAAACAAGCATTGGGGTTAGGTTTATCACTAGGGCTATGGTTAGGGTAGCTCAAAAATTAATATTAGGGTAAGTGTTAAGATTAGATGTAGGTTAGAGTTAGGGTTAGTATTAGTTTTCGGACCAGGGCTGGAGTGGGTTGGGTTATGTTGGTGATAGGGTTATATTTAGTGTTAGAAATACACTAAGGTTTAATGGTAGGGTTAAGTTTTGGGTTACATGTAGGGTTAGGCTTAGGTGTAAGTTTTTGTTAGGGTTAGAATTCGTATTGGTGTTATATTTAGTGTTATGTTTAGTATTAGGTTTACATTAGGGTTTGGGTTTAGTATATGGTTAGTGTCAGGTTTAGGTTTAGGACTTGGACTAGGGTTAGTGTTAGAGTAAGTGTTAGGTTTAGAGTTAGGGCTGCAGTTAGGATTAAGTTACAGCTAGGCTGTGGTTAGTTTTAGGGTAAAGTTTAGGCTTGGCATTAGAGATACTGTTAGGTCTAAGGTTACATATAGATTTGGAATTAGCATTAGATTTACAGCCAAGATTATGGTTAGCTTTAGGATTAGTGTCAGGGTTAAAGCTAGTGTTGGGGTTAGGCTTACAGCTAGGGCTATGGTTAGGGTTATCTCAGAAATTAATGTTATGGCTAATAGGGTTAGGTCTAGAGATATAGTTAGGGTTAGTGTTCGTTTTTTGACTAGGGCTGAGTAGGGTTACGGCTGGATTAACTGTGGGGTTAGGCTTAGGTTTAGGTTTAGGTTTAGGTTTGTGGTAGGCCTAGTGTTAGGCTTTGAGGTAGGGACAGGTTTAGGATTCGGTGTAGTGTTAGGTTTAGGGTAAGGATTAGACCTACTGCTAAGATTAGAGTTATGATTAGGCTTAGGCCTAGAGTTAGTGTCATGTAAAGTGGTAGGTTTAGGGTTGGGATTAGGTTTAGGGTTAGCGCTATGCTACATTTAGTGTCAGCTTTCTGTCTAAGGCTAGTGTTAGGGTTAGGGTAAGGTCACAGGATAATATTAGGTTTAATGTAAGGTTTAAGTCTCAGGTTACTTTTGGAGTTATGATTACAGTTAGGATTAAGTCTAGGTTAGGGTTAGTGTTAGGGATAGTGCTAGGACTCAGGTTTCATGGAGGGTCAGGTCTTTTGTAAGGGTTAGGGTTAGGGTACGGTTTGGGTCAAGGTTTATATTTAGAATTAATATTGGAGTTATAGTTAGAATTAGTATTAATGTTTAATGTTAGGTTTACATTAGCATTTAGGATTAGATTTAGTCTTAGGGTTAGTTTTAGGTTTAAGGCTAGTGCTAACATTAGGGTTAAGGTTAGGTTTAAGGTTAGGGTTAGGGTTAAGGTTAGTGTTAGGTTTAGTATTAGGTACAGTGTTAGGTTTATTGTTAGCATTAGGCGTACTGTTAGGTATAGCGTTAGGATTAGGCTTAGTCTTAGGGTTAGTGTCAAGTATAGGTGTAGGTTTAAGATTAGGATTAGGTTTAACATTAATGTTAGGTTACTGTTAGTGTCAGGTTTATGACTAGGACAAGTATTAGGAATAGGGTATGTTCAAAAGATAATATTAGGGTTAGTTTTAGGCTTAGATCACAGGTTCGATTTGGAGTTATGATTAGAGTTAGGATTAAGGCTAGTTTTAGGGTTAGTGTTAGAGCTACTGCTAGGATTTAGTTTACATGTGGTGTTATTTCCGGGGTTAAGGTTAGGGTTAGAGTTAGGTTTACATTTAGTTTTAGGTTTATGGCTAGGCTACGGTTAGTTTTAGGGTTACATTAAGGGTTAAGGTTATGTTAGGATTAGGTCTAGGGTTACATATACAGTTAGGATTTGCATTAGTGTTAGAACCAGGATTATTGTTACAGTTAGGATTAGTGTTAGGATTCAAGCTAGGGCTTGGATTAGGTTTATGGCTAGGGCAAGGGATAGGGTTAGCTCAAAAAATAATATTAGGGTTAGTGTTAGGGCTCCGTCTAGATTTACAGTTAAATTTAGTGTTTGTTTTTGGACTAGGTCGGGGGTGGGTTAGGGTCAGGTTTGTGTCTGTGGTTATATTTAGGGTTAGGATTAGATTAAGGTTTAGTCGTAGGGTTTCTTTTAGGGTCATATGGAGGTTGAGGCTTAGGTGTAGGTTTAGGTTTAGGGTTAGGGCTAGGTTCAGGGTTTGGTTTAGGACTATATTTAGTATTAGGGTTAGGTTTAGGGTTATGTTTAGGTTTAGCATTAGGTTTAGGGTTAGGATTAGGGATGAATTTATGCTGTGGATTAGGGTTAGGAGTAGGGTTATGTTTAGGGTTAGAGTTAGGTTAGGTTTAGCTTTAAGGTTAGGGTTGGGGTGAGGTTTGAAGGGAGTGTTATTGCTATGATTAGTGGCAGTGTTAGGCTTAGGTTTAGGTTTAGGCTTTGTGTTAGGCCTAGTGTTAGGATCACGTTTAACTTTCAGGTTAGGGTTAGGTTAGGATTAGGGTTGGGTTTACCATTAGATGAAGCATTAGGTTTAGTGTTGGTCTTAGGGCTTCTGTTAGGTTTAGGGTTAGGATTAGGCTTAGCCCTGGGTCAGGGGCACATATTGGGGTATTTTTAGGGTTAAGACTAGATTTTAGGGTTAGGATTAGGCTATGGTCAGTGTCAGCTTTATGGCCTGGGCTAGTATTAGGCTTAGGTAAGGTCAAAGACGATATTAAGGTTAGGTTCATGGTTAGGGCTAGGCTACAGTTAGTGTTAGGGATAGGTTTAGTGGTAGGATTAGAGCTAGGGTTAGGTCTAGGATTACATACAGAGTTAGAATTAGCATTAGTATTAGAACCAGGATTATAGATAGGTTTAGGATTAGTGTTAGCATTAAAGCTAGGGTTAGAGTTAGGTTTATGGCTAGGGCTAGGCATAGAGTTAGCTAAAAAATTAATATAAGCTTTACTGCTAGGTTAGATGTAGAGCTACTGTTAGTTTTTGGGATAGGTCTGCAGTTAGGGTTACGGTTAAATTTGCGTCAAGGTTTATATTTAGGTTTAGGATTAGATTAAGATTTTGTGGTAGGGTTACGTGTAGGATTAAGTGTAGAGTCAGGCTTAGTTATATGTTTACATTCAGGGTTAGTGCTAGGTTCAGGGTTTGGGAAGGTATAGAGTTAGTGAAGGGTTAGTTTTAGGATTGGGTCTAGTGTTTCTTTTAGGGTTTTGATCGGGGTTAGGTTAAGGGATAGGGTTACATGTACAGTTAGGCTTAGGTTTAGTTATAGTAATTAGGGTTAGGGTTAGGTTTAGCATTAAGTGTAGTGTTAGGTTTAAGGTTAGGATTAGGCCTATTGTTGGGTTAGGGTTAGGATTAGGGTTAGGTCTTAGGTTAGGGTCATGTGTGTGGTAGGTTTAGGGTTAGAATTAGGTTTAGTGTTAGAGTTAGGTTATAGTTAGTGTCGGCTTTATAACTAGTGCTAGTGTTAATGTTAGGGTTAGGTTTAGGGTAAGGGTTAGAGGCAGGGTAAATTTGTAGTTAGATATAGAGTTAGGATTAGCATTAGTGTTAGAGCCAGTATTATGGTTAGGGTAGGATTAGTGTTAGAGTAAAAGCTGGGGTTGGGGTTAAGTTTATGGCTCTGTTAGTGTTAGGGTTAGCTCAAAAATTAATGTTAGTGTTATTGTTAGGTTTAGGTGTAGAGTTCAATTTAGGGTTAGTGTTAGTTTTCAGACTAAGACAGGGGTTTTGATTAGTGTGAAGATTGATTAGATTAAGCTTTAGTGGCAGGGTTACATTTTTGGTTATATGTATGAATAGGCTTAGTTGTAGGTTTATGTTTAGGGTGAGGGCTAGGTTCTGGGTTGGGGTTACAGCTAGAGTTGTCATTAGGGTTAGCATTAGGGTCAGATCTAGGGTTTTGTTTCTGGTTAGGATTGGGTTTAGGGTTAGGTTTAGGGTTACATGTAGGGTTAGGCTTTGTGTAAGGTTAATGGTTAAGGTTAGCATCAGGGTTACAGTTGGGGTATGTTTAGGGTTAGTGTTAGGTTTAGGTTTAGGATTAGGTTTAGGTCTAAGGTTGTGTTTAGATTTAGCCTAAGTTTTAGCTTTAGGGTTAGGGTTAATCTTAGGATTAAATGTCGGGTTATGGCTAGAATTACTTGTAAGTTTAGGCTTAGGTCTAGCTTTATGTTTTGTGTTAGGCCTACTGTTAGGTTTGATTTTTAGCTTAGGGTTAGGTTTAGGATTAGGAATATTATTGGGTTTTGGGTGAGAATTAGGCCTACTGTTGGGTTTAGGATTAGGTTTAGGCTTTATGCCTATGGTTAGAAACATGCATAGATGTATGCTTACAGTTAGAATTACATTTAGTGTTATGGCTAGGCTACAGCTAGAATCAAATTTATGACTAGAGGCACTGTTAGGGTTTGGGTGAGTAAGGACAATATTAGGGTTAGGTTTAGGGTTAGGTCTCAGGTTACTTTTGGAGTTATGATTAGAGTTATGATTAAGGCTAGTTTTACAGCTAGTAGTAAGGTTAATACTAGGTTTTGGGCTATGTGTAGTGTCAGGTCTTGGGTTAAGGTCAGGGTATGGTTAGGGTCATGGTTTATAATCAGAATTAAGATTAGGGTTACAATTAGAATTAGTATTAGTGTTATATTTATTGTTATGTTTAATGTTATGTTTAGTGTTAGGTTTACATAGGGTTTAGAATTACATTTAGGTTTAGGATTAGTTTTAGGTTTAGGGCTAAAGCTCGAGGTGTGGTTAATGTTAGGGTTATGGTTAGGATTCAGGCTGCCATTGGGGTTAGGTTTAGGGCTAGGATACAATTAGTGTTAGGGTTAGGGTTAGGGTTAGGGTTAGAAGTAGGTTAAGTCTAGAGTTACATATAAAGTTAGGTTTAGCATTAGTGTTAGAGCCAGGGTTACCTTTGGGGTTAGAGTTAGTGTTATGGTTAAAACTAGGTTTGGGGTTAGGTTTATGGCTAGGGCTAGAGGTAAGGGTAGCACATAAATTAATATTAGTTTTACTGTTAGGGTTAGGTCTACATATACAGTTAGGGTTAGTATTAGCTTTTGGACTAAGGCTGGTGTTTCGGTTAGGGTTAGGTTTGCATCTAGAATTATATTTAGCGTTATGCTTAGATTAAGTTTTAGTGGTAAGGTTACATTTAGTTTTTCATGCAGCGTTAGGCTTAAGTTTAGGTTTATGTGTAGGGTTAGGTCTAAATTCACTGTTGGGGTTAGGGCTACTGTTAGCATTAAGGTTAGGATTAGGGTTGGTTCTAGAGTTTTGTTTAGGGTTAGGATTAAGTTTAGTGTTAGGTCAAGGCTATGGTGAGTGTCAGCTTTTTGACTACTGCTAGTGTTAGGGTTAGGATGAGGTCAAATCAGGTTAGGGTCAGGTTTAGGGTTAGGTCTCAGATTAGTTTTGGAGTTATATTTAGAGTTATAATTAAGGATACTTTTAGGCTTTATATTATGACTAGTGCAAGGATTTGGTTTACTTGTAGTTTTAGGTCTAGGGTTGGGGATAGGGTATAGTTTGTGTCAGGGTTTATATTTAGAATTAACTTTAGAGTTAGAGCTAGAATTAGTGTTAGTGTTTGCTTTAGTGTTATGTTTACATTAGGATTTACGATTAGAGTTAGGTTTAGGGTTATTTATAGGTTAGGGCTAGGGCAAAGGATAGGGTTAGGTTTAGGGTTAGGACTACAGTTATGGTTAGGTTTAGAGCTAGCATAACCTTAGTGCAAAGCTTAGGTTTAGGGTTAGTATTAGAGGTAGGGTTAGGTCTAGGGTTACATAGAGTGTCAGGATTAGCATTAGTGTTAGTGCCAGAATAAGGTGAGTGTTAGGATTAGTGTTATGGTTAAAACTAAGTTTGGGGTTAGGTTTATGGCTAGGGCTAGGGTTAGGCTAGCTGAAAAATCAATATTAGGTTTACTGTTAGGGTTATGTCTAGCATTACAGTTAGGGTTAATGTTAGTTTTCAGACTAGGGTTGGGTTTATGGTTAGGAGTAGTTTTGTTTCTAGGCTTATATTTAGGGTTAGGATTATTATAGGTTTACTCATAGGGTTACATTCAGGGCTACGTGTAAGGTCAAGCGTAGGTGTAGGTTTACATTTGCAGTTAGGGCTAGGTTCAGTGTTTGGGGTAGTGATAAGGTTACCATTATGGTTAGGTTTATGGTTGAGTCTAGAGTTTTGTTAAGGGTTAGGATTGAAGGTAGAGTTAGCTAGTTTTAAAAACCAGAGGGAACCATATTACTCCCACAATCTACTCACAAATTATACATAGCAGATCAAGAAATATATGTCTAGGTATGCTTTACCTGAGAACAACTGGTCTTTGCCCAAGATTTATCTACATGACACACAGTAATTAAAAATACCAGACTGGTGGAATTAACCTTTTTGGATGTTTAACAGACATACTTTGGAGGCCTATAATAATTTGATCAGAGTTACATAAAGGACAGTTTTTGCTCCTTGCCCTCTTAGGTCTACTAGTTCCAGGGGACTATGAGCATCTCTCAAAATGTCCTATAATGGTGGTGGGTCACCTGTCCTCTTGATCAAGGAGGCCGAGGAGACCCCACCAGATGGACTTGAACCAGTGTCCAGTCTACAAAAAGTAGGGCCAACAGAGAGGAATCACTTCCTCCATGCTTCCAAGCGAAGCCAACCAATGGTCCAGCAGGACGTTTGACTTATTTTCACATAGGTAGAACTGGTAAAAGAAAGGAACCAGGGGCTTCTCCCAAGCCCATGTGACCCCTGAGGAACATATCTTCAAACGGCCTTGAGAGTAAAAGTAAATTGGTTTATCTGGGCCAACTGTATGGCCTTAAACATCCAAGAGGAAAGTATAACCAAAGTTTAAAGGGGCCAATATAATTTCTTAAATATCCATATGTATAGCTAAAGGCTACATAACAAGTAAGAAAGACAGACAGGCAATACCTTTTTTTGAGTTGCTGGCCAGGTTTGCCAAAGGGACTCCCAGATAGTAACCCAGCATAGAACTGGGAAAATGGACAGTAGACCCCAATCTTATCCAAAGGAATATTGACAACCAATTACTGCTCGATGAGGAACAGCTGACCCTCCTAAACAAAGACCTCTAGATAGGCTGACAGGATTCACCAGAAGGGTAAGTAGTGGGGAATGGCTGGGGGTCCTGAAAACACCACAGACGGTTGGAGGGATATCAGAGTATAAGGGCTCTAGTACGGGGATGGAGGCTATGGGAGGGTGCTGTCTGTGAATTGGGTGTAAAAAAATAAATTAATAAATAAAAATAAAATAATTCTTCAAAACATAAAAATTTGCTCCTTAGTAATTAGTACATGTGAAAATCATTATCATTGAAATCTACCAGATGATTTTATATCCATGCTCAGGTGGATCTCAGAAAGTAACCAACAGTGACTAGTGATAATCAGATATGTAGAGATTAGAGACTCATGTGCAAACATCTAAGTGTTAGTAACATTAAAAATGAGTTTTCTGTGTGAAATAGTATATTTTAAAATATGAAATGGAGATCTTTTTTAAACATTAAAACCTCATTTAATTTTATGTCTTATATGGTTTATACTAAGCACAATAATGTATAACTGTATTAATACAACTGTAAAACTAAAAATTTGCAGCCAGTTTTGAAAGAGATGCATCTTAGCTCTAGAAATTTTTATTGAATGTGTCAATGCTGTTGTAATGAAATGCCTCTTCTAATTATATGGTTATTAAATAAGTTTTAAAAAGAAAAAAATTAGGGCTATCGGTAGGATTACTTGTAGAGTTAGGCTTAGGTTTAGATTTAGGTTTTGTGTGAGCCTTAGTGTCAGGGTCATTGTTACCTTTAGGGTTAGGGTTAGGGTTAGGGTTAGTGTTAGGTTTAAGATTAGGGGTAGTGTTAGGTTTAGAGTTAGGATTAGGCATACTCTTAGGTTTAGTGTTAGAATTAGGCTTAAACCGAGGTTTAAAGTCACTGATAGGGGTAGGTATGGGGTTAGAATTAGATGTACATTTGGGGCTAGGCTACAGTTAGAGTCAGCTTTTATACTAGGGGTAGTGATTGGCTTAGGGTAAGGTCAAAGATAATCTTAGTGTTAGGTTTAGGGTTAGGTTTCTGGTTTCTTTAGGAGTTGTGATTTTAGTTAGGAGTAAGGCTAGTTTTAGGGTTAGTGGTAAGGCTAGTGCTAGAATTCACGTTACTTGTAGTGTCAGGTCTAGTGTAGGGGTGGGGCATTGTTTCAATTAGGTTTCTATTTAGAATTATGATTACAGTTACTGTTAGAATTAGTTTTACTTTTCTGTTTAATGTTAGGTTTACATTAGTGTTAGATTTAGTGTTTGGGTTAGGTTTAGGTTTAGAGTTAGAGTTAGGTTTATGTCTAGGGTTAGATATAGAGTTAGGATTAGCATTAGTATTGAGCCAAAATTTTGGTTAGGTTTAGGTTTAGTGTTAGGTTTAAAGCTATAGTGGGGGTTAGGTTTATGGCTAGGAGTAGGGTTAGGGTTAGCTGAAAAATTAATATTAGGGGTAATGTTAGGGTTAGGCCTAGAATTACAGTTAGGGTTATTGTTAATTTTCGGACCAGACCTGGAGTAAACATTAGGATTAGGTTTGTGATTATAGATAAATTTAGGGATAGGATTAAATTAAGTTTTAGTGGTAGGGTTTAGTTCAGGAATATGTGGAAGTTTAGTCTTAGGCTAGTTTTATGTTTTGGGTTAGGGCTATGTTCAGTGTTTGCGTTAGGGTACACATAGTGTTGGGGTTAACTTTAGGGTTGGGCCTAGGGTTTTGGTCAGAGTTAGGATTAGGGCTTGGGTTGGGGATATGGTAACATGTAGGTTAGGCTTTGGTTTAGGTTTAGGGTTATGGTTAGTATTAGTGTTAGGGTTTGATTTATGTTTAGGATTATTGTTATGTTTAGGATTAAGATTAGGGATAAAATTATGGTTTGGATTAGGGATAGTAAACTAGGGCTATGTTTAGTGTTAACATTAGTTTAAATTTGAGCTTTAGGGTTAAGGTTAGGCTTAGGGTTAAAGGTAGGTTAATGGTTAGGATTACTTTTAGGGGTAGGCTGAGGCTTAGAATTAGGGTTTCTATTAGGCCTAGTGCTCTATTCTTACTTTAGGGTTAGGTTTATGTTTAGGTTTAGGATTAGGGTTACTTTTAGAATTAGGTGCAGGATTAAGAGTAGGCCTACTGGTCTGGGATTAATATTAGGCTTAGGCTTAGGGTTAGAGTCATGTATAGGGTAGGTTTAGGGTTAGAATTTGATTTAGGGTTAGCGCTAGGCTATGGTTAGTGTCAGCTTTGGGACTACTGCTAGTTTTAGGAATAGGGTAAGGTCAAAGGAAAATATTAAGGTTAGGTTCAGGATTAGGTCACACGTCAGTTTTGGAGTTAGGATTAGAGTTAGGATTAAGGCTAGTTTTAGGGTTAGTGATAGTGTTAAGATTCAAGGTATGTGTAGTGTTAGTTCTAGGGTTAGGGTTAGGGTTAGGTATGGTTTGGGTCAGGGTTTATATTTAGAATTAAGATTAAAGTTAGGGTTAGAATTAGATTTAGTGTTATTTTTAGTGTTAGGTTTACCTTAGCATTTAGGATTAGGTTTATGTTTAGGGTTAGTTTCAGATTTAGGGCTAGGGCTAGTGCTAACGTAAGGATTAGGGTTAGGTTATGGTTAGGGCTCCAGTTAAGGTTAGGTTTAGGGCTAGGCTATGCTTAGTGTTAGGGTTAGGTTTAGAGTCAGTGTTAGAGGTAGGGTCAGTTATAGGGTTACTTGTACAGTAAGGATTAGCATTAATGTTAGAGCCAGGATAATGATTAGGGTTAGGTTTAGTGTAAGGGTTAAATCTAGGTGTAGATTTAGGTTTATGGCTAGGGCTAGGGTTAGGGTTAGCTCAAAAATTCATATTAGGGTTAGTGTTAGGTTTATTTCTAAAGTTCAAGTTATTGTTAGTTTGCAATCTAAGGCAGGGTTTAGAGCTAGGGTTAGGTTTGCATCTAGGCTTATATTTAGGGTTAGGAGTAGATTAAGGTTTAGTTAGGTAGGGTTAAATTTAAGATTATGTGTAGGGTTACTCTTAGGTGTAGGTTTACAAATGGGGTTAGGGCTACATTCAGGGGTTTGGTTTAGGACTAGAGTTAGCATTAGGGTGAGGCTTAGGGTTGGGTCTAGGGTTTTGCTTTGGGTTATTGGGGTTACAGTTAGGTTTAGGGTTACATGTAGGTTTAGGCTTCAGTTTAGGCTTAAGGTTATACTTAGCATTAGGGTGAGGTTTTGGGTTACTTTTAGGGCTGTGTTAGATTTAGGATTAGGAATAGGATAAAGCTACATTTTGGATTAGGGTTAGAAAACATGGATTATTTTTAGGTTTAGCTTTAAGTTAAGGTTTAGCTTTAAGATTAGGGTTAGTTTTAGGGTTAAATGTAGGATTATGGCTAGGATTAGTTATGTGGTTAAACTGGGCTTATGTTTAGGTTTGTCTTACCCCTAGTATTAGAGTCAAGATTACCTTTAGGGTTACGGTTAGGTTTAGGGTTAGGATTAGGATTATGTTTAGGATTAGGTGTAGTGTTAGATTTAGGGTTAGAATTGGGCCTACTTTTTGGTTTAGGGTGGGAATTAGACTTAGGCTTTGGGATAGGTTCACGAATACAGGAAGATTTAGGGTTAGGATTAGGTTTAGGGTTAGGGCTAGGCTACCATTAGTATCACGTTATAACTAGGGCTAGTGTTAGGGTAAGATCAAGTGATAACATTATGGTTAGGTTTAGGGTTAAGTCCCAGGTTAGTTTTGGGTCTGTGATTAGATTTAGGATTAAGGCTAGTTTTATGATTAGCATTAGGACTAGTGCTAGGATTCGAGTTACATGTAGTGTCATTTCTAGGCTGAGGTTTAGGGTATGTTTTGGGTAAGGATTTGTATTTGCAATTAAGATGAATAGAATTAGTATTAGTTTTGTGTTTAGTGTTATATTTAGTATTAGGTTTAGTGTAAAGTTTTCATTAGTGTTTAGGATTAGGTTTAAGGCTAGGGTTAATTTTAGGTTTAGGGCCTGGGCTAGGGCTAGGGTTAAGATTAGGGTTAGGTTTAGGGTTATAGTTAGGGCTATCATTAAGGTTAGGTTTAGATCTAGGCTACTGTTAGTGTTATCGTTACGTTTAGGGTTAGGCTACAGGCAGGGTTAGGTCTAGGGATACACATAGAGTTAGGATTAGCATTAGTTTTAGAGCCAAGGTTATGGTTAGGGTCAGGATCATTGTTATAGTTATAGCTAGGGTTTTGTTTAGGTTTATGGCTGAGGCTAGGGTGAGGGTTAGCTCAAAAAATAATATTAGGGTTAGTGTTATGGTTAGGTCTAGAGTTAAGTTAGGATTTATCTTAGTTTTCAGACCAGAGCTGGGGGTCGGTTGGGTTAGTTGGTTTCTAGGGTTAGAATGTTAGGATTAGGTTAAGATTTAGTGGTAGGGTTTGATGTTGGGTTAGGCTTAGGTGTAGGTTCATGTTTAGGGTCAGGACTATGTTCAGGGTTTGGGTTAAGGCTAAAGTTATCATTAGGGTTGTGTTTAGGGTCATGTCTATGGTTTTCTTAAGGGTTAGGATTGGGCTTACTGTACAGGATAGGGTTACATGTAGGTTTAGGCTTAGGTTTACGTTTTGGTTTTTTTTTTTTAATCTTGTTGTTGTCACAGTTACCTTTCAGTTAGGTTTCAATTTGGGGTTAGGTTTAGGTTTAAGATTAGGTGTAGTGTTAGG
>NW_008334864.1:0-32670 GCF_000622305.1 Nannospalax galili | reverse complement strand
TTTATGAATAGGGGTAGTGCTAGGGATAGGGTAACATCAAAGGATAATATGAGTGTAAGATTTAGGGTTAGGTCTCAGGTTAGTTTTGGAGTTATGAATAGAGTTAGGACTAAGGCTAGTTTTAGAGTTAGTGGTAAGCCTGCTGACAGGATTTGTGCTGCCTGTCATGTTAGGTCAAGTGTTAGTGTTACATTATGGTGGGAGTCAGGGTTTATATTTAGAATCAAGATTAGATTTAGCATTAGAATTAGTATTACTGTTAGGTTTAGTATTATGTTTAGTGTTAGGGTTACATTAGGTTTAGGATTTGTTTTAGGGTTAGGGTGAGTTTTAGGTTTAGGGCTAGGGCTAAGGTTTGGGTTAGGGTTAAGGTTACGGTTAGGGTTAGGGTTAGAGTTAGGGTTAGGGTTAACATTAGGGCTACAGTTAGGGTTAAGTTTAGGTCTAGGCTATTAGAGGTAGGGTTAGATCTAGGGTTACATATAGTGTTAGGATTAGCATTAGTTGTTAGGGCAAGGATTATGGTTAGGGTTAGGTGTATTTTCAGGGTTAAAACTTGGTTGGAGTTTGGTTTATGTGAATGGCTAGGGTTAGGGTTAGCTCAAAAATTAATATTAGGGTTAGTGTTAGGGTTAGGACTAAAGTTACAGTTAGGGTTAGTATCAGTGTTAGTATTTGGAATATTGCTGTGGTTAGGGTTAGGGTTAGGTTGGCAACTAGGGTTATATTTAGGACTATGTTTAGATTAAAGTTTAGTGGTAGGGTTATGTTAGGGTTACATGTAGGGTTAGTCTTAGGTGTAGGTTTACATTAAAGTTTAGGGTTAGGCTTAGGGTTTGGTTTAGGGCTAGATTTAGCATTAGGGTTAGGTTTAGCATTTGGTTTAGGGTTTTGCTTAGGGTTAGGATTCAGGTTATGGTTAGGGATAAGGTTACATGTAGCACTAGGCTTAGGTTTATTTTTAGTGTTGGGGTTAGTATTAGGTAAGGGTTAGGGTTATTTTCAGGATTAGCATTAGGGTTATTTTCAGTGTTGGTATTAGGTTTAGGGTTAGGATTACTGATAAAATCAAGGTGCAGTATAGGGTTAGAACTAGGGTTATGTGTAGGTTTAGGGTTAGGTTAAGGCTTAGCTTTAAGGTTAGGATTAGGATTAGTGTTCAAGGTAGGGTCATGGCTAGGATTACTTGTAGGGTTAGGCTTAGGTTAAGTTATAGGGTTTGTCTTAGGCCTAGTTTTAATGTCATGATTAACTTTAGCTTTAGGGTTGGTTTTAGGGTTAGGGTTAGGATTAGGATTAGGTGTATTGTTAGGTTTAGGGTTAGGCTTAAGCCCACTGTTAAGTTTAGGATTAGGATAAGGCCTACTGTTACGTTTAGGATTAGGATTAGTCTTAGACCTTGGGTTAGGGTCATGTATAGGGGTAGGTTTAGGATTAGGTTTAGCGTTAGGGGTAGGCTATGGTTAATGTCGGCTTTATGACTAGGGATAATGTTAAGGTTAGGGTAAGGTCAAAGGATAATATTAGGCTTAAGTTTAGGGTTAGGTCTCAGGTTCGTTTGGAGTTATGATTAGAGTTACGATTAAGGCTAGTTTTAGGGTTAATATTAGGGCTACTGCTAAGATTCGGGTTACATGTAGTGTTAGGTGTATGGTTAGGGTTAGGGTATGGTTTATGTCACGGTTTATATTTAGAATTAAGATTAGAGTTAGGGTTAGAATTAGTATTAGGGTTATGTTTAGTGTTGGTGTTATGTTTAGTCTTCAGTTTACATTAGGGGTTAGAATTAGGTTTAGGGTTTTGGTTAGTTTTAGGATTGAGATTCGGGCTTGGGTTAAGGTTGGTTTTCAATAAGGTTAGGCTACATTTAGGGTTAGGTTTAGGCCTAGGCTATGGTTAGTGCTAGGGTTAACTTTAGGGTTAGGTTTAGTAGTAGGATTAGTTCTAGGGTTACATATAGAGTTAGGATTAGCATGAATGTTTTAGCCAAGAATATTGTTAGGTTTAGGATTTGTGTTAGGGTTAAAGCTAGGGTTGGAGGTAGGATTATGGCTAGGTCAGGGTTAGCTCAAACATTAGCACTTGGGTGAGAGGATTAGGTCTAGAGTTGAAATTACAGTTAATGTTAATGTAGTTATCCCACATAAGGCTGTGTTTAAGGGTAGGGTTAGGTTTGCATCTAAAGTTTAATTTAACTTTAGGATTCAATAAGCTTTTTGTGGTAGGGTTACATTTAGGGTTATGTGTAGTGTTAGGCTTAGATGTAGGTTTAGATTTAGGTTATGGCTAGGTTCAGTGTTGGGGTTAGGGCTAATTTTACCATTAGGGCTAGGTTTAGGTTCGAATCTAGGATTGTGTTTAGGGTTAGGATATGGGTAAGGGTTAAGGATAGGGTTGTATGTAGGGTTAGGCTTAGGTTTAGTTTTAGTTTTAGGTTTAGGTTTAGGTTTAAGTTTAGGTTTAGGTTTAGTATTAGGATTAGGGTTAGTGTCAGCATTAGGGTTAAGGTTATGTTTAGGTTTAGCGTTAGGTTTAGGGTTATGGTTAAGGATAAAGGTACTGTTCGGTACTGAATTAGTAAACTAGGGTTATGTTTAGGATTATCGTTAGGTTAAGGTTTACTGTTTGGTTTAGGGCTAGGCTTAGAGTTAAAGGTAGGGTTATGGCTAGGATTACTCATAGAAGTAGGCTCTAGGTATATGTTTATTTTGTTTTAGGCCTAGTGTTAGGGTCACGGTTACCTTTGGGGTTTGGGTTAGGTTTAGAGTTAGGGTTAGGGTTAGATTTAGGATTAGGTTTAATGTTAGGTTTAGGGTCAGGATTAGGCATAGTGTTAGGCTTAGGGTTAGAATTAGGCTTACACCTAGGTTCAGAGTTATGTACAGCATAGTTATAGGGTGAGAATTACATTTACAGTTAGGGCTAGGATACAGTTAGATTAAGCTTTATGACTAGGGGTAGTGTTACAGTAAGGGCAAAGTTAAAGGATAATATTGAGGTTAGGTTTAGGGTTAGGTCTCAGGTTTTTGTTGGAGTCATGATTAGAGTTAGGAATAAGGCTAGTTTTAGAGTTAGTGGTAAGTCTAGTGCAAGGACTCAGGTTACATGTAATGTCAGGTTAGGGTTAGAATTAGGGTGCAGTTTGGGTCAGGGTTTACATGTGGAATTAAGATTAGAGTTAGGATTAGAATTAGTATTAGTGTTATGTTTAGTGTTAGGTTTTCGTTAGGGTTTAGGATTAGATTTATGGTTAATGTGTGTTTTAGGTTTAGGGCTAGGGTTTGAGATAGCATTAGGCTTAGGGTTAGGTCTATAGTTAGGGTTAGGTTTAGTGCTAGGGTATGGTTAGTATAAGGGTTAGGTCTAGGTTTGCATAAAGAGTTAGGATTAGATCCAGGATTATGGTTAGGGTCAGGATTAGTGTTAGGGTTAAAGCTAGGGTGGGGTTTATGCTTATGACTTAGAGGTACGGTGAGGGTTAGAACAAAAATTATTATTGGGGTCATTGTTATTTTACGTCTAGAGTTACCTTTAGGATTAGTGTTAGTTTTTGTACTTGGGCTGGGGTTAAGTTTAGGGTTAGGTTGGTATCTAGGGTTATACTTAGGGTTAGGATTAGATTAAGGTTTAGTGGTAGTGTTAAGTTTAGTGTTACGTTTAGGGTTATGTTTAGATGTAGGTTTAAGTTTAGGATTAGGCCTAGCTAGGTTCAGGGTTTGGTTTAGGAGTAGAGTTAGAGTTGGGGTTAAGTTTAGGGTTAGGTTTAGTGTTTTGTTTAGGGTTATTATTGGGGTTAGGATTAGGGATAGGGTTAAATGTATGGTTAGGCTTAGGTTTAGGTTTAGTGTTAGGGTTTGCATTAGCATTAGGGTTAAGGTTATGTTTAGTATTACCATTAGTTTTAGGGATGTGATTACGGATAAAGTTATGGTTTGGTATAGGGTTAGAAAACTAGGGTTATGTTTTGGATTAGCGTTAGGTTAAGGTTTAGGTTTAGGGTTAGGGTTAGGATTAATGTTGAAGGTAAAGTTATGGCTAGGATTACTTGTAAGGATATGTTATATTTAGGTTTAGGATTTGTGTTATGCCAATAGGGTCATGGTTAACTTTAGGGTTATTTTTAGGTTTAGTTTTAAGGTTAGGGTTAGATTTAGGATTAGGTACAGTAGTAGGTTAGGGTTAGGATTAGGTCTTCTGTTAGTTATATGTTTAGGATTATGCTTAGGCCTGGGGTTAGGATCACACATACTGGTAGATTTAGGGTTACAGTTAGGTTCAGGGTCAGGGCTAGGCTATGGTTAGTGTCAGCTTTTTCACTATTGCTAGTGTTAGGGTTAGGGTAAGGTCAAATCATAATATTAAGTTTAGGCTTAGGGTTAGGTATCAGGTTAGTTTTGGAGTTATGATTAGAGTTAGGATTAAGGCTAATTTTAGGCTTTGTGTTAGGGCTAGTGCTAGGATTCCATTACGTGTAGTGTTAGATCTAGGGTTAGGATTAGAGTATGACTAAAGTTAGGGTTGGGTTTAGGTCAAGAGTTAGGGTATGCATTAGTGTTATGTTTACTTTTATGTTTAGTGTTTTTTTAGTGCTAGGTTTATATTAGGGATTAGGATTAGGTTTAAGGTTATGGTTAGTTTTAGCTTTAGAACTAGGGCTAGGGCTAGCATTAGGGTTTGGTTTAGGGCTACAATTAGGGTTCGTTTTAGGGATAGGCTTTGGTTAGTGTTGGGTTACGTTTAGGGTTAGGGTTAGAGGTAGAGTTAGGTCTAGGTTTCCATATAGAGTTAAGCTTAGCATTAGTGTCAGAGTCAGTATAATAGTTAGGGTTAGGATTCGTGTTAGGGTTAAACATACAGTGGGGGTTATGTTTATGGCTAGGGTTATGGTTAGCTCAAAAAATAATTATAGGTTTAGTGTTAGGGTTAGGTCTAAAAATACATTTAGCTAGTTTTCAGACTAGCTCTGGGTTTAAGGTTAGGGTTAGGTTTGTGTCTATGGTTATCTTTAGGGTTAGAATTAGATTAAGGTTTAGTGGCAGGGATAAGCTCAGGGTTAAGTGTAATATTAGTCATAGCTTAAGTTTACTTTTAGGGTTAGAACTAGGTTCATTGTTTTGATTAGGGTGGACTTAGTGTTAGAGTTCATTTTCAGGTTGCATCTAGGGTTTTGTTGAAGGTTAGGATTGAGGTTTGCATTGTGGATAGGGTTACATGTACGATTAGGCTTTGGTTTAGGTTTAGGGTTAGGGTTAGCATTAGGGTTAGGGTTTGGGTTATGTTTAGGGTTACTGTTAGGTTTAAACTTAGGATTAGGGATAAAGTTATAGTTTGGATTAGGGTTAGTAAACTAGAGTTATGTTTAGGGTTAACATTAGTTTAATGTTTAGCTTTAGGATGAGGGTTAGGCTTAGACTTAAAGTTAGGGTTATGGCTAGGATTACCTGCTCTGGCAGGGTGAGCTTTAGATTTATGGTTTGTGTTAGGCCTAGTGTTAAGGTCAGGGTTACTTTTAAGTTGAGGTTTAAATTTAGGGTTAGGGTTACTTAGAATTAGGTGCAGTGTTAGGTTTAGGTTTAGGATTAGGCTTACTGTTAGGTCTAGGGTTATGTGTTAGTGATAGGCGTAGGGTTAGAATCATGAATAGTGTTAGTTTTAGGGTTAAGAATAGGTTCAGGTTTAGCACTAGTCTATGGTTAGTGTCAGTTTTATGACTACTGCTAGTGTTAGGGTTAGGTTTGGGGTTAGGACTCAGATTAATTTTGGAGTTACAGTTAAGGCTAATTTTAGGGTAGTTTAGAGCTTGTCCTAGGACTTATATTATGTGTAGTGTTAGGTCCAGTGTTAGGGTTAGTATATGGCTTGGGTCAGGTTTTAGTTTAGAATTAGGTTTAGAATTAGGGTTAGAATTATATTTAGTGTTATGTTTAGTGTTAGGTTTACATTAGGGTTTAGAATTATGTTTAGTGTTAGAGTTAGTTTTAGGTTTATGGTTAGGGCTAGGACAAGGGTTAGAATTAGGTTTAGGGTTAAGGCTTCAATTAGTGTTCGGTTTAGGGATAGGCTATGCTTAGTGTTAGCATTAGGTTTAGGGTTCGTGTTAGAGGTAGGGCTAGGGATAGGGTTACTTACAGATTTAGGATTAGAATTCGTGTTAGAGCCAGGAGTATGGTTAGGGTTAGGATTAGTGTTAGGGTTAAAGCTAGACATGGGGTCAGGTTTATGTCTAGGGCTAGGGTTAGGTTTAACTGAACATTTAATATTAGGTTTAGTGTTAGGTTTAGGTCTAGAGTTACAGTTAAGGTTAATGTTCCCTTTCACACTAAGGCTGGGGTTAGATTTAGGGTTACATTTGTGTCTAGGTTTATATTTAGGGTTAGGAATAGATTAGATTAAGGTTTAGTGGTAAAGTTACATTTAGTGTTATTTGTAGGGTTAGGCTTAGATGTAGGTTTATGAGTAGTAGGGTGAGGGATACTTTCAGGATTTGGTTTAGGAGTAGAGTAAGAGTTAGTGTTGGGTTTAGTGTTGGGTCTGTGGTTTTGTTTAGGGTTGGGATTGGGGTTAGGTTAATGTTTAGGGTTACATGTAGGGTTAGGCTTAGGTGTAGGTTTAGGTTTATGGTTAACAGTAGGATTAGGTTTAAGATTATGTTTAGGGCAGTGTTAGGTTTAGGATTAGTATTAGGCATAAAGTTACATTTTGGGTTAGGGTTAGGAAACCAGGCTTGTGTTTAGGTTTAGCCTTAGGTTAAGTTTAACCTTAGGGTTAGGGTTAGGCATAGGGTTAATGGTTAATCTTAGTTTTATTCTTAGGTTTTATTACCCCTAGTGTTAGACTCATGTTTACCTTTAGGGTTGGGGCTTGTTTTGGGTTTAGGGTTAGTGTCAGAGTTAGGGTTGTCGCTAGTGTTAGGTTTAGGATTAGGTGTTGTGTTAGGTTTAAGATTAGGAATTGGCTTAGTCCTAGGTTTAGAGTCATGTATAGGTGTAGGTTTAGGGTTAGGATTAGTTTTAGGGTTAGGGTTAGGCAACAGTTAGTGTCAGCTTTATGAATAGGGCTAGTGTCAGGATTAGTTTAAGGTCAATGGATAATATTCGGGTTATGTTCAGCGTTAGGTCTCAGGTTTGTTTTAGAGTTATGATTAGAATTAGGTTGAAGGCTAGTTTTAGGGTTAATATTAGAATTAATGCTAGGATTTGGGTTATGTGTAGTGTTAGGCATAGGGTTTAAGTTAAGGTATGGTTTGTATAGGGGTTATATTTAGAAGTAAGATTAGAGTTGGGTGCAGTTTAATATGAATGTTAGGTTTAGTGTTAAGTTTACAGTAGGGTTTAGGATTAGGTTTAGGTTTAGGGTTAATTTTAGGTTTAGGGCTAGGGCTACTATTAGGGTTAGTGTTAGGGTTAGGGTTAGTACTACATTTTGGGTTAGGTTTAGGGCTAGGCCACTTTTAATGTTATGGTTTGGTTTAAGGTTATGGTTAGTTAGGTTTAGGTATGGGCTTATATACCGAGTTAGGATTAGCATTAGTGTTAGAGTTGGGATTATGGTTAGGTTAGGATTAGTGTTAGGTTAAAGCTAGGGTTGAGGTAGGTGTATGGTTAGGCTTAGGGTTAGCTCAAAAATTAATATTTTGGTAACCTTAGGGTTAGGTCTAGAGTTACAGTTAGGGTTAGTGTTAGTTTTCTTACTAGGGCTAGGTGTGGGTTAGGGTTGGGTTGGCATCTAGGGTTATATTTAGGGTTAGGATTAGATTAAGGTTTAGTGGTACAATTATGTTTAGGGTTAGGCTTAGATGTAGGTTTACATTTAGGGTTAGGGCTATGTTCAGAGTTTGGGTAATATCTATAGTTAGCATTCGGCTTAGGTATAGGATTGGCTCTAGAGTTTTGTTTAGGTTATTATTGGGGTTAGGGTTAGGAAAAGGGTTACATGTACAAGTGGGCTCAGGTTTAGGTTTAGATTTAGAATTAACGTTAGGATTAGGGTTAGGTTTATGTTTAGTGTGAGCTTTAGGTTTTGGGTAAGGATTAGGGATAAAATTAAGGTGTGGGGTAGCTTTAGGACTAGGGTTATTTTTAGGGTCAGTGTTAGTTTAAGGTTCGGTTTAGGGTTGGGGCTTGGTTCAGGGATTGGCATAGGGTAGAGTTTGCATTAAGGTTAGGTTTAGGGATGGGTCTAGGGTTAGAATTGGAGTTAGGGTTAGGGATAGTGTTACATGTAGGGTTAGGCTTAGGTATAGGGTTAGGGTTAGCATTAGGGTTAGGGTTAGGCTTATTTTTAGGGTTAGCGTTGTGTTTAGGATTAGGATTGGGGACTAAGTTATGGTTCAGGTTATGGTTGGGAATCTAGGGTTGTGTTTAGGGTTAGCCTTGGGGTAAGGTTTAGCTTTAGGGTCAGCATTAGCCTTAGGGTTAAAGATGGTGTTATTGGTAGGATTACTTGTAGGGTTAGGCTTAGGTTAAGGTTAAGGGTTTATTTTAGGCCTAGTGTTAAGGTCACTGTTAACTTTATGTTATATTTAGGTTTAAGGTTAGGGACAGTTTTAGGATTAGATATAGTGTTAGCTTTAGGGTAAGGATTAGGCCTAATTCTATGTTTAGGGTTAGGATTAAGGATAAAGTAACCATTCGGGTTATGGTTAGGAACTTAGTGTTATGTTTAGTTTTAGAGTTAGGTTAAGGTTTAACTTTAAGGTTAGGTTTAGGCTTATGGCAAAGGTAGGGTAAGGCTAGGATTACTTGTATTGTTAAGGTTTGTTTTAGGTTTATATCTGTGTTACCCTAGTGTTAGGGTCAACTTTACCTTAGGGTTAGGGTTAGGTTTAGGATTAGGGTTAGAATTAGGTTTAGGTTTAGGTGTAGTGTTAGGCTTAGGTTTAGGATTATGCCTACTTTTAGGTTTAGGATTAGGATTAGATTTGGCCTAGGTTAGTTTCCTGTATAGGTGTAGGTTTAGGGTTAGGATAAGGTTTAGGTTTAGGGCTAGGTTAAAATTAGTGTCAACTTTTTAACTAGGGCCTGTGTTAGAGTTAGGGCAAGGTCAAAGGATAATATTAGGGTTAGGTCTAGGGTTCGGTCTCAGGTTAGTTTTGGAGTTGTGATTAAATATAGGATTAAGGCAAGTTTTAGGGTTAGTGTTAGGGATAGAGTTAGGATTTGGTTTTGTGTAGTGTTAGGTTGTGGGAGACAAGCTTGAGCATAGGGTGATATTGCAACTGTCAGGGTCCAGGAATCCTGGCTCTGTAATCTGAAACCCAGTATGCTAATGAGGCATCATACCCTCTATTCTGTGATAGGATGTTAAGTCTGTTATGCTAATAGGATGATGCTAATAAGGTATGCTACTTGCTGTACTGTGATAGATTGGACCACTACCCCTATATAAGCTTGTGCCTTCCTGCAATAAAGCAGACCTGTTTCACTGAACCTGGTCTCCCATGTCTGAATGAGGCTCTGCTGACCCAGTCTCCTCACCAGCCCTGGGGTCTGGGACTGGGCAGAAGCAGCGATGACAGGAGGCAGTACAGGGCAAACAGAAGAGCTGCCTCAGCACCAGGCAAGTAGAAGAGCAGCTTCGGCCCAAGGCGAGCAGAGGAGCAGCCTCGATGCCCGTGAGAATGAAAGAGCGGCACCCACGAGAATGGAGGATCAGCCTCTGCTGGCGGTGACAGCATTAGGTCATATTTAGGATTAGCTCTGGGTTTAGGGTTAAGATTAGGGATAAAATTGCACTGCAGGTTAGGGTCAGCTTTACGACTAGGGCTACTGCTTGTGTTAGCTAAAGTTTAAAGGATACTATTAGGTTTAGGTAGAAGGTTAGGTCTCAGATTAGTTTTGGAGATATGATTAGAGTTAAGATTAAGGCTTCTTTTAGGGTTATTGTTAGGGCTAGTGCTAGGATTTGGGTTACGTGTGGTGTTAGGTCTAGGGTTTGGGTTAGTGAACACTTTGCGTCAGGGTTTATATTTGGAAATAAGAATAGAGTTAGGATTAAAATTAATATTAGTGTTATGTTTAGTGTTATGTTTAGTTTTAGGTTTACATTAAGGTTAATATTAAGTTTAGAGTTAAGGTTAGTTTTATGTTTAGTTGTAGGGCTAGCATTGGGTTTAGGGGTAGAGTTAGGGTTACCATTGGGGTTAGGGCTGAAGTTCGGTTTAGGGCCAGGGTAAGGCTAGTGTTAGGGTAAGGTTTAGGGTCAGGGTTAGAGGTAGGTTTATGTCTAGGTTTACATATAGAGTTAGGATTAGCATTAGTTGTAGAGCCAGAATTATGGTTAGGGTTAGGATTATTGTTAGGGTTAAAGCCAGGGTTGGGCATAGGTTTGTGTCTAGGGTTTTATTTAAGGTTAGGATTAGATTAATGTTTAGTTGTAGGGTTACCTCACCCTAACCCTAACCCTAACCCTAACGCTAACTACCACTGTATGTGAATCTAACCCTAGGCCTATCCCTAGCACATAACCCTAGACCTAACAGTAAGCCTAATCCTAAAACTAAACCTAACACTGCACCTAATTCTAAGTAACCCTAACCCTAAATCTAAGCCTCAACTTAAATGTAACCCTGACCTTAACACTAGGCCTAACACAAACCATAAATCTAAAGCTCATCCTACCAGAGCATGTAATCCTATCCACAATCTGACTTTTAATCCTAAGCCTAACCCTAACCCTAAAGCTTAACCTTAACTTAGTTTTATGTTTAGGTCTTATTATCCCTAGTATTAGAGTCATGTTTAAATTTAGGGTGAGGGCTTGTTTTAGGGTTAGGTTTAGTGTTAGTGTTAGAGTCCGGTTTATGGTTAGTGTTGGGTTTAGGGTAGGATTGTGCCTACCATTAGGTTTAGGGTTAAGAATGGGCTTAGGCCTAGGATTAGGGTCACGTATAGGTGTAGGTTTAAGGTGAGGATTAAGTTTAAGGTTAGGGTTAGGCAATAGCTAGTGTCAGCTTTATGAGTAGGGCTAGTGTCAGGGTTAGGGTAAAACTTAATCTAATCCTAACTCTAAACATAACCCTAGAAGGAAACCTAAGCCTAAGCCTAACAGAAGCCCTATTTGAAACACTAACACTAACCCTAACTGTAAAACTACATCTGCCCCAATGCTAAACCTAATATTAAATTTTGAGCTAATCCTAATCCTAGCCCTAGCCACAAACCCAACCCCAACCCAGGCTTTTACTGTAACAATGATCCTAACCATACCCATAATCCTAGTTCTAACATTAATGCTAATCCTAACTCTATATGTAAACCTAGACCTAACCCTACCTGTAAACCTAACTTAACGTCACTCTAACAGCAACCGTAGCCTAAACCTAAACCTAACCCTAACTGTAGCCCTAACCCTAAACCTAACCGTAACCATAACCCTAGCCCTAGCCCTAAACCTAAAACTAACCCTACCCCTAAACCTAATTCTAAATCCTAATGTAAACCTAACACTAAACATAACACTAATACGAATTATGACCTTAACCTTAATCATAATTCTAAATATAAACCCATACCCAAACTGTACCCTTATCATAACCCTTAACCTAACACTACACTAACCCGAATCCTAGCACTAGCCATAACACTAACTATAAACTAGCTTTAATCTTAATTTTAACCATATCTCCAAAACTAACCTGAAACCTAACTCTAAACCGAACCCTAATATTATCCTTTATTACCCTAGCCCTAACATTTTCCCTCATCATAAAACTAACCCTAACCACAACCCTAAGCCTAATCGCAAACCAATATATGACCCTAATCCTAGGCCTAAGCTTAATTATAACCCTAAACCTAATAATAGGCCTAAGCCTAACCCTAAACCTAACACTACACCTAATCTTAACCATAACCCTAACCATAACCTAAACCTAATCCTAACCCGAAGGTAACCGTGACTCTAACACTAAGCCTAACACAAAACCTAAACCCAAATCCTAAGCCTAAACCTACAAGTAATCCTAGCCATAACCCTACCTTTATCCCTAAAACTAACCCTAAATCTAAACCTTAATTCAATGTTCACCCTAAACATAACCCAAGTTTCCTAACACCCAAACCACACTGGAACTTTATCCCTAAACAAAACATAAACCTAACTATAAGCCTAAAGGTAATTGCTACCATAACACTGGTCCTAACCCATGCCCTAAACCTAAACCTAAACCTAAGCCTAACACTACAAGTAATCCTAGAATAGCCCTGCTTTTAACTCAAAGCCTAACATTAACCTTAAACATAACCCTAGTTCCAACCCTAAATGGAGCTGTAACTTTATCCCAAATCCTAACCCTAAACCTAATCCTAACCCTAACCCTAAGTCTAACCCTAATACTAACCCTAAACCTACACCTAAACCTAAGCCTAACCCTACATGTAAACCTATCCCTAACCCTATCCCCAATCCTAACCCTAAAGAAAACTCTAGACCCAACCCTGAATCTAACCCTAACACTATCCCTAAAGAAGCCCTACATCTAAACCTACAAATAATCCTAACCCTAAATCTAATCCTAGCTGGGCATGGTGGTACATGCCTGTAGTCCCAGCACTTGGGAGGCAGAGGCCAGTGGATACCTCTGAGTTCAAGGCTACCCTGGACTACATAGTGAGTTCTAGGACAGCTGGGGTTACAGGGAGGCCCTGCTTCAAAAAGACAAAATCAAACAAACAAACAAACAACACAAAAACCTAATCCTAAATCCAAATGTAACCTGAAACTGACCATAACATCAAACATAACACTAAACATAAACATAATATTAATTCTAACCCTAACACTAATCTTAATTCTAAACATAAACTCTGATCCAAACTGTACCCTAACCCTAATCCTAGACCTAACACTACATGTAATACGAATCCTAACACTATCCCTAACGCTAACCATAAAACAACCTTAATCCTGACTCTAATCATAGCTCCAAAACTAACCTGAGACCTAACTGTAAACCTAACCCTAATATTATCCCTTGACCTTACCCTAACCATAACCCTAACCCTAGTAATAAACCTCACACTAACCATAGCCTGGCCCTAACCCTAAATCTTATCTTAATCCTAAACCTAACAGTACACCTAATTGTAACCCTAAACCAAACACTACACCTATTCTAAACATAACCATAACTTTATCTCTAATCATAATCCTAAACATAACACTGACCATAAACAGAACTCAAACCCTAACCCTAATGCTAATCATAACCCTAAACTTAAACCAAAGCCTAACCTCCATGTAACCGTATCCCCAACCCAAACCCCAATCCTAAGCTTGAACAAAACCCTAGGCCCAACCCTAAAGTTAACCCCAACACTGCATCTACCCTAACCCAAACACTGAACCTAGCCCTAACCATAAACATAAACCTAGCCTAAGACTAACCTTCCACATAACCCTGAACTAAACCCTACCACTAAACCTTAGTTTAATCCTAACCCTAAACATATCCATAATCGCAAACCAAATCCTCAAGTTTATTACAGGGCTAGTCAGAAAATTAGCAATAACCCTAACTGCAATTCTAGGCCTAACCCTCACACTACCCCTAATATTAATTTTTCAGCTAACCCTAACCCTACTCCTAGCCATAAACCTAACCCCCACCATAGCTTTAAACCTGACATGAAACCTAAACCTAACCAAAATTTTGGCTCAAACATTAATGCTAATCCTAACTCTATATCTAACCCTAGATATAAACCTAATTCTAACTCTAAACCTAAACCTAACCCAAACACTAAACCTAACACTAATGTAAACCTAACACTAAACAGAAAACTGAAACTAATTCTAACCATAATTCTAATCATAATTCTAAATAGAAACCTAATTGAAACCATACCCTACCCCTACAAGTAACCTGAATTATAGCACTAGCCTCACCACTAACCCTAAAACTAGCCTTAATCCTAATTCTATACACAACTCCAAAACAAACCTGAGACCTAACTCTAAGATTATCTTTGACCTTACCCTAACCCTATCACTACCCCTAATATAAAAGCTGACTCTAACTGTAGAGTAGCCCCAAATGTAAATCTAATTCTAATCCCATACCCACTCCTATTCATGACTCTAAACCTAGGTTTAAGCCTACTCTAACACTAAAACTAAGAGTATGCCTACCTAACCCAAACCTAACACTACACCTAATCCTAAACCTAACACTAATCCTAAAGGTAACAATGACCCTACACTAAGGCTCACACAAAACCTAAACCTAAACCTAAGCCTAACCCTACAAGTAATCCTAGCCATAGCCCTGCTTTTAAACCTAAGCCTAACCCTAAACTTAAAGCTAAACCTTAACCTAACCTTAACCCTAAACAACACAGTAGTTTACTAACTCTATGCCGAATCTTAACTTTATCCATAATCATAACCCCAAACCTAACACAAACCCTAATACTAACCCTAACACTTCATGTAAACCTATGCTTAACTAACTTCAATCCTAACCCTTAACAAAACCCTAGACTCAACCCTAAACCTAACCCTAATGCTAACTTTATCCCTAACCCCAACACTGGAACTGAGCCCTAACCCTAAATGTAAGCCCACACCTATACTTCACTTGACATGTAACCCTGAATGTAACCCTATGAGGAAACCTATAATAATCCTAACCCTAAATATAATCCTAGAAACAAAAATAATCCTAACCATAAACACAGCCTTAGTCTGAAAACTAACATTAACCCTATGTGTAATACTAGACCTAACACTAATAGTAAACCTAATATTTATTTTGAGCTAACCTTAACCCTAGCCCTAGCCATAAAACTAACTCCAAACTTAGCTTTAACCCTAACACTAATCCTAACCCTCACCTTATCCTGGCACTAACACTAATGCTAATGCTGACACTATATGCAAACCTAGACCTAACCCTGCTGCTAACACTAAGTCTAAACCCAGCCCGTACAATAAGGTTAAACTAGCCCTAAACCTAACCATAACTGTAGCCCTAAGCCTAAACCTAACCCTATCCCTTGCCCTAGCCCTAACCTATAAATAACCCTAAACCTAACCCTAATTCTAAATCCTAATTTAAACATAACACTAAAGTGAACACTAATACTAATTTTAACTGTAACTCTAATGTAAATTCTAAACATAAACCCTGACCCAAACTGTACCCTAATCCCAATCCTAGTCCTAAAACTACAAGTAAACCGAATCATTGCACTAGCCATGACATAAAGCCTAAAAGTATCCTTAATTATAACTCTAAACATAACTCCAAAACTAATCTGAGACCTAACCCTAAACCTGACCCTAACCTGATTTGACCTCATCCTAACCCTAACACTAGCAGTAGTCAAAAAGCTGACACTCACCATAGCCTTGACCTACCACTAAATTTAATCCTAACCCTAAACAAAACTCTAGAACCAACCCTAATCCTAACCTTAACACTAGCCCTAACCCCAACAGTGAACCTAGACCTAACCGTACACATAAACCTATACCTAAGCCTAACCCTGTACGAAAAACTAAATATAACCTTACCACTAAACCTTAATCTAGTCCTAACACTAAATATAACCCAAGATGCAAACCTAACCCTAACCGAAACACCAGCCTTAGTCCAAAAACTAATACTAACCCGAACTGTAACTCTAGACCTAACCCTAACACTAAAACTTATATTAAATTGTCTGTGACCCCTACCTCTAGCCCTAGCCAAAAACCTTACCCCAACCATAGTTTTAACCATAACCCTAATTCTAACCCTAAAGGTAATCCTGGCTCTAACTCTAATGCTAAACCTAACTCTATATGTATCTCTAGACCTAAACCTACCTCTAAACCTAACCTTAAACCAACCCTAACACTAACTGTAGCCTAGCCCTAAACCTAACCCCAACTGCAGCCTGACCCTAACCCTAACCCTAACCCTAACCCTACCCTAACCCTACCTCTAGCCTTAGCCCTAAACCTAAAACTAAACCTAATCCTCAATGTAATTCTAAGCCCTATGTAAACCTAACAGTAAACATAACATTAAACATAACACTAAATATAACACTAATACTAATTCTAACTGTAACTCTAACCTTAATTCTAAATATAAACCATGACCCTAACCATACCCTGACCCTAACCCAAGACCTCTACACTACACATAGCCTAAACCTAGTATTAACCTTACTATTAACTGTAAAACTAGCCTTAATCATGACTCTAATCATAACTCCAAAAACTCTAAACCTAACCCTAACCCTAATATTATCCTTTGACCTCACCCTAAACCTAACAGTACCTCTAGTCATAAAGCTGACTCTAGCCGTAGCCTAGCCATAACACTAAACTTAATTCTCACCCTAAGCATACATCTATGCATGATTCAAACCCTAGGCATTAAGCCTAATCCTAAAACCAACAGTAGGCCTAATTCTAAACCAAAACCCAATATTACACCTAATCCTAAACTTAACCCTAAACCTAAACTCAAGACTAACTCTAAAGTTAATCATGACACAAACACTAGGCCTAACACAAACCCTAAACCTAAAGCTAAACTTACAAGTAATTCTATCCATAACCCGACATTTAATCCTAAACTTAACCCTAACCCTAAAGCTAAAACTTAACCTAAACACAACCCTAGACTTAACCCTAACCTGCACTGTAACTTTATCTCTAATCCTGAACCTTAACCTAATGGTAACCCTAAACATAACCCTAACTCTAATCCTGATGCTAATCCTAACCATAAACCTTACCTGAAGCCTAATCCTACATGCAACCCTAACCCTAAAACTAAACCCAATCATAACTGAAAACAAAACCTTAGACCTAACCCTAAAGCTAACCCTAACAACAACTCTAACTGAAGCCCCAACCCAGAACCTAGCCCTCACTCTAAACAAAAACCTACACCTAAGCCTAATACTACACATAAACTGAAATGTAACCCTACCACTAAACCTTAATCTAATCAAACATTAATTTAATCCTAACCATAAATATAACCGTAGACACAAATCTCACTCGAACCCAAACTAATACTAACCCTAAATTGAACTCTACACCTAACCCTGACTCTAGCACTAATATTAATTTTTGAACTAACCCTAACACTAACCTAGCCAACCCCAATCCCAGGTTTTACCCTAACACTAATCCTACCCTAATCATAATACTGGGTCTAACACAAATGCTAATCCTAACTCTATATCCAACTGTCGACTTACCATGCCTTTAACCCTTACCCTAAACCTAACCCTAACACTAACAATAGCACTAGTCATAAAGCTGACACTAACCATAACCTAACTCAACCACTAAACCTAATTTTAACACTAAACCTACCACACAAGCGAACCTAATCCAAGAACTAACCCTAATCCTAACCCTAAACCTAACAGTAGGCCTAATCCTAACCCCAAACTTAATCCTACACATAACCTTACCATGAAACCTTTATCTAATCCATACTCTAAATATAAACCAGATGCAAACCTAACCATAACCCTAACTGCAGCCCTATCCCAAAAACTAACAGTAGCTCTACATCTAAGCCTAACAGTAATCTTGGGATTATTTTTTAGCTAACTCTAAGCCTAGCCCTAGCCATAAACCTAACTCCAACCCTAGCTTTAACCCTAACACTAATCCTAAACCTAACTATAATCTTGGCTCTAATACTAATGCTAATTCTAACTCTGTATGTAATCCTAGACCTAACACTAACTCTAATCCTACCATTAAATCTAGCCCTAATACACTGAGTGTAGCCTATCCCTAACCATAAACCTAAACCTAATATCCTCTTTGACCTTACCTTAAGCCTAACAGCAGCCCTACCCATAAAGCTGACACTGACCATTGCCTAATCCTAACCCTAAAATCTAGTCCTAATGCCCAAAATACCCCTACATGTGACCCTAACCCTGGCCTAAGCCTAGTCCTAACCCTAAACCTAACAGAAGGCCTAAGCCCAGCACTAAATCTAACACTTCATCTAATTGTAAATCTGAACCTAATCCTAACTATAAACCTAACCCTAACCTGAAATGTAAACATGATCCTAACACTAAGCCCAACACAAAGGCTAAACCTAAACCTAAGCCTAATCCTGCCAGTAATACTTAAAATAACCCTACCTTCCAACCTCACCATAACCCTAACCTTAAAGCTAAACCTTAACCTAACACTAACTCTAAACATAACCCTAGGCCTAACCCTCACCCACACTGTAAATTCATCCCTAATCCTAACCCTAAACCTAATGCAAAACCTAAACATAACCCTAAACCTAAATCTAATGCTAACCTAACTCTCAAACTAACCCTAAGCCTAACCCTACATTTAAATCTATCCCTAACTCTATCCCTATTCTGAACCCTAAACAAAACCCTAGACCTTACCCTAAACCTAACCCTAATGCTAAATAGAGCCCTAAACCAAACCCTGAATCTAGCCCTAAACCTCATCGTAAACCTACACCGAAGCCTAACCCTACTCATAACCCTAAACGTAACACTATCACTAAACCTTAACCTAACCCTAACCGTAACCCTAACCCTAGACACAAACCTACCCATAACCCATACCCTAGCCATAGTCCAAAACTAACACTGACCCTAAAAATACCTCTAGACTTAACCCTAACCCTAACACTAATATTAATTTTTTGCTAACCCTAAACTTAGCCCTAGCCATGAACATGACTGCAACCTAGCTTTAACCCTAACACTAATCCTAACACTAAACGTGAAAATGGCTCTAACACTAATGCTAATCTTAACTCTATATGTAATCCTTTACATGACCCTATCTCTAACCCTAACTCTAAACCTAGCCCTAACACTGATCATAGCCTAGGCCTGAACCTAAACCTAACTAGCTCTAAAATTAACCTTAACCCAAACCCTAACCCTAAGCCTAGCCCCAGTGCTAAACCTAAACCTAAACTTCACTCTAAACCTAATTCTAAACACTAATGTAAACTGAACACTAAACATAAAACATAATCCTAATACTAATTCTAACCCTAAGAGTAATCTAATCATAATTCTAAATATAAACCCTAACCCAAACCGTACCCTACTCTAACACTTAACATTACACGTAATCCAAATGCTAGCACTAGCCCTAACACTAACCATAAACCAGCCTTAATCCTAACTCTAATCATAACACCAAAACTAACCGGAGACCTAAACCTAACTATAATATTGCCTTTGACATTACAGTACCCATAACACTAGCCCTAGTCATAAATCTGACACTAACTACAGCCTAGCCCTAATCCTAAACTTAATCCTACCCATAAACCTAACAGTAGGCTTAATCGTAACTAAATCAAACACTACACCTATCCTACATCTAACCCTAACTCTAACACTAAACATAACTCTAGCTATGAGGTAACCATGACCAAAACCCTGGGCCTAACCCAAACCCTGAACCTAGTCCTAACTCTAAAACTAAACCTACACATAAGCCTCACCCTACACGTGACCCTAAAAGTAACCCTACCACTAAACCTTAGTCTAATCCTAACCCTAAAAATAACCATGGACACAAACCTGACCCTAATCCACCCCTAGCCCTAGTCCAAAAACTTACACTGAACTTAAATGTAACTCTAGATCTAGCCCTAACACTAACCCTAATATTACTTTTTGAACTAACCCTATCCCTTGCCCTAGACATAAACCTAACCCCAACCCTAGCTTAAACCCTAACACTAATCCTAACCCTAACCATAATCCTGGCTCTAACACTAATGCTAATCCTAACTGTATATGTAACCCTAGACCTAATCCTAACATAACCCTAACCCTAGATGTAACCCTAAAACTAACCGTAGCCTAGCCATAAAATAACCCTAAATGTAGACGTAACTCTAACCATAACCATAACTGCAGACCTAAAACCACATGTAAACTAAATCCTAGCACTATCTCTAATATTAACCCTAAACTAGCCTTAATCCTAACTATAATCATAACTCTAAATCGAACCTGTGACCTAAGCCTAAAACTAACCCTAATATTATCTTTTGATCGTACCCTAACCCTAATACTTTCCTTAGTCATAAACCTGACACTAACTGTAACCTAACACTAACCCTAAACCTAATCCTAATCTTAAACCAACATGTATACTTGACCCTAATCCTAGGCCCAAGCCTAATCCTAACCCTATACCTAACAGTAAGCCTAATGCTAACAATAAACCTAACACTGTACCTAATCCTAAACCTAAACCTAACTTTAACCCTAACACTAGCCCTAGCCTTAAACCGAAAACTAACCATAAGAATAAATCTAATCATAAACACTCATGTAAACCTAACACTAAACATTAATACTAATTCTAACTATCACTGTAATATTAATTCTAAATATAAACCCTGACCCAAACCATACCTAACCCTAACCCTTACAAAAGTCCTGACCCTCCATGTTACCTGAGTCCTAGCATTAACCCTAACACTAACTCTAACCTAACCTTCATCCTAACTCTAATCATAACTCCAAAAGTAGCCTGAGATTTAACTTTTACCCTAACCCTAATATTATTCTTTGACCTTACCCTAACCATAACACTAGCCCTAGACACAAAGCTGACACTAAACATAGCATAGTGCTAACCCTAAACCTAATCCTAACCCTAAACCTATCACTTTACATGACCCTAACTCTAGGCCTAAACCTAATCTTAACTTTAATCCTAGAGGTACGACTATCCTTACCCTAAACCAAATACTACACCTAATAATAAATGTGACTGTAACTAAAACCCTAAACCTGAATCTAAACCTAAAGGTAACAGTGACCCTAACACTAGGCCTAGCACAAAACCTAAACCTAAACCTAAGCCTAACCCTACAAGTAATCCTAGCTGTAACCCTACTTTTAAACCTAAGTCTACCCCTACCCCTAAAGTTAAACCTTACACTAAGGCTAACCTTAAACACAATCCTAACCCAAACCATAACTTTATCACTAATCCTAAACCTAAAACTAATGACAATCTTAAAAATAACCCTAAATCTAACCCTAACCTGAAACCTAAACCTAAGACTAACCCCACAGGTAGCACGATCCATAAGGCAAACACCAATCCTAATCCTAAACAAAACCCTAGACCCAATGCTAAACCTGACCCTAACACTAACTCTAGTCCAAACCAAACCCTGAACCTAGCCCTAAGCATAAATGTAAACCTACTCTTAAACCTAACCCTACATGTAACCCTAGATGTAACCCTACCACTAAACCTTGATCTAATCCTAACCACAAATATAACTAAACACACAAACCTAACCCTAACCCTAATCCCAGCCCTATTCCAAAAACAAAAACTGACCCTAAATATATCTCTAGACCTAACCCTAACACTAAACCTACCATTAATTTTTGAGCTAACCCTAACCCTAGCCCTAGCTATAAACCTAATCCCAACATTAGCTTTAACCCTGACACTAATCCTAAAGCTAACTATAATCCTGGCTCTAAATCTAATGCTAATCCCAACTCTATACATAAACTTAGACCTAATACTATCTCTAACGCTAACCCTAAACTTTACCCTGAAACTAACCACAGCCTAGCTGTAAAACTAGCCCTAACTGTGACCCTAACTCTAACCCTAACAATTACTGTAACACTAACCCTAGTCAAAGCCCTAAACCTAAACCTGACACTAACCATATATGAATCCTAAACCCTAATGTAAACCTAACAATAAACATAACACCAAACATAACACTTAACACTAATACCAATTCTGACTTTAACTTTTATCTTCATTATAAATATAAACCGTAAATCAAACCATAACCTAACCTTAACGCTACAGCTAGCACTATATGTAACTAAAATCCTAGCACTAGCCCTAACACTAACCATGAACTAGCCTTAATCCTATCTCTAATCATAACTCCAAAAGTAACTTGATATCTAACCCTGAACCTAACCTTACTATCCTTTCACTTTACCCTAACCATAACACTACCACTAGTCAAACAGCTATCTCTAAAAGTAGCCTAGCCATAACCCTAAACATAATCCTAACCCAAAACCTACCCCCATATGTGATCCTAACCCTAAGCTTTAGCCTAATCCTAAACCTAAACCAAAGAGTAGGCCTAATCATAGCACTAAACTAAACAGTACTCCTATCCTAACCCTAACCCTAATCCTAACCCTAACCCTCACCCTTAACCTAAGCCTAACTCTAAGATAACCATGACCCTAACCCTGAGCCTAATACAAAACTTAAGCCTCAATCTAACCATGACCCTACAAGTAATCCTAGCCATAATCCTACCTTTAACCCTAAGCCTAACCCTAAAGCTAAAGCTAAACCTTAACCTAACACCAGCCCTAAATATAACCCTAGTTTACTAAACCTAACCTGCACTGTAACTTTATCCCTAATCATAACCCTAAACTTAATGATAACCCTAAATATAACCCTAACCTAACCCTAATGCTAACCCTAACTCTAAATCTAAAATTAAGTCTAACAATTCTTGTACCCTATCCCTAACCCTAACCCCTATCTTAACCCCAAATAAAAACCTAGACGCAACCCTGAAATAAGCCTAACGCTAAATCTAGTTCTAATACAAACCCTGAACCTAGCCCTGACCCCAAATGTAAACCCACACCTAAGCCTAACCATACATGTAACCCTAGACATAACCGTACCACTAAACCTTAATCTAATCCTAACCCTAAATATAACCCTAGAGACAAACCTAACCCTAACCCTAAACCCAGCCCTAGTTCAATAACTAAAACTAACCCTAATAGTAACTTTAGACCTAACCCTAACAGTATCCCTAATATTAATTTCTGAGCTAATTCAACCCTAGCCCTAGCGATAAACATAACCCCAACACTAGCTTTAACCCTGACATTAAACCTACCCGCAACCATAATCCTGGCTCTAACACTAATGCTAACCCTAACTCTATATGTAACCCTAGACTTAACCTACCTCTATATCAAACCCTAAACTTAACCCAACCACTAAGTGTAACCTAGGGCTAAACCTAAACCTCACTGTAGCCCTACCCCTATTCCTAACCCTAATCCTAACCATAACCATAAGCCTAACCCAGGCTTAGACCTAAACCTAAAACAAGCACTAACCCTATACTAATCCTAAACCCTAATGTAAACCTAATACTAAGCATAACACCAAATATAACACTAATACTAATTCTAACCCTAACTGTAATCTTAATTCAAAGTATAAACCCTGACCCAACCACACCCTAACCCTGACCTAACACTACATGTAACCCGAATCCTAAGCCTAGTCCTAACATTAAACCTAGCACAAGTCTTCATCCTAACTCTAATCATAACTCCCAATCTAAACTGAAACCTAACCCTAAAATTATCCTTTGACCTTACCCTAATCGTAACACTACCACTAGTTGTAAGGCTTGCACTAACGGTAGCTTAGCCCTAACCCTAAATCTAATCCTAAACCTAAACCTACCCCTATAGGTGAACTAATCCTAGGACTAAGCTTACTCCTTAACCTAAACATAACAGTAGGACTTATTCTAACCCTAATCCTAACTCTACAACTTATCCTAAACCTAACTCCAATCCTAAACATAAATCTAACCTTAAAGGTAACCTTTACCCTAATACTACACCTAACACTAACTCTAAAACTAAACCTAAGTTAACCCTTACAAATAATCCTAGCCATACCCGTACCTTAACCCTAAGAATAAGGCTAAATCTAAAGCTAACACTTAAACTAATGCTAATTCTAAACATAACCCTAGTTCTAACCCTAATGTGCACCATAACTTTATCCCTAATGCTAACCCTAAAGCTCATGCTAACCCTAAGCAAAACCCCAACTTTAACCCTAATGCTATCCCTAACCCTAAACCTAAACCTAAGCCTAACCATACATGTAACGCTATCCCTAGTTCTAACCCCAGTCCCAACCCTAAACTAAATCGTAGACCCAATCTTAACCTAACCCTAATGCTAACTCTACCCCTAACCCAAACCCTGAACCTAGCCCTAACCCTAAACAAAAACTTACACTTTAAGCCTAACCCTACCCAGGTTGCATGTAACCAGAAACGTAACCATACAATTAAACCTTAGTGTAATCCTAACACTAAATATAACCCTATCACCAACCTAACCCAACCCACCCCAGCCCTAGTCCGAAAACTAATACTAACCCTGACTGTAACCTAGATCTAATCCTAACACTTAGCCTAATATTAATTTTTGAGCTACCCTAACCCTAGCCCTAGTGATAAACCTAACTCCAATGCTTGTTTTAACCCCAACACTAATCCTAACCGTAACCATAATCCTGGCTCTAACACCAATGTTAATCCTAACTCTATATGTGAAGTCAGACCTAAGCCTACCTCTAACTCTAACACTAAATCTAACCCTAACCTTAACTGTAGCCTATACCTAACTATACCTAACCCAAACTGTAGCCCTAACCCTAACGCCAAAACTAACCCTTGTCCCAGTCCTAAACCAAAAACTAACCGTATCCCTAACCCTAATCCTAAAATTACTGTAAATATAACACTAAAAACAACACTAAAAATAACACTAATACTAAATCTAACACTAACCCTAATCTTAATTCTAAATATAAACCCAGACCCAAAGTGTAGCCTAACCTTAACACTTGACCTGACACTAGGTGTTGCCCAAATCCTTCCACTAGCATTACCACTCACCATATAACTAGCCTTAATTCTCACTCTAATCCTAACTCCAAAACTAACCTGAGACCTGAACCTAAACCTGACCCCTATATTATCTTTTGACATTACCCTAACACTACCCCTAGTCAAAAAGCTGATTCTGATTCCTAGCCCCAACTGCAAACCTAATCCTAACCCTAAACCTATGCCTATGCATAACCTTAACCATAGGCCTAAGCCTCCTCCTAAACCTAAATGTAAGAGTAGGTCTAATCCTAACCCTAAACCTAACACTACACCAAAACCTAAACCTAACCCTAATCCTAATGTTAACCATAACCCCAAAGCTAAATCTAAGCCTAACCCTACATGCAACACTATCTCTAACTCTGACCCAAAACCTAACCCTAAAGAAAAATCTATACCCAAATATAAACCTAACCCTAATGCTAACCCTACCTCTGACCGAATCTATACCTAACCCTAACCCTAATCCTACCCTAAACCCTACCCCTATACATGACCTTACCCTAGCTCTAAGCCTAATCCTAACACTAAACCTAACATTTGACCTAATCCTAATCCTAAACATAACACTACACCTAATCCGAAACCTAACCTTAAACCTAAACCTAAACCTATCACTAACCATAAACATAATCCTAAAGCTTAACCTAATGCTAACTTTAATCCCAAGCATATATTGAAGCCTAACCATTTATGTACGTCTAAACATAACAATAATCCCAATCCTAACCTTAAACAAAACCCCAGACCCAACCCTAAACCTAACCCTAATGCTAATTCTAGACCTAAACCCAACCCCAAACCTAGCCCTAACCCTAAACATAAACCTACACCTAAGCCTAACCCTACACGTAATCCTAAATGTAAACCTACCACCAACCTTAATCTAATCTTAAACCTAAATATAACACTAGACACAAACCTAACCATTAAGCCAACCCCAGCTCTAGTCCTAAAATTAACACTAATCTTAATTTAGTTCTAGAGTAATCTCTAACTCTAACACTGATATTAATTTTTGAGCTAACCTTAACCCAAGCCCTAGCCATAAACCTAATCCCAAACTGAGTTTTATCCCTGACTCTAATCCTAACCCTAACCATATTCCTGGCTCCAGGACTAATGCTGATCCTAATTCTACAATTAATACTAGAACTAACCCTACCACAAACCCTAAATCTAAACGTAATCCTAACACCTACCTTAGACTACACCTAAACCTAAACCTAACTGTAGACCTAACCCTAACTCTAACCCTAACCATAATCATAACCCTAGAAGTAAACCTGAAACTAACCTAATGCTATACCCCATTGTAAACATAACACTAATACTAATTCAAACCTTAACTCTAATCTTAATTCCAAATATAAACCTTGACCTAAAACTTGCCCTAATCCAAACCCTAGACCTAACACTACATGTAATCCGCATCTGAGCACTAGCCCTAACACTAACCCTAAAACTAGCCTTTATCCTAACTCTAATCATATCACCAAACCTAATTGAGACCTAACCTTAAACCAAACCCTAATTTTATCTTTTACCTTACCTTAGCCCTAATACTAACCCTCATCATAAAGCTGACACTAACTATAGCCTGACCCTAAAGCCAAATCTAATTCTAACCCTAAACCTAACAGTAGGCCTAACCCTAACCCTAAACTTAAACCTAACACTACCCTTAATCCTAAACCTAACCCTAAGCCTAACCATAACCAAAAGTTAACCATGACCTAATACCAGGTCTGATACAAACCCTAAACTTAAGCCTAAATCTACAAACAATCGTAGCAATAACCCTACCTTTAACCCAAAGTCTAACCTTACCCTAAAGCTAAACAGTAACCTAAAGCAAACCCAAACATAACCTTAGTATCTTAACCCTAACCTGGACCATAACTTCATCTCTCATCCAAACCTAAACCTAAACCTAACCATAAATTTAAGCTTGACCCTAATGCTAGGCCTAACACAAAACGTAAACCTAAACCTAAGCTTAATCCTACAAGTAATCCTAGCCATAACTCTGCTTTTAACCGTAAGCCTAACCCCACACGCAATCCTAACCTAACCTTACCACCAAACCTTAATCTAATGATAACACTAAATATAACCCTAGATGCAAACCTAACCCTAACCCTAATCCCAGGTCAACTCCAAAAACTAACACTTACACTAACTGTAACTCTAGACCTAACCCTAACACTAACTCTAATATTAGTTTTTAGCAAAACCTAAACCTAACCCTAGCCATAAACCTAAACCCAAACCTGACTTTAACCTTAAAACTAATTCCTAATTCTAACCATAATCTTGGTGCTAACACTAATGCTAATTGTAAATCGTTATGTAACACTAGACCTAACCATATCTCTAAACCTAAAATTAATACAAATTGTAGCCTACACCTAATCCTAACCCTAACTGTAGCCCTAATCCTAATGCTAAACTTAGCCCTAGCCTTAGCCCTAAACCTAAAACTAACCCTAACCCTGAATCTAAACCTAATCTAAAACCCTAATGAAACACTAACACTAACCATAACACTAAAAATAACACTAATACCAATCCTAACACTAACTCTAAACTTAATTCTAAATACAAACCCTGACCCAAACCACTACCTAACCCTAACCCTAGACCTGACATTTCTCATAGACTGAATTCTAGCATTAACCATACCACTAAACCTATAACTTGCCTTAATCCTAACTGCAAAACTAGCATGAGACCTAACCCTAAACCTAATCCTAATCTTATCTTTTGACCTTACCCTAACCTTTACACTATGCCTAGACATAAAGCTGAGTCTAACTGAAGCCTACCCCTAACCCTGAGCCTAATCCTAACCCTAAATCTACCCTTATACATAAGCCTTACCCTAGGGCTAAGCCTAATCCTAACCCTAAACCTAACAAATGGCCTAAATACTAATCCTAAACCTAACATTACACCTAATCTTAAACCTAACCCTAACCCTAGCCCTACACCTAAACCTGAGCCTAACCCTACGTTTAATGCTATCCTTAAGCCTAACTGTAACCCAAACCCTAAAGAAGACCCTAGACCCAGCCTAAACCTAACCCTTACACTAACTCTGGCCCTATTCAAGACTCTGAACCTAGCCATTTCCCTAAACTTGCACTTACAACTAAGCTTAACGCTACACTTAACACTAATGTAACCCTAACACTAAACATATATCTAACTCTAAACATAAACATAAACCTAGACGCATACTTAACCCTGACCCTAAACACAGCCCTATCCTGAAAACTAACACTAACCGTAATTTAACTAAAAACTTAAACCTAACACTAAACCTAATAATATTTGAGCTAACCCTAAATCTATCCCTACCCTTAAACTAACCCCAACCCTAGTTTAACCTAAAACTAATCCTAACCGTAGCCATAATTCTGGCTCTAACACTATTGTAATTCTAACTCTACATGTATCCTCAGAATTAAACTTACCTCTAATCCTAACCCTATACGTAACACTAACAGTAACCATACAATAGACCTAAACCTAATAGTAATTGTAACCCTAACTCTAACTCTAACCCTAGCTGTAAATGTAGCCCTAAACCTAAAACTAACCCAAACCCTAAACCTAAATCCTAAACCCTAATGTAAACTGAACACTAAATGTAACACTAAACATAACACTAATGCTAATTCTAGCCCTAATTCTAATGTTAATTTTAAATATAAATGCTGACCTAAACCATACCCTAATCCAAATCCTAGAACTAACACCACTAATAACCCGAATCCTAGCACTAGATCTAAAACTAACCCTAAAACCTGTCTTAATATTAACTCTAATCATATCCCCAAACTAATCTGATATCAAACACTAAACCTAACCTTAATATTATCTTTGACCTAACCCAAACCCTTACAGTAGCCTTAGTCATAAAACTGACACTAACCATAGCCTAAACCTAACCCTAAAACTAATCCTACCCTAAAACTACTCTTGTACAGTTCCCTAACCATAGGCTTAAGCCTAATCCTCACCCTAAACCTAACAGGAGGCCTAAACCTAACACTACACCTAACCCTAAATGTAACCCTAACCTGATAAGTAACAAAGACCTTAACAACAGTCCTAACACAAATCCTAAGCCTAAACATGAATCTAACCCTTCCAGCAGTAGTAGCGATAACCATACTATTAACCCTAAGCCTAACCCTAAACCTAAAGCTAAACCTTAACCTGAAACTAACCCTAAACATAATCATAGTTTCCTTACCCTAAACTGCACCTTACTTTTATCCCTAGTCCAAACCTAAACATACCCCTAACTATAAAGTTAACCGTGTCCCTAATGCTAGGCCTAACACAAAACTTAAACCTAAACCTAAGCCTAACCCTACAAGTAATCCTAGCCATAAACCTAGACCAAACCTAAATCTAACCCTAACACTAACTCTAGACCTAACCCCCAGATTGAACCTACCCTCACCCTAAACATAACCCTATAATGAAGCTTAACCCTAAATGTAACCCTAGCAATAAACCTTAATCTAATCCTAACCCTAAATATAACACTATGTGAAAACATAACCCTAACCCAAACCCCAGCTGTAGTCAAAAAGGAATACTAACACTAACTCTTACTATAGATCTTATCCTAACATTAACACTAATACTAATTTTTGAGGTAACACTGAACGTAGCCCTAGCCATAAACCTAAACTCTATCCTAACGTAGTGTTATCTTTAGTGTTATGTTTAGTGTTGTGTTTAGTGTTAGGGTTTCATTAGGGTGTAGGGTTATGTTTAGGGTTAGGATTAGTGTTAGGTTTAGGGCTTGGGGTAGGGTTCGGATTAGGGTTAGGTCTAGGCTAAGGTTAGTGTTGAGGTTAAGTTTAGGGCTAGTTTTAGAGGTATGGTTAGCTCTAGGGTTTCCTATGGAGTTAGGATTAGCATTACTGTTAGAGCCAGGATTATGGATAGGATTAGCATAGTGTTAGGGTTAATGTCAGGATTTGTGTTAAGATTATCGCTAGGGTTTGGGTTAGGGTTAGCTCAAAAATTAAAAATAGGGTTAATGTTAGGTTTATGTCTACAGTTAGTATCAGGGTTAGAAATAGTGTTAGTTTTCAGAATAGGTCTGGGGTTAGGGTTAGGGTTAGGTTTGCGTCTAGGGTTATATTTAGGGTTATGATTAGATTAAGGTTTAGTGTTAGGGTTATATTTAGAGTTACATGTGGGGTTAGGCTTAGGTATAGATTTATGTTTAGTGTTAGGGCTATGTTCAGGGTTGGGGTTAGGGTTAGAATTAGTGTTAGGTTTAGGTTTAGTGTTGGGTCTAGGATTTTGTTTACTCTTAGGTTTCTGGTTAGGGTTAGGGTTAGGGTTACTATATAGGGTTAGTCTTTGGTTCACTTTTAGGGTTAGAGTTAGCATTAGGGTTAGGGTTATGTTTATGTTAGTGATAGGTTTAGGGTTAGGATTGGGGAAAAAGTTATGGTGTGGGTTAAGATTAGGGCTAGGATTATGTTTGGGTTTAGCCTTACGTTTTGGGATAGGGTTAGGGTTAGTTATGTTTAGGTATAGGCATAGGGTTAAACGTAGGGTTATGGCTAGAATTTCTTGTAGGTTTAGGCTTAGGTTTAGGTTTAGGGTTTGTGTAAAGCCTAGTGTTATTTTTATGGTTAACTTTTGGGGGTTAGGTTTATATTTTGGGTTAATTTTATGTTTAGAATTAGGTGTAGTGTTATGTTTAAGGTTAGGATTAGGCCTACCAGTAGGTTTAGGGGTAAGATTGGGCTTAGGCCTAGGGTTAAGGTCACTTATAGGTGTAGGTTTAGGGTTAAGATTAGGTTTAGGGTTAGGGTTAAACTATGGTTAGTATCAGCTTTATGAGTAGGTCTAGTTGTAGGGTGAGGGTAAGGTCAAAGGATAACATTAGGATTAAGTTTAGGGTTAGGTCTCATTTTCATTTTGCAGTTGTGTTCAGAGTTAGGAGTGAGGCTAGTTTTAGGGTTAGTGTTAGATCTAGTGTTAGGATTCAGGTTATGTGTAGAGTTAGGTCTGGAGTTAGATTTAGGATATGGTTTGGTTCAGGGTTTATATTTAGAATTAAGGTTAAACTTAAGGCTAGAATTAGTGTTAATGTTATGTTTAGTGTTAGGTTTACATTAGGGTTTAGGATTAGGCTTAGATTTAGATTTCTTTTAGGTTTAGGGCTAGGGCTAGCTTTAGGGTTAGAGTAGGGTTAGGGTTAGGGCTACTGTCGGGGTTAGGCTTAAGTTTAGGTTCAGGGTTATGGTTAGATTTGTATTAGTGTTAGGGATATGTTTAGCGTCAGCATTAGGTTAGGGCTAGGATTGGGGATAAATGTACAGTTCAGATTAGGGTTAGTAAACTAGGGTTGTGTGTAGGGTTAGCATTAGGTTAAGGTTTAGCTTTAGGGTTAGGGTTAAAGGTATGTTTATGTCTAGGATTACTTGTAGGGTTAGCCTTATGTTGAGGTTTAATGTTTGTGTTAGGCCTAGTTTTAGGGTCAAGGTTACCTTAGGATAGCTTTAGGTTTAGGTTAGACTTACAGTCTGGTTTAGGATGGGTGTACTGTTTGGTTTATGGTTATAATTAGGCCTGCTGTTAGATTTAGGTTTACAATTAGACTTATATCCTGAATTAGTATCACACATAGGGATAGGTTTAGGGTTAGGATTAGTTTGAGATTTAGGGCTAGGCTATGGTTAGTGTCAAATTTATGACTAGGGCTACTGTTATGGTTAAGTTAAGGTCAAAGGATAATACTAGGATTAGGTTTAGGATTAGGCTTCAGGTCGCATTTGGTGTTATGATTAGAGTTAGGATTAAGGATAGTTGTATAGATTTTGTTAGGGCTAGACCTAGTATTCGTGTTATGTGTAGTGTTGAGTCTACAGTTAGGGTTAGGGTATGGTTTGGGTCATTTTTTATATTTAGAATCGAGATTAGAGCTTGGGTTATAATTTGTATTAATGTTATGTTTATTGTTATGTTTATTGTTATGTTTAGTGTTTGGTTTATATTAGGGTTTAAGAGTAGGTTTAGGGTAATGATTAGTTTTAGGTTTCAGGTTAGGACTAAGTTTATGTTTAGGGTTACAGTTGGGTTTAGGTATAGGGTTACAGCTGTGTAGGCTAAAATTAGGTTAGGTTAGGGATAGGCTACAACTAGTGTCAATTTTAGGTTTTTTAGAGTTATATTTAGAGGTAGGGTTAGTTCTAGCGGTACATATAGAGTTAGGATTAGCATTAGTGTTAAAGTCAGGATTATGGTTGGGGTTAGGATTAGTGTTAGGGATAAAGCTAAGGTTGGGTTTCAGTTTATGCTAGTGTTGGGGTGAGCTCAAAATTTAATACTAGGGTTACAGTTACTGTTATGTATAGAGTTAGGATTACTATTAGTTTTTGGACTAGGGCTTGGGGCAGATTAAGGTTAGATTGGCATGTAAGGTTGTATAAGTCACTTCTCTTGCTGTGATAGAAACACTGACCAAAGCAATTTATAAAAGGAAGAGTTTATTTGAACTTACGGTTCCAGTGTAATTACAGCCCACCACTGCAGGTAGACATGGCAGCAGAGGGGGCTGAAAGAAGAGCAGAAGATAAGTTCTACATCTTCCAGCAGGCACAGGAAACAAGAGAGCAACTGTAGGTCAGGGAAGTCCTCAGAAATCTCTAAGCCCAGTGAAGTACTTTGTCCAGAATAGCCACACCTTCTATGACCTCCCCAAACAGTGCCACCATCTGGAGACAAAATGTCCAAATACTTAGAGCTTATGGGGGACATTTTCATTTATACCACGACATTACACCCCCTACCCCCCCATAGGCTCATAGGCATATAAAATGCAAAGTGGATTTAGTCCAACCTTAAAAGTACCCATATTCATTACTACTGTTAATAAATATTGAAAAGTCCACAGTCCAAAGTCTCCTCTGATGCTC
>NW_008334863.1:125736-151235 GCF_000622305.1 Nannospalax galili | reverse complement strand
GTGGTAATCTGAAAAGATATTTTCTAGAACCTCCTGGGAATCAAGCAGGGTGCTTAAAATATCCAGATTGGAAAGATTTCTAGATTCACCAAGGAAGCTGTCTTTTTTCTCAGAGTAACAGGTATATATTAGAGTTAATCAATCCTTATCTATATCTACATATCTTAATAGTGATATATCTATCTGTATCCCCCCCTCTCTCTCTCTCTCTATATATATATGTATATATATTCTCTCTCCATATTAGATAGATGATAGATAGATAGATAGATAGATGATAGATACATAGATAGACTTCTAATGCTCAGCTCAATTTCCTGTGTTATTTATTCCCGGGTCATCAGCTCATGGCACAGTGCCATACACATTCAAGTTGAGTCTTCCACCCTGAATGAACCCAGTCTAGAAAGTACCTTGTATAAATGCCCAAAGGTTTATTTCCTAAATTAGTCTGGATCCTGTTCAATTAAAATTTGTTCTAGTTTTCCTTCAATTACTGTGACAAACACTCTGACCAGTGCCAACCTGGGGAGGAAAGAATTTATTTAGCTTACATCTCCCAGGTCACAGTTCATCAGGGAGCCCAAGGTAGGAACTCAGGGCAGGAACCTGGAGGCAGGATCTGAAGCACAGGACATGGAGGAATGCTGCTTACTGGCTTGCTCCCCTGGGCCCTGCTCAGCCTGCTTTCTTAAACAGTACAGAACAACTTGCCCACTGGTGGCACCACCCACAGTGGGCTGGACCCTTCCACATCACTCAAAAGTCAAGAAAATACCACAGACATGACCACAGGCCAGTCCAATGGAGGCAATTCCCTAATTTGGGCTCCCTCTACCAAGTGTGTCAAGTTGATAACTAAAGCTATCCAGCACAGCATTCAGTATTAACCACCACAGATTGACCCCTTGCCCTCTTGCCACATTAGCATATCATTTGGAAGGTATACATTTTCACTTTTATCACAACAGACTTCATGTCGTTTCCTAGTACAAAATGCATTCAAGTCCAATTGCAAGTTTTTTATTAGCTTTTAACAGTTCCAACATTGCTCAAAGTGGGAGCACAGAGACTCTTCTAAGATTGAGATCTCTTATCTGTAAGCCTCTATACAATAAAAATCATGTTACATATTTCCATCATGCCTTAGAGCACATACTCTCCAAAAGGAAAGAGTACATATTCTTTTTCCAAAAGGGAAGAATTAAGGGTATGGAAAGGAAATATCAGACAAAAATAAGACCAGAAGCCAATTCTCAGGCCATCTGCTAAGGTCTCTGCCCTACAGTAGGGTAGATTTACTCCCAGAATTGTATTAAAAAGTATCCGGGCTCCACATCTACTTCCTAAAGCACACATAGCCTCTTTCATGGCCTGACTCCAGTCCACGCATACAACTTTCCTTTGTGGATGTCCTAAGTCCTGATGTCTCCAGTATCCTGGAGTCTCCATTGTATCTTAGACTTCACCTTCCTAGCTCTGGGGTTCAGGGTTCAGTTCTAGGCAGACAATACAGGCTAACAACCACCTGGAATTCAAGCTCCAGCTGATTCCATTTTCGTTCTAGTTTCCCCAGCAAACTGAACTTATGTACACATGCCACACAGACACAGAGACACAAACACAAACACACACACATACACACAGAGAGAGAGAAATAATAAATGAAAAACAATAGAAAATAAATGAATCTATGCCTGAAATCCACACACTGCACAGGCAGAGGAAGAAGGACAGCCAATTCAATGCCACTCAGGACAGTCTTCAATCCAGCTTGGGAGACGTAATCAGTCCTTGTGCTGGAAGGAAAATGGAAAAAAATGATCAAATGAATACAAATTATTCACTGGCATCATTAGAAAGATTCTACACACTTCCACTGTGAGGAACAGAGCTCCCCCAGCCTCAGTGAGCAATTGGTGTCCAAGGAGAATGTATAAAGAGCAGAGAAATCTTACAAGAACAGAAAAATTGAAAATGTTACCACTACCCTTGGCCCAAGGTGTCACTCTGCCAAGCAGTCAGTGGTAGTACTGGGACCCTGAGATGAGCAGACTTCTGAGCCTCCCCTATAGGCGGGGTGTCATAAAGGGCCTGTTGCCCAGAGAGACAATGTGGTTAGCAGAGGGCAGGTCCAGAATTACATAGTAGAGGAGGGGAGGGAAGACTTTGGAATGAAGTTGCCGTATTTACCTGAACTTTATGTAGAACAGATATCAGAACGGTTTTATAGCATTTTTTAACAAAGAGTTTGAGGAGAAGTACATGAAAAATACAAAAAGAGGACAAGTTCAGGACGGGATGTGATCAGAAGTTCAAGGTCAACTTTGGCTTCGTAGTAAAGATTACGCCACGCTAGGCTATATGAGATCCAATATTTTATAAGGTGGACTTCTGACTAAGCAAGTAATTAGTCCCAGCTACTCCACTGGAAGAGGCAGGAGGTTCAGGAATCTAAGACCTGTCTTGGTTATACAAAGCCTTGAATGGCAGTCTGGGTAATTTACTAAAACTCCATTGCAAAATAGTAAAGTAAAAGGGATCTGGGAATAATAGCTATTGTGGTCCTATAATCCCTGCTTTTGTGGGGGTAGAGAAACACACACGCACACACTCACACACACACACACACACACACACAACACAATGTTTTAAATCTGGCATGCTAGAACTCCCTTTAACCCTAACACTCTGAGGTGGAGGCAGAGGATCTGAATCCTGTTCAAGTTCATCTTTGACAACGTAGTCATCTGTAGGCCAGTCTAGGTTACATAAGACCGCTGTTGAAAAATAGGGGGAGCTAAGGAGACCATTCAACACATATGAAGGCTTGTTGGGCAAGCAGGAGAACCTGAGCCAAAATCCCCGGCACCAACATAAAAAGCTGGGCATAGCTACATACACGCCTGTAGTACCAGAACTGTTTGGGGCAGAGAATGGAGGATTGCTGATGTTGGCTGTCCATCAGCGTGGCTTGTGATTCAGTGCGATACAATAACTAGAGAATAAGAGAATGATAGACCAGGACACCTGGTGTCCAGCGTTGCCTTCTGGCTTCTGGCTGGACACAGATACAGATGTACACCACATATGCATGTAAAGGAATGAATGAATAAATAGAGACCCAGTGTCTCAAGAAAAATGTCATCTGTGGCTACATTAATGCATACCTGTAATGTCAGGACTTCAGAGAGCTAAGGCATGGGGATGCAGAGTTCCAGGCCAGGTAAGGATACAGACATAGATGCCATGTAAAAGAAAACAAAAAGAAAGAAGAGAGGCTAATCACACAGAGGAATGTGCCATCCCATTGATCACTAGGACTAATTCTCTTCATTTCACTGAATAGAGTGCTTTCCCTATCACACCCCCACTGACCCATCTGTGTCCCTCATGATGCTGTGTGCTCTGTCAAAGAGGACAACCTTACAGAAGAGGAGGACCCGTCTTCCACATTACAAGAACATTCTTTGCTGATCTGCACTCTCCGCCTAAAGCATCCAAAGAAGGTCTTGGGGAAAGAGAACAGAGAAAAGATGTTCAACCATGATTAATAGTTTTAGGAATTCAAAAGATCATATGGTACATAAGGTTAATATTTGGGAAAACTGTAAAAGTCTCACAGTACCACGTGGACTCCATATTGTGAAGGAGGCCTTAAATTCTGTTGAGGTTCTTGATCCATTTGGAGTTGAGTTTTGTGCAGGTTGAGAGATAGAGATCTAGATTCATCCTTCTGTATGTAGGTATGCTATTTTACCAGCACCATTTGTTGAGCATTCTTTTTTGTCCAGTATGTGTTTTTGGACTTTTTGTTAAAAATCAGGTGTCTTTAAGTGTATGGACTTAGATCAGTGTCTTCAGTTCTGTTCCATTGATTAATTTGACTGTTTTTCACATTTCCTTATTCTGTCGGGGTCTCTTCGGTATCACTATGATGCAACTGGATTGAAAATCTTTTTATTATTCCTACTTAGAGGTTAGTAAGTGCCGTGCTTTATTCTACTGTTGCAGCAACAAAAGCAACTTAAGTGAGATGGGAGTTATTTTGGCTCTAACATCAAGACTATGTACAGTCCCTCATGGTCAGGAAATCATAGCACCAGGAGTTCGAGGTAGCTGGTACATCCAGAATGAAGAGGTAGACATCAGTGAAACATTGTGCTCAACTCACTTTCTTCTTTTTTTGCACACTCTAGATTCCATTTCAGATCATTGTGCTTTCCATAGTAGGCAGGACTTTCCACCTCAAATAACTTACTTAAGATAATCTTCCACAGGCATGCCCAGAAGATAATGTAATCTCAGTGATTTCCTACAAGTGTAAGTAAAAGCATGCCTTCAAGGTAACTCCAAATCTTGTTGATTTGACAAAGCTAACCATCACACTAAATTCCAGTATGTGTAGACTTTTATCTTTTGGCTAGTCTGAAAGCTTTTTCAGTCACTATCTCATTATTTTTTTGTCTAGTCTCTCCTTATGAAACTACAATTAAACATATATTTGATTCATTTGGATATGTCCCTCAATGTTGGAATGTTTGCGTAGTGTGCATAAAGTACTGGGTTCAATGATAGTAGTGAAAATGTATGTATGCACACGCATATGTTTCTATGCATATGTATATGGCAGATGTAACTCCGTTGTCCACCTTTCATAAATTCATACATCTCATTTCCTTGACTTTTGTCCATAATCCCAGGAAAATTCTGTATCTTCTGGTCTTAAAGCCTGGATTTTTTTTTTCTTTAGAGTTCAAACTCATTGATTTGCCCTAATTTGTAACACCAGAGCTGGCCATTGCAAACCACACTTTTTCTTTGTGCATTAGCACTGTGTCATGACCCTCCAAAAGGGGCACAGGATGCATTTCCACACCTGACTGGATTGGCTGGGTGAAATTCCATTGGCTTTTTGTAGTTCTCTGATACTTTTGGCTTTGCCAGGTTTTCATGTTGGGTCCTGATGTGACAGTTATGCTCAGTGGATTCCACTGCTTTGCTTCTTCAACAATCATGTGGAATATTTCTGAAGTTGTCTATCTTCTTCTAAGGAGTCTGGCTGTAAGGGATGCAGGTGTGCAGGCCATGTCAATCTTTCTAGGTCCCACTTCATTTTCACCCTAGTCCTAGAAGTAGTGGTCTCTTCTAAGAAACTGTTTCTTACACTTTTGAGACCTCCAATTGCATTTAAGGAGGCACTACCCATGACTGCTGAGTGAGTAACTCTTCTCTTCCTCCTTCCCCTTCCTCCTCCTCCCTCCTCCTCCTTTCCACCTTCCTCTCCTCCTCCTGCACCTCCCTCTCCTCCTACACCTCCCTCCTCCTCCTCCTCCTTTGCTCTGAATCCTTTTATTGGGTACAGGATGATATTCCTCATGTACTCTAGGCTGGCTTCCAGTGCATGGTGTATCTCCTTGAAACTTTCATTTTGACTCATACCTCAGCTTCCTGGTTATATTATATTTGTGGTCAACCAGTGACAATTTTCTATCCATTTGTATGTTTTGTTTTCTTTTTTTAGCACAAGGATTGCTTATATAGCTCAAGCTAGATTGAAGTTTGTTTTGCATGGCTTAAATCTGGCTGTGATTCTGCCTACAAAGTGTTCCTGTTTCAGGCATGTGTCAACACAAATTTTTTTGTCAACACAAATGGACTTTAAAAAACCCTTTTTATTCTAATATTTTTATTTCTCTCCCATTTTTCCAGGTAACAGGATTTTTAAAGATTTCTTTTATTTTTGTGCATGTGTGTGTGTCTTTGTGCCATGTACATGCATGTGACAGCAGGTTCCTGAGAAGGCCAGTAGAGGAATTCATATCATCTTAAGCTAGAGTCCCAAGAGGTTGTGATGTTCTAGATGTTGGTGCTGTAATCAAAACACTGGTCCTATGGGACAAAAAAAGCAGGCACTTTTTTGTTGTTTTTTAAAAATATCTAAAATTTGTTTTTATTGAATTTTTGTGTATTTCATACAGAATATCTCAAACAATCTTAATAATCTTCATACTCCTGTCCCAACCGGCACCCTCCCATAGTCCTCCCCTACTGGAACCCATATACACTGTCATCCGGGTTAAGACTCACTGTGTCAAGTCAGTGTCCCCAGGTGTTTCCCAGTGCAAATCCATCCACTGAGGTCTGGTCAGCCTATCTAGAATCCCTTGTTTTAGGGAGATCAGTTCTTCCTCACCTAGCAGTACTCAGTTGCCAATATTTCTTGAGTTAGGATTGGGACATTCTATTCATTTCCCCAGCTCTATGCCGGGTTTTTGTCTGCCAAAAGCAGGCACTTTTATCTGTTGAGTAATCTCTACAGCTCCTTAAAATTTTTATTTACTTATTTATTTATCACATATTTGTACTGAATTTTTGTGCATGTCATAAAAAAATCATAATCATCTTTATACACTATCCTCCATCGACACCCCCATATCCCCCCAGAATTACATGCATTCTGTCAAATATGCTAAGGCCTATCAAGTCAAGTTTACATACCCAGATATTCATCAGTGCAAGTTTATCCACTGGAGTCTAATCATCCTATCTAGAGTCTCTCCCTTAAAAAATATCAACTCTCCCTCACCTAGGAGTAATAACCTGCCAATAGTTTTTTGGTTAAGGTTGGGACCTGTTTCTCATTTCCCCAGTTCTATGCTGGGTTTTTGTTTTTATTTTTAATTTTTTTATTTTTTGAGACAGGGTCTCCCTGTAGCCCCAACTGTCCTGGAACTCACTATGTAGACCAGGCTGGCCTTGAACTCACAGAGATTCGGCTGCCTCTGCCTCCCAAGTGCTGGGACTACAGGCATGCACCACCACACCCGTATGCTGGGTTTTTGTGTTATTGGGTTTACATGGGAGTTGGGCATGCTAACACTATTGCTGTAGGATATTTTTAATCTTATAATTTTATAGAGTTAATGTGTTGCACATATTTGCTTATGTATAGATGTCTGGTGAAAAGTTCCTGGGTTCATTGTAGGCTTCTACCATGTAGGTGCCAGGAATCAAATTCAGGTTGTGAAGTTGGCAGCAACCTCCTTTAGGAGGTAAAGCACAAAACTTTTGTTTTACTATTTTTTAAATATTTTATTATTTATATTTTATGTACATGAGTGTATTGCCTGCATGTGTGTATGTGCACCCGTGTCATGCAATGCCTGAGGAGGTCAGATGAAGGCATCAGATCCCCTGGAACTGAAGTCATGGATGGTTGTTAGCTGCCATGTGGGTGCTGGGAATCAAACTTAGATCCTCTGCCAGAGCAGCCAGTGCTCTTGAATGCTGAGATATCTCTCCAGTCCCTAAAATTTTGTTTTATTTTAACTAACATATGCAGCAGCAAGTTTCCTTATGGCATTTCTATACTTACTTAGTTTTGGATGAAACCTCCTGCCCTCAGTCTCTTGTATCCCCCCTTCCAGTTTGAGTTTGTGCCTTTTTATAGACAGTATTCCCCCTTCCACTTTCATAGCAGCTATGTTCTAATACCCTCCCTTTCTTCTCCATTAAAGCTGTCTTTAAATTTTGAGATAGGATCTCACTAAGTTATGAGACAGGTCTGGAACTTTTTATCCTCCTGCTTCATCCTCTTATGGAGTTGGAGTTACAGGCCAGCACCCCCAGGCTTGTCCAAAATCACATTACAACTTTTAGTAGTTTTAACCTGCAATAAAGAATGACAAGAGCTGGGGAGATGGCTTAATAGGCAAAGCTTCTTGCCACCAAACATGACAATTCAAGTTTTTTTCAGGAAACGTGGCAGAAGGAGAGAATTGACTCCCACTATTTGTCCTCTGGACTTCACATGTGTGCAATGATACATGATTACCCATGTACACAACATAAAAAACAAAAGTAAAAATTTTTAAGATATAAAATTGCATGTGTGTATATGTATTCATTCCCATGGTATCTTGATTTGAATTACCCCTGTTTCTCTATGTTCCTTTAATTTACTAGTTTTGACTTCACTTACAATATGGTACTGTACTCACATCCTTCAGTATATTAACATAATCCTATTTCAGTGGATACCTGTGGTGTTTTGTGAAATGTTACTACATTCATTGGTACCATTTCCTTGCAAAAATCATAGAGTAAATGTGTAAAAAATATATATTGAAAGAAAAAAAAGATTCTTTTAGTTTATATTCTTGTCAGCACTTAATATTGTGGGACATTTAAAGTTTCGCCAAGAAATGAACTTAAATAGCATGTTATAGTATTTGTTTGAATTCCCATGGCTATTTAACTCTGCTGAACGTCTTTTGTCCCTTTTATTTTCCTCAGAGCTTGCTTGGATATTCTAACTCATCAGGGAATTTTCTTCCTTTAAGGGAGAAAAGGGTCCTCTGTGGGCAAGGTTGTCTGTAGGAATGATTTACAATTTGAAGTGAATCTGGACTAAAGTCTTTTACTTAAGTGTGCAGAAAAAAGTTATTGTTCATAATGAAGATAAGCTAGGTGAACCATGTGCTCTTGTGACTTGGGATCTGACTTTGGTCCCTACAGAATCCATTTTGCCCTTGTTGAGCTTCTTTGCAGTAGCTTTCTCGTTGAAAGTTTAATTAAAATTTATTAGCTCAGATTCTGTTCATTTTGTAAAATCAATTCTTACAATTGAAAATATCTGGGTTTTGGTTTTTTTGACAAAGGATCTGTCAAAATAGGAGCTATGAGTTTGAAAAAAAGATCTTTTTTTTCACCCTTTTGACTGTTATTCAGATTACCTATTGCTTTTGTTTTCCTGGGGTTTGTGCTAGGATGCAATTTTATCTAAATTCTTTTTATTTATCCTACTTAGAATTTAGTGTCTTAGTTTGTTTTCCTGTTGTTGTGATAAAATACCTTGACAAAAGGGAGAATGGAATTTACTTTGGCTCACAGTTAAAGGGTACAGTCAGTCATGGTCAGTAAATCATAACAGCAGGAGCCTGAGGTAGCTGCTCTCATTCCATCCACAGTCAAGAAGCAGACTTTAATGAATCAGTGTGCCTAGATCACGTTTTTTCTTTCTATCTTTTCTTTTTTTCTTTTGTACTCGACATTTCATCCCAGCAAATGGTTCCACCCATGTTCTGCAAGTATTTGCACCTAATAAATGTAATTAATACACTCTCCCATGGGCATGCCTGAGGCTAATCTAGGTTCAATAATTCTTTACAGGCATCAGTGGAAGCTTGCAGTCCAGGTAATTCCTGATCTTACAAAGTTGACAAAAATAGCTATCACAATAAGCTTCTAATATCTGTAGCTTGTTATCTTTTGACTGGTGTGAAAAATTTCAGCCAGTATCCCAGAAGATTGATTATTTTCTGTTTTCTCTTTATGAAGCTATGATTAAACATACAATAGAATATAGGTCAGTGGTGGAATGCTTGCCTAGTGTGCATAAAGCAGTGGGTTCAGTGGCAGTATTGAAAGTATATGCATGCATGTATATACATGTAGATGAACACATATATATCTATATATCTATATCTATATTTATCTATATACATGGAGAGAGAGAGATCAGCTCTTACTCTTTTACCTCTTAGATTGCTTCCATATGTCTCACCTTACTGTATATTGTTCCTGAATTCTGGACAATTACTCTTATATTTCTCTTTTAGTTCAAAGGTAAAGAATAATTGTTTAGAGATTTCCTCCTATTTTATAACACTGGAACTGGCCTTTGTAAACCACACTTTCTCCTTGTGTAGTAGCTCTGTATTATGCCCTGCAATAGAGGCTTTGGAGGCCTACTCTGTTTCTGGTTTGATTATTTCTGGTTGGGTTTACAACATCTGACTGGTTTGGCTAGGTGGAAGTGCAATATCTCTCCCAGGTTCTCTGGTTTTAGTGTTGGGTGCTAATCAGGCACTTTGGGTCTTTGGTCTCTTCACTAGAACATCCTCTGTGTGTTCTTTGTTCAAAACATTTCTTACTCTGATACCTTCAGGCTTTCACCCACCAGTTTGTATGCGGTCACTCTGACTTCCCACTTTATTTGTAGAAGTCCTTTGTATATGTATGTTGCTTTTAGAGTTCCCGTGCTAGTTCTTAAGTTGGGAGGTTATTTCTGTCTGGCTTTGCTGTTTTATTGTAGTACCATACGACTGTCTTAACTACCATGGATGTGTAAATAGTTCTAAAGTGTGAGGACCAAGTGCTCTTTGACTTCAAAGGTACTGTTTACATCTTTATTCTGTGCAAGTAAGAATATAAAACTGTCATTGTTGTCTGGTTAGCCATTGTGTTTATCAGCCTCCCCACATCCCCAGGGCTTTATAATATCTCTCTGGACACTTTTCTTGTCAAGGTGTGGTACATTAGGGTCAGAGACCAGTTCTCATACTGTTAAATTTTCTACTGTGTGCAGGACAATCACTCAGAATTAAATACTGAAGTTCCAGCACTGGTAAGAGCACAAAGTTCCCATAGAAGTTTGGATTCAACACTGGAGAAGTAGCTCAGTTGCTAGATCCTGGCCTAACATGCAGATGGCCCTGGATTTGATCTCTAAAACTACAAAAACTGAGCATGGTGGGGCATGTCTATAATCTCCCTTGTCTAAAGGCAAGAACATTAGATGTCCAAGGTTATCCAAACCATAGAGCAAGTCTAGGTTAGCCCAGGATAAAGTAGACCCTATCTGGGAAAAAAAAGTTTGATCTCAACATACTTAGATTTGTGAATATAAAGAGTAAGTGTGGTAGGATTCTTTTGCACCTAGAGGTTAATTGGGTTGGATAGGAGCATTATTTTTATATTTTGTATATATGTGAATTTTAGAAATTAATGAGATTCAGTAGTATAACACATTCAGAGTCAAATCCCTGGAACATGTTTTCTTATTTACTGGGTCATCTCTCTCTGTTGCCAAAGCCAGCCTTGACTGCCTAAGCAGCCCAAGCTGATCTGAGGTCCACATCTTGTCCCCTCAACCTCTAGAGTACTGACACAGATGTGGGTTGCCAGTGACTAAATTTCAGTTGTTCATGTCTTTTTTCTCATTTTTCAAGGTATTATTAAGTCCTAAACTGTACTGAATTATGTGTTGTCCACATGGTCACAAATCTGTAATCTTTCTGCCTCAGCCTATTAGATGTTGAGATTACAGGCATGTGCGGCCATTCATTGTTGAACATTTCTTTGTATCAGTTTCCCTACTGAAATTCCTAGTGGGATCCAGCTTGGGAGCACACATAGAAAATCTCAGCACTTGACACTGAGGCATGAGAAGGTGGTTGGATCTGAGCCTGCCCTACATGGTGGAAAATAGTTTCAGACAAAAAGATAGACCCTTAGATAGATACCAAGACATAGATACACACACATACACACACATACATACATACACACACACACACACACACACACACACGAAAAGAGAAAACTAAATTTAAAACATCCTTCTTTTTCCTATATTGTGACTGGAGTATGATTCCCTGATTTCTCTCTTGAGCATCTGTTAACCTCTCTGTATTCTCTCTTCCTCCTCTCCTATTCTTACCCCTGACACAAACACAGATAACAGGGATGTTTCCCTCTTTCCAACTCTACCTCCCCTTGGTTCATTTCTTCATTTTAACCACTTTTCAGCCCTTTCCATAACTTCCATGTTACCCCTCATTGTCTTTCTGCCATCCCCCACCTGTTTAGATAACTTCTCACTTTGTATCATAGGCTAAAATATGTAATCCTTGCCTCAGAAACTCCAGTGTTGGTATTAAAAGGTACAGCACCTCAACAACCCTTGAAAAATTTTTTTTATCATTGCTTGTTTGTGGATATGATGTTCCTTTGTTATAGAGGCTCCTATGGCATTTGATGTACATCCCAACCTCTTCTAAACTGATGATCCTGGCATGTAACCAAAAGACTCAGTGTCCTACTACAAAGATACATGCATTTGCTAATCTTTTCACTATAGCTAGGAAATGCAAACAACTTAAATGTAACTCAGCCGATGAATGGATCATGGAAATGTGGTCTATTTGGTTTTATTTTTAAAGATTTATTTCTTTTTTAATTCTGTGTATTTGTATGTGTACGGGAATGCAGGTGCCAACAGAGTCCAGAGGTACTGCGCACCCTAGAAGTGAAGTTACACATGGTTGTGAGCTAACTGCACTGGGTGCTGAGTATTGAAGTCCGCTCTTCTGGGTGAGCTCTGTGCAGTCCTAGCCACTGCGGAGGCTTTGAAGTCCCTGTGCTTTGTTGTGTTTTGTTTGTTTCTTCTTTTTCAGTTCTTTTTTCTGTACATATATAATATTAATAATATATATTATTGAGTTTTGGTGCATTTCATATAATACATCTTAATCATATTTAGACCCTTTTTCATATATGTGGAACTTATTACCCTTCCGACACATTTCATGCATTCTTTTATATATGTTAAGGCTTATCAAGTCAACTTTGTTAAGAAAGGATCTCATTATATAGCACAGGCTGCCTTGGAATTAGCTATTCATACCAGAAAGATTCATGTGCCTCTGCCTCCTGAGTGCTGCTGTTACATGTGTATCCTAAGTCTCACCTTTTCATCTTTCTACTTCTGCTTCTCAAAATGAGTGATCGCCCTCCTCCTCCACTTCCTTCTCTTCATCTTCCTCCTCTCCTTACTCTTCTTCATCCTATTTTCAGGCCATGACGTAAATGATCTTATGTTTATTTTGTTTTTAATCTTGTATGCATGCACCTGAATGGAGGTATCTTACAGAGGTTACAGGTGTTGGATCCCCTGGCCCTAAAGATTGTGAGTTGCCTGATATGGGTGCTGGAAAGGGATTCAGACTATTTTTATCTGCATGAGGTGGAATGGATCTAGGGTCCTCTGGAGGAGAAATATGTGCTCTTCACCACTGGATCATCTCTGTAGTCCTCTGGTTTTGGTTCAAACTTATTTTTTTTTAATTTCTTCTCTCTTGGGTCTCTCTGTGTTTGGGTTTATACATCTGACTCTTGAAATGATTGTCTTTTCTCCTCCTCTTCCTCCCCCTCCTCCTCCTCTCCCTCCTCCTCCCCCTCCTCTTCCTCTTCCTCCTCCTCCTCCTCCCCCCCACTCCTCCTCCTCCGCCTCTATTTTTCTCCCTCTTCCAGTTTTCACTGGCAAGGAATAATTTTATATGTGTTTAAAAGTCTTTATTGTGAGGCTGGAGAGATGGCTCAGCAGTTAAGAACACTGTTCTTGCAGAAGACTCGGGTTCGAATCCCAGCACCCACATGGCAGCTGACAACTGTCTGTAACTCCAGTTCCAGGGGTACCCGACAGCCTCTTCTGTCTTCTGTGGGCATTGCATGACATGGGTGCACTTACCTATATGCAGGCAATACATGCATACACATAAAATATAAAATATTATAAAAAGTCTTTATTGTATTTTTAATTTTATGTTTATATATGTGCATGGGAATGCAGTTGCCTACAAATGCCAGAAGCATCAGATCTCCTGGAGAGCTCGGGTTACAAGGGGATGTGAGCCACCTGATATAATTCCTGGGAATCAAAATCAGATCTTTAGGAAGAGCAGTGCATACTCTTTTCTGCTGACTCATTTCTCCAGTCCCCCCTTTAATAAAAAATGCTTTACTTTCTTTCTTTCCTGTGTTTCTCTCTGTCTCTGTCTGTCTCTCTGTTTCAAAATGCTCATCTTTCTTGTTCTTTTTCTCATTGCTTTCCTTACTCTCCTCCTCTTACTCTTACTCTTCTTTTTCCTCCTCCTCCTTCCCTTCTTCCTTTCCATCTTCCTCCTCCTCTTTTCCTCCTTTTGAGTGCTTTCTTCTTATTCTTCCTCCTTGCCTTCATCCTTCTCCCACTTATCCCATTTTGATAGGCAATGAATCACTCACTTTCTGCTTTTAAAATCAAGATTTATGTTTAATTATGCCTATTTGTTTGAGCACCTGGGTATTGTTGACCCAGAAAGGACAGGCTTTGGATTCACTGGAACTGAACATAGAGGTAGTTATGAGCCACATGATGTGGTTGCTACATGATGTGGGAATCAAACTTGGTTCTTCTAGAAAAACAGTATGCACTCTCAAAAATCTGAATCATCTTTCCAGGCTTTGTGTGGTATCCCTCTGAGATAAAAACATCTATCTGGGAGGGAAACTGAGTAAGCACAAGATGTCTCAATGACAGCCCAAAACAGGATGTCCAAAGGGAGGTAAACAGGATGTCTGAAAGGAGAGGTAAGATACATAGGGTTCTAAAGGAAGGTAAACAGCTGGAAATTTAAAGGGGAGGTGCAATACTAAATTCTGCAGAAATTTCCTTAAGCTCACAAAGTAAACAACTCAATCGCTTCAGGAAGTCCCCAAAACTGACCAATTTCCCTAGACCCCTCCATTCCCAATCATATACGAGCCAAGAACTGCTGAGAGAATCCTCAGACAAACGAAGGGCCACAGACAAGCCAAGAAGTAGAGACCCAGATGAGCTACTTGGATGAGTCTAAGACCAACTGACCTACCTAGAAATACCACTCGCCAATCTGTTTAACTGCCTTCAGATTGTGCTGTGCCCACCAGGTTTCTTCTTTCATGAGTTGTCACTCATGCTGAGGTGGGCTTTGGTGATGTCACTGTCTGTGAGTCATTTCTACTCACCTACTCTTTTTATAATATTTTATCTATTATTTTTATCTTATGCGTATGAGTGTATTGCCTCCACGTATGTGAGTGCACCCCTGTCGTGCAATGCCATGGACGTCAGAAGGTGGCTTTGGATTCCTCTGGAACTGGAGTTAAGGACACTTCGTAGGTGCCATGTGGGTGCTGGGAATGGAACCCGGTTCCTCTGCAAGAGCAGTCAGTGCTCTTAACTGCCGAGCCATCTCTCCAGCCCCTCACCTTCTACTCTTATAAGGAATCCCAATGAAACACACTGGCTGTCCAAGTTCGATTTGGGTGCTGTCCTTACTTTGATCCTTTATTGGTTCCCTATCTGAGGTGAGTAGACATTTCTTCACATCTCCTCAGAAATAGTGTCACACAACAGCCCTCCCCATTTTTAAACTTTGTTCATTGCTCTGTGTCTCTCATTCAGAAATGAATTTCACGACCTCTTCCTCCGCTTCCTCTTCCTTCTTCCTCCTCTTCCTCCTTCCTCCTCCTCCTCCTCCTCCTCTTTTATCCTCCTCCATCATTTTACTTCTCTTCTTTCTTTTGTTACCCTTCCTCCTCCTGGTCCTCATCTCATGGCTACTACTCCTATTTTCATTGGCAAAGTGTAGGTTATATTCCGTTTTTTAAAGGTTTTTATTTTGTTTTAAATTATGTGTATGTGCATGTTGACCTGAAGTGTAGGTACTCATACAGGCCAGAGGTGTGGGACCCCATGGAGTTGGAGTTACAGGAGATTTGGAGCTACATGATGTTTTTCTGGGACAGACAAGACTACATCAGCAGATAAAGGAAGTGGGTTTATTTAGGCTGTAGCCTTCGCCCAGAAATACTTATGTCTCCAAGTTCTGTGTCCCAATTAAGGGGAGTACACAAGTTTTTTTTTATTATTCCATATTCATAAACATTATACATATTCAAAAGCATCACAGGCAGATTGTATTCCTCCAAATGCCTTAGAAGGCTCCAAACAAGAGCAGGAATTTACAGGTACTGCAACTGTCTGGGGCAGGGGATATGATAACCCCATCCTTAGGAAAAGCCAAAAGGGTTAACATATCAGATATTTTTCTAAAACCATAATCATATCTAGCTGTGCCAGCACCCTAACCACAAACATCTCCGCTGAACTCTACTGACAGAGAGAGAGAGAGAGAGAGAGAGAGAGAGAGAGAGAGAGAGAGAAAGACAGGGTAAAATCCATATTTTTTTTAAGTATTCCACCAGGCCCTGTATCACTGCCTCATTGAGATCAAGGTTAATCATGAATTAAATCCGAAGGTCTCAATTTCATCTTGGTTTCAGGCCTCACATAAAAGCGTTACTCTAGCTCTGGTTCTCTTATCTATTATAGATTTTATGGAAGAAGTGATGCATCTAATACAAGAGGAGGTTTACAAGGGATTACCAGGCACGTGCCCAACATAAGAGTATGATACAAATTAAGCTTTTTTAAACATCCTAAGGCAGAAAACCATCACCCAAAGGAGATAGAGTTCCCACCCTTGATTCATTTTCAAAATTGTACTGGCATATGTCCCATTATTTTTTATGTTAGTAGTTCAGTTCTCCATCGATCATTTCCTCTCTTCCCCAGCAGTCTCTGTCTCCTTTCTCTGTACCTGGAAGTTGTACCATTTCCCCCCTTTTCCCCATCTCCTGTGTTCAATCCCCTTTTTCCTATGTTCTTCCTTACCGTCCCCCACAATCCTTTTTCCAAACCATTCCCCATGATCATTTACCCCTTTCCTAGTCATTACTTCTTTGCTAATTATTTTCCTCCCCTAACACCAAGAAAACTTTTCTTACTAGAAAACAAAAACAGTGGGGATATAAGGAAAATGACTGTTTCCACTCTTTGTCTTTTTCCTGTATTTCTCAAACGTGTTGTAGTAAGCACTATAAAACTATTCTGATATCTATTGTCTATAAGTTCAGGAAAATATTGGTAGTTCAAGTCCAAAGTCTTCTCTTGTCTACTTTGTAATCCTGGAGCTGTCCTCTGCAAACCTTGTTGTCTCCTTGGGCAACCTGCCTGTTACTACACCTTGCTTGTAGGGGGAGATTCAGAAGTTTATTCATCTCAGGTACCCAGTATCACTGCTGACTGGCAGTGTGAGGCCTTGGGCTAGTGACAGTGGTGACATTTTCAGTTTTACTGGGCTGGAAGAAGCTCCCTCTTCTGTATGCTTTCCCCTCGAATGCCGATCGCTCATTAAGGCTGGGTGGATGCCACTCCTCACAGTAGAGGTGAGTACAATGTTTTTACAGATGCCCCCAGACCCAGACCATAAGCGTCTCACTCTAAGGGATGTACCTTGTGGTTGCCTTCTGGAATTTATGAGTTTCTTCACTTTTCTCTCAGCTGCTGAATTGCTGGCCACTGTATCAATTAGGTTTTAGCTAAAGCTTGATTTCTATGAATGCATTTAAAAGCTACCATTAGTTCCCCTACTGATTTTCTTTTCTTTCTTTTTTTTTTTTTGGTTATTATTCTTTCTAGCAGGTTTCTGGGAGTATTTTCCCTTTCCCCTTCCCTCTTTCCAACCCTTATGAAACAGTTCTCCATCCTTTTCCTCCTTTCTCACCACTTTTCCCTTTTCTTTCTCTACTCTGTCTGTCTCTCCCTATCATCCTTTGCCATTACATCTTACTTTTCAAACACTTCCTCTATTACTGCACCATTTCCCAGTTCTTTCTCCCCATTCTATTTGCTGTCCTACTTTCAACCTCTGTGTTCCTGCTCATTTCTTCCCATTATCTTCCCTGTTTCTGGCTCCTATTAACCCGAGTCTAAAGGCTTTACCCTTTCAAACCCCTTTCTTGGTCTTTTTCTGCATTTTGGATTTCTAACACCTTGCCCTTATTCCAAACCTTATCCATTTTTTCTCACTCCCTTCACTCTTCTTTTCATTGCTTTCCCAATACTTTATCCCTTTCCAACCCCATTCTGCTTTCCCCAAAACCCCCTTCCCTTTTCACCTCTTGATATGTGTAATGGGAGTCACACTTGGGCTTCTGGAAGGGCAGTATTGGATTCAGGGCCGGTGATGTCGTTCACTGGGTAGATGATGCCTAGCATGCAAGAGGCCCTGACTCTGATGCCCTGCACCACAGAAACTGAGTAAGTTGGAGTCTATCTGTTGTCCTACAACTCTCGAACCAAGACAATTACAAGTTCAAGGTCATTGAAAGATGCAATGCAAGTTTAGGCCAGCCCTAAGAACATGAAACCCTGTAAAAACTGTGGGGTTTTTTAACCTCAAATTACTGGTGGCATATCAATAAAGACATTTCAAATTTTAATAGAGATTTTATATACCTATGGGTCAATTCTGGAAAATGATGTAGAATATGATAATTATTCATGTACTTTGTAAAGATGACCACTCTGTGCTGCCAAAGCTGGTCTTGACCTTAGAAGTAGCTTGGCTTCTCCTTACTTAGGTCTGACACAAACAGAGTTTGGTGCAGGGAAAGTTTTCCCTTAATATCTTTGCTTACTTTAACCCTTTTCACTACTTTCTGCCTCTTCCCTATTATCCCTTCCAGTTTTCCTCTCTTTGTTTCCCCTTAGCTATCCTTCCACTGTGTATCCAAGTATAAACTATGCACTTCTTGCCTCAGACTCGCCAGTGTTTTATTATTATAGATACACATCATCTCAACAACTGTTCAACAATATCTTGTTTGTTTCAGATGTGGTGTCCCCATGTTATGTAGGTTCCTATAATGTTTGATGTGTATCCCAGTCTCTACAGAACTGGTGCTCATGCTTCTGGGTTCTGGGTGGTGGGATTATATACACTTTAAAGGACAGAGTCATTCTAAACATTTAAAAGGATTCATTTGGTTTTTACTATGTGCACATAAATGTGTACACTAAGGGTGAGTACAGAGTCCAGAGTGGTCACATTCCTTGCAGCTGATGTTACAGGGCTTGTGAGCTGCCAAATGTGGTTGCTAATAATCAAACTTGTGTCTTCTAGAAAACCAGTTTGTGCTCTTAGTCACTGAGCCATCTCCGAAGTCCCTGGGTTTTTTTGTTTAAAAAATTCAATCTTTTATGGTTTTATTTCTTGAGTCTTTGTCTCTGTCTCTTTCTCTATTCTGCCTCTCAAAATGACTTGTCCTGATTTCTTCTTTCTGTCTTTTTTCCTCCTTATCCCCATCTTTCTATTTTCATGGGAGAGGAGTGAGTCATTTTCTGTCTTTTAAAAAAATAGTTTCATTTATAATTTTGTGTGTGGGTATAGGCACATAATTGGGAGTACCCACCGTAAGCCAGATGTATGTGATGTGTGCTCTGAAGGTGGAGTTTTGGGCAAATGTGAGTGCACTGATGGGAGTTCTAAGATTCAAGCTCAGGTCTTCTAGACCAACAATATGCATTCTTAAGTTATTAGTGGTCTCTTCAGGTCTTCTGTTTTTTTTGTTTCAGTTTTTATTTTTTTAGGCTTTTTGAGACAAGCTCCCCATGTAGCCCCAGTTTGCCTGGAAGTCACTCTAAGAACAGGCTGACCTTAATCTTAGAGAGTTCCACCTGACTCTTCTTCCTAGGCAATATTTTGCTTTTTTGTTTTGTTTTTTGTTTTTGTTTTTTTTGAACTTGTATCACTGTTTTGCACAGGCTGGCCTTAAACTGTCTTTGTAGACCAGGCTATGCTTAAAATCATAGAGACCTACTTGCCTCTGCCTCCTGAGTGCTGAGATTGCCTGCCCCAAATATTATCAATTTAAAATATTTTATATTCCTCCCTCTCTCCCCCTCTGCACTCAAAATGAATATCTCCCCCTCCTCCTTCTCCCTTCCCAGAACACTGTCTACATGGCAAGGCCAAGAATTTGGGATCCTCTTTCCTTAGCCTATTAGCTCTTCTAATTGCAGGCATGTCCTACCACTCCTAGATGAACATTTCTTTCTATCAGCTTTCCCTATTGAAATCCCTAGTGTGAGCACATAAGTTATCTTAGCACCATGAGGCTGACGCATGAGAATGTGGTTAGCTCTCAGCTTGCCCTACGTCTTGAAGATTGGTTTTGGATAGACAGGCAGGCTGATGCACACAAAATGGAAAATTTAAATTAAAACACTTTATTTGTGTGTTGTGATTGGACCATGAGTAACTGATTTCTATTTTGTTCATCTGCTCTATGCTCCTCTTTTATAAGCCCCCAAATGCAAGTCTTTGTTTGTTTTTATAGTCTTGTAGAAGCATTAAATGTTCTTCAGTCTTGCTCAGCTCTCTGTCCCTCTTTCTCTGTCTTCTCCCTTGTAGACTTTCTCTCCTTCCACCTTTTCAAGCCCTCTTTATTCAGTCCTCTTCCCTAATGCTCTTCCTTCTGACCTTGGTCTTCTATTTCTAAAGCATTTCCCATGATCCTTTACACCTTCCCTAGTCTTTTTTCCTTTCATAATTCTTTTCTCTCCCAACAACAAGAAAACTGTACTTATTATAAAACAAATCTGAGGACATACAATGAAAATTACTTACTTTTCTACCTCTGTTTGTCTTTTTTTCTCTATACATCTCCTCAAACTGCTTGTTAAAAACGCTGTAAAACTGCTCTGATACCTATTCCAGATAAAGGTCAGGAAAATACTGCTACTCAAATTCCAAAGTCTTCCCTCCCCTCCTCTACCTTGTAATCCTGGAGCTGTCCTCTGCAAACCACACCATCTCACTGGGTACCAGGTCCTTTATGACATCCTGACTATAGGGAGCTGTTTAGAAGTTGGGTCATCTCAGTTTCCCAGTATCATTGCTGAGCGACTGGCTGGCTGAGCCCTTGGATAAGGGGCAGTGGTGACAAATCCTATTTTTCTGCTCTGTGGACTTTCTCCTTGGATGCTGATTGTTCATTAAGGCTGGGTGGAGTCTTCACCTCACAGTGAAGGTGAGTAGAACCTTTCTAATGATGTTCTTGCCCCTAGGTTTCTCACTCAAAGGGATGTGACTTGTGGTTGCCTTATGGAATTTTCTACTGTCTTCACTTTTCTTTCAACTGTAGAACTGGTGGCCACTTTCCCAAGTACCTCTTTCCTAAAGGTTTGATTTCTAAAAATCCATTTAAAAGCTACCACCTCTTCCTGTTCATTCTGGAGGCTCAGTGCGGAGGGCTTTCATCTTCCCCTTCACACTATTCAAACTCTAGGAAAGTCCTTTCCATCCATTCCCTACTTTCTCAGCACTGTCCCTGTTTTCTCTCTTCCCACTTTCTATCCCCTTTCACTATATGGCTGTTTCCATTCCATTTCACTTTCCAAACCCTTCCTTCAATGTGAACCCATGTCCGAGTACTTTCTCACCTTTCCATTCACTGTCCTCCTTTTCAGACTCCATGCTCCTTCCCATTTCTTTCCAGTATTTTCCCCCTGTATCCTTCCACTGTTTTCCCATATCTAAAAGCTTTACCCTATCAATCCATTTTACAGTTCCTTTGCCATATTTGGATTTCCAACTCCTTACACCTATTCTAAATCTTTTCAATGGTTCTAAATCCCTACACTCTTCATTCCATTCCACTCAGTCTCACCACTTTATCTCTTTCCAAACACATTCTGCTTTCCCCAAATTCCCTTCCATTTCCACCTCTTGTCATGAGTAATGGGACTCGAGTCATTCTTGGTTCTTCTGGCAGAGCAGTATTGGATTCAGAACTGGCAATGTATTCGGTCGTAAGATGTTTGCCTGATGTGCAAGAGGCCCTGGGTTTGGTCCACAGAAAGTGAGCATGTTGGAGCATCTCTGTCTTCCCTCCACTCTGGAAGCAGGACACTAGAAGGTCAAGGTCATTCAAAACTACAGTGCAATTTTAGGCCAGCCCAAGATACATGAGACCCTGTCTCAAAAAAAAACTAAACTCAACATACTAGGGTTTGTGAATAAAATGATTTAAATTTTTAATATAGGGACTGGAGAGATGGCTCAGCGGTTAAGAGCACTGACTACTCTCAAAGAGGACCCAGGTTCAATTCCCAGCACCCACATGGCAGCTACAAACCATCCTTAACTCCAGTTCCAGGGGAATCTGAAGCCCTCTTCTGACCTCCTCGGTATTGAATGACATGGGTGCACTCACATACATGCAGGTGATACACTCATACACATAAAATAAAAATAATAAAATAATTTTAAAAAAATTAATATAAATTTTCTGCACCTACAAATTAACTGTTAGAAAGTAGTTTAATATGAGAATTATTCATGTACTTTGGAAAAATACCTTCTCTGTGTGCTCTCAAAGTTGGCCTTGACTCCAGAAGTAGCTGAGTCGAAGTACATGTCCTGCTCCCTCAGCCTCTAGAGTACCGGGAACACAGATTTGTGCCACCAGAGATTAAATTTCTGTTACTCATTTTTCTTTTCTTTTTTTTTTCTTTTCATTGTTCAACTTATAAGCCTGCCTCTACCTAGCAAGTCTCCCAAATTGTACTGTGCCTGCCAACTAGAGGGACACAGACCTTAGGAGGAAGCCTGAGAACATAATTAAAACCCTGAAGTAGACTGAACTCTGTTTCTTCCAAATGATCACCAATTGGATATCATCTTGTCCCAGATTACTGGATGTTCACATTACAGTCATGTGCTACCACTTCTGGCTCAACATTTCTTTCTATCAAGTTTTCCTGCTGAAATCCATAGTGTTAAACCAACCACCTTGGAAGTGTGCATTGGTAATCTTGGCACTTGAGGGTGAGGCATGAAATGTGATTAGACCTCAGGTTGCCATGCATACTAGAAATCTGTTTTGGACAGGCAGACAGACAGATACACACCCAAAAGTGAAAATTAAATTTACAACAGATTTCTCTGTCCTTTATTGCCACACCAAATTTTTCTCTGAGAGACCCAGTTCGTGCTCTCTGGGATCCCAGAGCCCAGCATTCCAGTAAACCACCACAATGTTTCTCTTAAGTTACAGCCCTATCTAGTCAAGCATTTGTACACAGATGTCCTTCAGTGCAAATTCACCCACTGGAGTCTAGTCAGCCTATCTAGAGATCATTGGTATGGCCTACTCTCCCTCACTCAGTAGTGATCAGTCTCCAATAGTTCCCAGACCAGGGCCAACCTGCCATCCATTTCCCTTCCTCCACTCTGGGCCTTTGTATGATTGAGTTGTCATGGGTCTTGTGCCAACTTTTGCCTCTTTTGGAGTTGTTGATCAATGCCACAAGTTCATATGTGCAAGCTTCCAGTGGCCTGAAAGCCTCTGCTTCTCTATGTTCATGGACCAACCCTGGCTCTTACAATCTTTCTGCCCCCTCTTCCACAGTGGTCCTCAAGTCATGGGTAAGAGAGGTTTGATACAGGAGTTCAATCCAGGGACACACTGCAGTCTCTTATTCTTTTTTTTTTTTTTTTTTTGAGACAGGGTCTCCTTGTAGCCCCAACTGTCCTGGAACTCACTATGTAGACCAGGCTGGCCTTGAACTCACAGAAATCCACCTGTTTCTGCCTCCCAAGTACTGGGATTAAAGGCATGCACCATCATGCCCGGCAGTCTCTTATTCTTTTAAAAGTTGGTCAGTTGTGACCTCTTGTGTGCATCACACTTTGTTGTACAAGGAAGCTTCACTGGTGAGAGTTGAGGGATGCAGTAGTTTTCTCTCTACTCCTCATTCTGCTATGTTCCATGTGCCCTAGAAGTAGAGGTTCCACTGGAGATATGTCACCTAGGACTGGACACCTCTCAGACGTATATTCTTTCTGTCTGACCAGTTGTGGGCTTCTGCAATAGCCTCCATCTGTTCACATCTTGGCGCTTATTTCATATTTCCAGTATTACAGAGGTATGCTCAAATTTCCTACCAAAATTATACTTTTATAAGTTCAATCCTCTAATGCTGAGATTAAAGGTTTGCTCCACCACACCTGGTTTCACTTTATATATTTTGATGTGCTATTTTTTTAGTATATCATGTTTGATGACTATTACCTTTTCACTGTACCTTCTCTACTTATCAATATTGAATTCACATATTTTTTCATAGCAATCCATTTAAATTTTTATCATTAATTCTAACTTCATGTAAATTTTTAAATATCTTATTTATTGCTTTTATTTTATGTGTATGAGTGTATTGCCTGCATGTATAAGTGCACCCATGTAGTACAATGCCTCAGAAGTCAGAAGAGGGTGACATATTCCCCTGGAACTGGAGTTACAGACTGTTGTGAGCCGCCAGTGCTGGGAATCCAACCCAGGTCCGCTGCAAGAGAAGTCAGTACTCTTAACAACTGAGCTATCTCTCCAGTCCCATAGTTTTTATTTTTAAACTTAGTGTATAGTATTTTTATTTTTATTTTTTATGTGTATGCATGTATTGCCTGCATGTAGGTAAGTGCACCCGTGTCGTGGAATGCCCGCAGAGGACAGAAGAGGCTGCTGTCAGATCCCCTGGAACTGGAGTTACAGACAGTTGTTAGCTGCCATGTGGGTGCTGGGATTTGACCCCAGGACTTCTGCAAGAACAGTCAGTGTTCTTAACTGTTGAGCCATCTCTCCAGTCCTTCCTACAATAAATCTTAATCATATTTAGACCCTCTCCCATATCTGCATTGCACTATAGCACCCCCCCAATCTTTCATTCATTCTGTAATGTACGTTAAGGGCCATTTTTAAAAAAAGATCCTGTGCTAGGTCATAAGATAGGAGGTTGTTCCTGTCTGCTGTTGCTATTGAATTGTAGTACAATACAACCTTTGTAACTACCATAGAAGCATAAATAAATCTGAAGTGTGGGAGACCAAGTGCCCTTGCACTTTTGAGTTATTGGGTCTATTTTTGTTATTTCCATGTAAAACTATCCATGTCTTCTCAGCAGTAATTGAAATTATCAGCCTCCAAACATTTTGGGGGAATGCAATATGTATGTCTCTTGTTATTTTTAGCTGTCAGAGTGTGGTGCAGTTGGGGCAGGTAACTTTCCTGATACTGCCAGATTTCCTATAGTGCACAGTACAATCCTTCAGAATAAAAAAACCATGCCTCCAGAAGTACCAGGCCAGCTGAGGGCACAAAGTCCCCACAGAAAATTTGGATTCGTAACTGGGAATACAGCTCAGTTGGTAGATACTTACCTAATATGCAGGAGGCTCTGGGTTTGACCCCCAGCACCATAGAAACTGAGCATATTGGAACATGTTTATCATTCCACCACTCTGGAGGCAGCATGTGTAACGTTTCAAGGTCATCCAATACTGCAATACAAGTTTAGGCCAGCAAGGATACTTAAGACCCTACGTCAAAAAAATATAACAGAACCTCAAAAGAGAGTTTTGATCTCAACTTACTTGGGTATGTGAATAAAAAGACTTCATTTTTATTGAAATTTTATACATCTACAGATTAATTTGGGAAATTAGGCTGAATATGAGAAATATTTATGTAGGTTTTGAAGATGACCTCTCTGTGTGCTGCCCAAGCTGGCCTTTACTCCAGAAGTAGCTGAGTTGAAGTCCACATCCTGATTCCTCAGCATCCAGAACACTGGGAATACAGATTTTGTCACCAGTGATTACATTTCAGATATTCATTTTTCTTATCATTGTTCAAGGTATTTTTAAGTCCCTAAGCTGGACTGAACTCTGTATATTCTGCATAGCCAGGACATCAGGATCCTTCTACCCAGCGTACTGGATGTTGGGATTACAGGCATGTCCCACGACTCATGGTTGAACACTTCTTCCTATCAGTTTTGCTATTGAAAATCTGAGTGTAAGCCACCTTGGAAGCATACTTAGGCAATATCATCAATTAAAGTGGACGCATGAGAATGTGATTACTCTCAGCTTGCCTTACATGCTGGGAATTGGTTTCTGATGGACAGGCAGTACCACAGACCAACAGATAGACAGGTACACACA
>NW_008334863.1:94110-125617 GCF_000622305.1 Nannospalax galili | reverse complement strand
CACACACACACACACACACACACACACACACACGCGCACACATGCATGCACACGCACACAGAAAGTGAAACTGAAGAGAGTTTTTTTTTTCTTGTGTTGAGTGGACCATGGTTAACTCATTTCTATTTTCTGGTCTATGTTCTTCTTTTATAAGCTCCTAAATTCATGCCTTTTATTTACATTTTCCTAGAGGAGTTCAGTATACTTTGATCATGTTCAGCCCTCCTTCCCTTGTTCTCTGTTTTCCCCCTGTAGCCTCCCTCACATTCCTCAGTACTTGTTAGTTATCACAGTTTCCTTCTACCTTTCAAACCCTCATTACTGTTCAAGCCTCTCATCCCATTTTCTTCCTTCCCTCCTCATTCCCCAATTTCTAAACTTTTCCCGGCTTCCTTTACCCCTTTCCTATCTTTTCTCCTATCATATAGCTTTTCTGTCCTGCCCCCATCGTGAAAAGTGTTCTTATAAAACTGGCACAGAAGGTATACAACGGAATTATTAAATCTTCTACCTCACTTAAACTTTTTCCTGAACTTTTCTGTTCTTTGATATATATATACTATGAAATTCATCTCATAGAAAATATTGCTACTTAAAGTCCAAAGTCATCCCTCTATCCTTTACTTTGTAATCCTGAGGTCTCCTCTGCAAACCACACTTTCACCCTGGGCAACAGGTCCTTTATGATGCCCTGCCATTAGGGGGCTGTGCAGAAGCTTGCTCATTTCAGGTTCCCAGTATCACTGCTGACTGACGGACAGTGGGAGCTGGTGGGCCATATATAGTGGTGATATTTTCAGTTTTTCTGGGCTCATGGGATCTCTCTGCTTTGTGCACTGTCTCCTTGGATGCTGATCGCTCATTGAAGCTAGGTGGATTCCACGTTTACAGTGGAGGTGAGTGGAATCTTTCCAGTGATGTCCTTGCCCCAGGAGTCTCACTGTAAGGGATGTGCCTGCCTTGTGGTTGCTTCCTGGAATTTTCGAGTGTCTTCACTTTTCTCTCAGCTGTGGAATTGGTGTCTAGTTTACCAAGTAGCTTGGATTTCTCTAGGTTCATTTAGGCTCTACCGACCCCCGTATTGTCAGTTTTCCAGTTTCCATCCTTTTCCTACTTTCTTACCATTTTCCCCCTTTCTTTCTTCCCCTTCTTCTCCTCTCATTTTCAGTCCAACTCAGTTTCTAACCCTTTCCTTCATTACACCCCATTTTCCATTTTCAATCCTTTCCTCCACCCCTTTCCACCCACTTTCCATTTCAGCATTCCAGCCTCTGTAACTCTTCCCACACCTTTCCATCATCCCACCTTTATCCTTTTCTCCCCTTTCCCTCTTCCCGTTTTCCTTTCTCAAAAGCTTTACCTTTTCAAATCCCTTTCCAGCCCTTTTACTGTATTTTGCATTTCCATCTCCATTTGTCCCTTTCCAAGAAGTTTCCCTCTTTCTAAACCTTTTCTCTCCTCTTTCATTTTCTTTCCCACTATTTTAGCCCTTTGCAACCACATTAGCTTTTCCCAACCCCCTTGCCCTTTCCAGCTCTTTTCCTTTCTGTGACTCCTTCCCCTCCTTCTCCCCATCAATTTGCTTTTCTTGTATCTATGCTTTTTCCCAAATTTCTTGCTAGCCCATCTTTTCTCACTGCTTTCTCCCTTCACCCTTCCTCCTCTTGTGTTGTGTTCTTGCCTCTGTCAGAAGCACAGACTTGGATATAGGGAAAGTTCCCTATGTGCAAAATTCACCCCTCCCCCTTGCTCACTTTAACCCTTTCTCCACTTTTGGCCTCTCCATCTTAGCCCTCATGGTTTTCCTGCCTTTCTCCACCTTTAAATAGCTTCTCACTGTGTAGGCTAAGCTTTTCACCCCATGCTTTAAAGTCTCCGCTGTTGGCATTAAACACATTCATCACCTCACTAATCCCTCAACATTTTTGTCCGTTTTGGTTTTGATATGATATGCCCCTGTTATGGATGGACATATTACATTTGATGTACATCCCAGTCTCTCCTGAACTCTTGATCCCTTTGGCTTTACATGCTTTATACTGTGATCATATTCACCAGGAAGAAAAGATTAATTTTCTTTTTTTCTTTTGGTCTTTTTTAGATAGGGTGTCTCTGTAGCCCCAGCTCACCTGGTACTCCCTATGTAGACTAGGCTGGCTTTGATCTCACAGAAATCTGCCAGCCAGAGCCTTGCAAGTGCTAGGACTAAAGGCGTATGCCACCATACCTGGCATTGTTTTCTATTTATACAAGATTTATTTTCTTATTAATTATGCATAGGTAAATATACATTTGACTAAGTGTTCTCGCAGAAGTCAGAGGGTTCATATCCCTTGGAGTTGCAGTTACAGGTGGTTGTGATCTGCCTAAAGTGGTTGCTAGGAATCAAACTTGTGCTCTTAATCACTCATCCATCTCTTCAATTTATTTTTTGTTTTTTGCTTCCTGTATATTTCTCTCTGTCTACTGTCTATCATTTTCACTCTACCACCATGTATCAAAATTACTTCCTCCTCCTCCTCCTCCTCCTTCTCCTCCTCCTCTAATTTTTGTGTACAAGGAGGGAGTAATTATCTGGTTTTAAAAAATATTTCTCATTTTGTGTATATGTATGTGCAAATGAGTGCCATTTTCCAGAATTCCACAAGCATCAGCCCACATGGAGCTGGAGTTACAGGTGGATATGAGCCACCTACTGTGGTTGCTGGGATTTAAAGTCTAGTCTTCTGGAAGAGCAGTATGCACTCTGATCCACTGAGCAATATCTCTATTCCTTTTTAATAATTATTCTTTATTTTTTCCTTTCTTGTGTCTGTCTATCCAAATGCTTATCTGTCCTCCTCCTGCTCCTCTTCCTTCTGATCCCTCCTCCTCATCTTCTCTTTCTCCTTCTCCTCCTCTCCATCTTGCTCTGCTCCTCTCCCCCTCCCCTTTGTCCCTCCTCCCCTTTTGTCCTACCCCCTCCTCTTCCTCCTCCTTCTCCTTCCTTTTCTGCTTCCTCTTTTTCTTCTGCTTCTGACTTTTCTTCTATTTCATCAAAATTGAAACACGCATTTCTTTTTTGTTTATTTCAAAGGATTTAGATTATGTGTATATGCCTCTAGTGGCAGGTGCCCATAGAGGCCAGAGGTGTGGGATGCCTTGGAGTTGGAGTTACAGGTTGTTTTCAGCTGTTTAATATGAGTGCTTGGAATTGAACTGGGATCTCATGGAAGTCCAGTATGTGCTGTTAACCACTGGTTCTATCTTCCCTGTACCCTCTGCTTTGTTCCAGATTTTTTATTTACTAATTTCTTTCACTTGTCTTTCTCTGCCTCTCTTTCTATATACTTCAGTATCTTTAAATGCTTCTATTTCTTCTACTTCTGTCTTTAAAATGTCCTAGGATTCAAAGCATATCTCATCCAGTGAGCTGTAAAACCCATTTGGTTTCTATTTTATTTTTATGATTTTAATTCTCTGAGTAATGGAGATTGTATATAGACAAAAGCACGATGCTCAGTTCTGTTTTTGTTGTTGTTGTTATTGTTGTTGCTAAAAAAATAGGCCTCGGGCTGGGTGTGGTGGTGCACGCCTTTAATCCCAGCACTCGGGAGACAGAGGCAGGCGGATCTCTGTGAGTTCGAGGCCAGCCTGGTCTACATAGTGCGTTCCAGGACAGCTGGGGCTACAGAGAGACCCTGTCTCAAAAAGACCAAAAAAAAAGTCTCTTTCTCTGTCTGTCTGCCTCTCTCTCTCTCTCTTTCTCTCTGTGTAGCACGTGTGTGGTAGTGTGCAGGTATGTATGTGTGTTAGATTGTGTATACATTTGTGTATGTATATGTGAAGGCTGCAAAAATCTTCAGGCGTTATCCTTAGAAGCACCATTAACCCTTGGAGGTTGGTTTTTCATTAGTCTATTGATGATCAGTTAAAAGAAACTGGCTGGCAATGAAGTGCTGTGATTCTTCTTGGTTTCTGTCTCCCCAGGGTGAGATTATGTGAGAAGACTACCAGTTTACAGATGAAACTAAAGCTTTATTTTATTTTGAGAAGAGGGATACATTGTACTTTTTCTTACTCTTTTTCACAAAAATGAACGGTTGTGAGTTTTCATTCTGGAAAAACAGTGTTAAGTGACCCAAATATATTCAGACTTTGTCATACCAGATATTTTGTGTAGTCTTTCTTGGCTGGCTTTAGTAACCATTCTTAAACACATGCCTTTTGTCCCCTTTTTAACTTAAAAAGAATGTGAAAATCAGTATTTCAATTTGGCCTTCCAATTTCTTTTGAAGTTTTGTAGTTAAGCAATTTGTGTGCAAAGCCTGCATTTAAACACTTGAGTGAATACATTTTTAACTGCACAGTACAAATCATGGCAAATCTCAAGTGACAGTAGACTCCTAGCTCATCAACCCATACCCCCTTCCATACCTCCATGGCTTCACAGTCAAAGTCAGCAGGAACCTTTACAGTGAGCTCTCCAGTTTATTTACTATGCAATGCACAGTCAGTATTTTACTCAGGGAGCTCTGCTGTAATATGCCATTGCTTTCTCTTTTTGCTTTGCTTGTTTTAGTTTATTTACAACATGGACTGTGCCATTTTGACTTCTAATTTGTTTGTTTGGTTGAATAAATTTGTAACATTCAAACATTTGAGGCGATAGTGTAGAACAGTACCATTATTTTATCTAGTTTCGTCTCAGTCATGTTATATCTGGACATTTTAGATGTTTATCGAAGGTCTTATGGGAAAGAAAATAAATGCATGAAACAATAATTGTGTGACATTTATAAGTCAAAAAGTAAATAAATTGTCTCATGTACCTGAAGACATGACTCAATATATCAGAGAATATATTGATCTTGCAGAGGAACTGAGTTCAGTTCCCAACACCCACTTCAGACAGCTCACAACTATGTCTAACTCCAGCTCCAGGGGATCCAATTCCCTCATGCCTTCCAGGGCATCTGCACTCACCTGCACACATATACATCAATAAAATAAAACAAATCTTTAAAAGTAATATTCCCATGCAGCCCAGGATGGCCTCAGACTTGCCTTGAGGCTGAGATGACTTTGAATCTCTAATCACTTTTGTGTTCACTTCCCAAGTGTAGGTACAGTTCCTGGTAGAAATTGTAGCTATCTATCCTGTGGCAATGGACGTCACAGGCTGGGGAGATGGCTTAGCGGGTAAAGCTGCTTGCCAACCAACCATGACCACCTGAGTTTGTTCCAGGCACCAACATGGCTGAAGGAGAAAAAATGACTCCCAGAAGTTGTCCTCCAACCTCAACCTCTGCGCAGTTATATTTGATTGCCCATGTACACACACATAAGAAATAAATTTAAAACTGGTATCAAATTATAATGAAACATTTGTATTCCTTCCAATGCTGTCTTAATCTGAATTATCGCTGTTGCTGAGTGTTCCTTGAATTTATGTGTTTTGAGCACACATACACTATGGTATTGTATGTAGAACCTTCAGTGGATTAAAATACTATCTCTGTGGGTACTTGTGTTGTTTTCACATTTTAGCTACGATGTCTGTAGTTACCGGTTCCTAGGATAAATATGTGACAGAGTAAAAGTGTAAAAGATCTGTTGGTCTATGTTTTTGTCAGCACTTGGTATTGTGAGACTTATAAAGTTTTGCCAAATATTGAACTTAAGTAGTATGTAATGACATTGGTTTGAATTACCATCATCATTTGTTATAATGAATATCTTTTTGTCCTTTCTCTTTTCCTGAGAGATTATTTGGATGGTCTAGCTCACCAAAGCTTCTTTTAAGGGAGACAAGGATCCCCATCTATTGGCAGAGCTGTCTGTAAGGATGACTTACATTATGGAGAGAATCTGGAGTAAAGTCTCTTACTTAATCTTGCATGTTAAAGCTATTGTTTATAATGTCACCAAGCTTACTGAGCCACATGAGCTTGTGACCTGGGCACCTGTCCTTGATCCTTAGGGAATCCAAAGTTAAAGAGAGGCACCTGTCCTTGATCCTTAGGGAATGCCAAAGTTAAAGAGAGGCGGAAGAGAAAGAAATGACCCAGTATCCCCTCTTTGTTTCCTTTGTATTAAGAGTACTTCATGTGAGAAGGGGAAAGGAGAGAATGGGGTGGTGAAAATGCAGAGGAAGAAATGAAAGGGTTTGGAAATTGGAGAAATGGGTGAGATAGAGGAGAAAAGGATCTGCCAGGGAAAGGAGGTTGCACAATGAAAAAAAATGAATAGTGAGACTACTTCAAGGTAGGAAGATACCAGAGGGAGGGCATAGGAGGAAAAGAGAGGAGGAGGAGGAGGAGGAGGAGGAGGAGGAAGAAGAAGAAGAAGAAGAAGAAGAAGAAGAAGAAGAAGAAGAAGAAGAAGAACAAGAACAAGAACAAGAACAAGAACAAGAACAAGAAGAAGAAGGGAGGGGGAGGGGGAGGAGGACGAGAAGGAGGGGGAAGACAAGGAGAAGGAGAAGAGGAAGGAAGAGTTTTGAGAAGTACAGAGGAAAGAAAACAGTAAAGAATATTTATAAAGCAGACTAGAGATATGGCTCAGCAGATAAGAGTGCTTACTGCTCTTCCAGAAAATCGGGTTTCAAATCCTAGCGACTACATTAGGTGACTCACAACCACCTGTCACTCCATCTCTATGGGATGTGATGCTTGTGGCAGTTGTGGGACTTATGCATATATTATATATGTATGTATAATTAAAATTATTTTTTTGTTAAAAACTGAAAATTACTCCTTTTCACTATGTTTTGCTTCTCCCATTTCCCCTCATGGTTTTCCTGCCACTGTCCCCCCGTAGATAGCTTCTCACTGTGTATATAGGGAAAACTATACGCCCCTTGCATCAGACTATCCAGCGTTGTCATTATAGACATGCATCACCTCAACCAACCCTTCAATAATTTTTTTTGTTATTTGTTTTTGAATACAATGTTCTCCTGTTCTGGAGGGTCCCATGACATTTGATATACTACCCACACTCTACCAAACTGGTGGTCCTCCTCTTCATGCCAGATGCTGTGATTATATCCACTTCGAAGTAGAGAGTCAATTTTATGTTTTAAAGGATTTCATTTAAATTATGTGTATGTAAATGTGCACTTGAGTAAGGCTGCATACAAATCCAGAGGAATCAGATGCACTGCAGCTGGAGTTACAGGTGTTTGTGAGCTGCATAAAGTAGTTTTCTCTACTGTGTGTACTTTCTTCTTGGATTCTTATCGTTCATCGAAGGTGAGTGGATTCTGCTCCCAAAGTAGAAGTGAGTCAAATGTTTGCAATGATCTACCCCCAGTTCTGATTATTCTCACTCTAAAGGATGTGCCTTGTGGTTGCCATCTAGAATTTTTGAGTAGCTTCACTTTTCCCTCTCCTGTGGAATTGGTGGCCAGGTCAGTATGTATCTTTTTGCTAAATCTTTGATATTCTTTTTTTCCATTTTCTTTCCTGTATCTCTCTGTCTCTCTAAATGACTGTTTCCTCTTCTTTCTTTCCTCTTCTCCTTATCCTCTTCTTATTTTCATGAGAAAAAATGAGCAATATTCTCTGTGTGTATGTACACCCAAGTACGATTGCCCACCAGAGGCCAGAGGCTTGTATTGGGATCCCTGGAGTTGGTGTTACAGGCAAAACTGAGCTGAATTATGTGAGTGCTGAGAATCAAACTCAGTTCTTCTGGACAGCTTAGCAGCATGCACTCTTATCACTGAGTATTCTCTTTAGTCCTGCTTTTTGTTTAATTTTGTTTGTTTTTGAGACAAGGCCTCACTGTACTGCATGGGCTGGCTTAAATGTTTCTATATATGCTAGGCTAGACTTGAAATCATAGAGATCTGCCTACCTCTTCCTCCTGACTGCTGGAGTTAAAGGCATGCATCACCTCACCTGACGCATACCTTCTTTTATAGTCTTGTACATCGTTCTTTTCCATGTGTTTCTGTCTCTCTTTTCCCCATCCCTGTTTCTCAATATGAATGTCTTCTTCCTCCTCCTCTCCCCTCCCCCTTCCCTCTTCCTCCTCCTCCTCCTTCTTCCTCATTGTGTTCATTTTTCTTCCTCTTCTTATTTTCATGGACAAGGAGGGAGTCTTTTCCCCTTTTTAAAAAATAAATATTTTATTTTGAATTGGGTATGTGTATTTGAATGTGCATGGCATTGCACACAGTGTCCAAAGGCAAACTATCTCCTGCTCTGGGGTTAAAGATGCTTATGAGTTGGGCCTAGAAAGATTGCTCAGTGGTTAAGAACACTGACTGTTCTTTCAGAGGACCTGGGTTTGATTCCCAGCTCCCACATGGTAGCTAACAACTGTTTGTAACTCCCGTTCTAGAGGATTTGATACCTCTTCTGACCTCTGTTGGCATTGCATGACATGGCTTGCTGCCCTTACAGATGCACATGTAGGCAATATACTCATACACATAAAAAATAAAATATTAAAAGTAACCATTAAAAAGTTGTTATGAGTTGCTTAATGTGAGTGATGGAAATCTCACTTAGGTCTTCTGGTAGAGCAGTACTGGATTAGGACTGGTGATGTAGTTCATTTAGTAGATGTTTGCATAGCTTCTAATGTCTTGTCTGATTTTCCCCACTTTCCTCTTATCTCTGTTCAAAAGCTTTACACTGTCAATCCCCTTTCCAACCCATCTTTTGTGTATTTTGATTTCCAACCCCATTTTTTCCTTTTAAACTATTTCCCTCTTTCTAACTCTGTTGTTCCTCTTTCTAGTCCTTTCCCATCATTAATCCTTTCCAATCCCCATTCTGCTTTTTATAATCCCCCTTCATTTTGGCATTTTTTCCTTTCTGCAAACCTTCTGCCCCTTCAGACTAATTTCCCCCTTTCTGGTCCCCCCCTCAACTTCCTTTTCTTCTGTCTACCCTCTTCCCCCAGTTCCTTGTCAATCTTCTTTTCTGCTGGTTTTTCCATTCCTCCTCTCATTTGGGGTTCAAACCACAGACGCAAACACAGACTGAATACAGGGAAACTTTGCTCTTTCCAACTATTTCACCCTTTATTCACTTTAATCTATTTTCACCTTTCTGCATCTCCTTTTTTATCCATCATAATTTCCTGCATGCCCCTCCTTTAGATAGCCTCTCACTGTGTATGCTAGGCTACAATGTGTACCTCTTGCCTCAGACTCTGCAGTATTGGTATTACAGGTGTACAACACCTCAACAACATTTTGAATTTTTTTATTGTTGTTTGTTTATTCTTGTATATGAAGCTCCCCTGTTATGGAGGCTCCTATGACATTTGTTGTATATCCCAGTCTCTCCTAAACTGATGATCCTGGCATATACCCAAGAATTCAATGTATTATCCCAGAGATACTTGCTCAGCCATGTTCGTTGCTGCTCTTTCCACAATAGCTAGGAAATAGAAACAATCTAAATGTCCCTTAACTGATGAATGATTAATAAAAATGTGGTACATTTTCTGTATTTTTAAAGATTTATTGAATTTTTAATTTTGTGTATATGTGCACATGAGTGTGGGTGCCCACAGAAGCCAGAGGCATTGGGCACCATGGAACTGGAGTTACAGGTTACTCTCAGCCTACTGCTATGAGTCCTTAGTATTAAGGACTGCTCTTCTGAATGAGCAGTATGTGTTTCTAACCACTGATTACTCTTTGCACTACCTCAGGTTTTTCCACCGAAAAATCTTTGCAGTTCCTCCCTTTTTTTTTAAATTGTTTTTGAGACGTGGTCTACCCATACAGCACAAACTGGCCTGAAATTCACTATTTATACTAGGCTAGCCTCAGTCTCACAAAACTTTGCCTCTCTCTGCCTCCTGAGTGCTGATGTGAAAGGCATGTACTATTGTGCCTGACCAAGTTCCACTTTTTTTAAAATAAATTTTAATGTGTATTTTATTGAATTACTGTACATTTCCTACAATAAATCTTTTTTTAAATATTTTATTTTTTTATTTTATGTGTATGAGTGTTATGCCTGGCAGTACAGAGAGATGTCTCAGAAAAAGGGGAAAACACAGCTCAGGGACTTTACTGTGAATATATTACCCTACCGAATGTCATTAATTTCTAAAACTCACATTTACAAAATATTAAACTAATACTCATATTCAGTATATTATCCCAAATTAACCTGTAGGTGCAAAAATTCCTATCATACTTTAAATTATTTTAGTCACAACCCCAAGTATCCTGGGTTGTGGTCTAAATTTGCTGTGCAGTTCTGAGTGACCTTGAACTTCTAATCATCCTACCTCCAGGTTAGTATGATGACAGAAATGCTCTAACATGCTCAATTTCTGTGGTGCCTGGTGTCAAACTCAGGGCCTCTTGCATCCTATACAAACATCTACCAACTGAACTGAACTACATCATTTGTGGCATTTTGTGTTCATTGCCCTCTGTTGCATGAGGGAGCTTCGTTGATGAGAGTTCGAAATTCATTAGTGTTCTCTCTATCCCTTTTTCCACTAGGTTCCATGAACCTTAGGTATAGAGATTCCATTGTAGCTGTGTCACATAGCCTTGGACATTTCACAGGCACTTATTCCCTATGTGTGACTAGTTGTAGAACTCTGTAATATTCTGTCTAAGAAAAAGAAGCTTCTTTGATGAGTGGTGACTGGCATAATTGTCTGTAAATATAAGGATCCATATTTATCATATAGTAAGAAATTACATTTGCCTAGAGATGTCACAGACTTAGGGTTTCCTCTAAGATCTATGACCTCTCTAGGCATGTGTATTTAGCTATGTTTATAGTGCCACATATGAGTTCCCTCCCATTGAGTGGGCTTTAAGTCTAACGTGATAGCTGTTGACTACCAACAAGATAAAAGTGCCACATATGCACTAATATAGTTTGTTGTGCCTGTATTTTACACTATTGCTAAAGATAGGACATAATTTGGACACAGTACTCGAAGCAATGGACTTGGAACTGACCTGGAAGCCACCTCCCTGAAGGCTAGCTCTCATAGTTTTGGAGGACTCTATGCAGGCTGCTGAGGTAGAGCATAATCAACAGTCCAACCCCATCTTTAAAGATTAATCATTCTCCCTCTTTTGCCTTTCTGCTTTCTTCCTCCCCTTCCTCATCCTCGTCCTCATCTTACTCCTACTACTCTTATCATTGGAAAGAAATCAGTCATTTTCTGGTTTTTGTGAAGATTTTTATTTTTTCACTAACAAAGTGAACTTTTTACTATATATTTTCTGAATTTTTGTGCATTTCATATAATACAATAAATCACATTTAGAACCCTTCCCCTATCCTCACCTCCTCCTAACCCCCACCACCAGATTTCATGCATTCTCTCATATGTATTAAGGCCTCTTGGGTGAAGTGTGTGTCTCCAAATGTCCCTAGGTGATTATGAATGACTATGTTCACCTGGATAGTGGGTGCCCATAGAGGGCAGAGGCCTAGGGTGCCATGGAGTAACAGTTACAGATCGTTTTGATCCACATGATGTGGGTGGTCAGAATTGAACTGGTGTCAGTATGTGCTCTTAACTGCTATGTTATCTCTCCAATACCCTCTGTCTGTTTTCTTAAATTTTATTCTTTTACTATTTTACTTCCTTTGTATTTCTATTTCTCTCTCTGCATATATATGAATATAATTAGTATATATACATATAATTAGTCTCCCCAAAACGTGTCTCCTTCACCTCCTCCTTTCTTCATCTTGCTCCTCTTCCTCCTCATCCTGGTCTTGTAACTCCTGATTCTACCTGCCTCTTCCCTCCCTTCTTTCTCCTCCTCTGGTATAGCTGTTGAAGTATAGCAGGATTCAAGGCATGTTCCACCCAAGGCGCTGTACAACCCATTTGGTTTCTATTTTATTTTCTACCATTTTTAATTCCCCTAGTACTAGACATTGTATGTAGACGAAAGCAGGATCCTCAGCTCTGTTGTTTTACTTGGTCATTTTTTAGGGGTCTGTGTGTGTGTGTGTGTGTTTGTGTAGCACATTTGTGTGGGTAGCTGTTTTTTAACGTGTACATCTGTGTATGGTGCATTTGTGTGTGCGCATTTCTATACGTACATGTCCATCCCTATGTATTATCCTTAAAAACATCATTAACTTCCTTGGATGTTGGTCTGTCATTTTCCTACATAGGACCAGTTAGAATAGACCTGCTGGCCATATAACCCTGGAATTTATCTTGTTTCATACTCCCAGGGGCTGAGATGGGAAATATGATATCCCTTCGAAAATGGGCATTAAGTCATGTAGAATATTTTAGGTACCTGAGATTACAGTATGAGAAAATATTTTATTTTATGTTCTTTCATTTCTTTTAATTTTTTTAAATATTTTTGAATTTTTGCATATTTCATACAATATCGTTTGATGGTATTTAGATCCCCTCCCCTATTCACACCTTCCCCCACTGCTCCATGGCCAATGTAATGTCTTTTTTCTCTCTTTCTCTCTCTCTCTCTCCCTCACAAACATATAGTATATGTGTATATAGAAGGATAGATAGGATAGATAGATTAGATAGATAGATAGATAGATAGATAGATAGATAGATAGATAGATAGATAGATAGAATGACCTATAGAGTCTGATTTGTGTCACTGAATATCCTTCAGTGTGGGTCCATCCACTGGGACCACCAAGAGTCTCATCCCTGTAAGACCTGTCTCTCCCCTCCCAGCAGTCATCATTTGAGGTCTTCTTATAGACCCAGGCTGCTTTGAAGTGTATGTAGCACCCCCCTGGCTTCCAGAGTGTGACCTTCTGCTTCTGACTAAAGAGTGTTATGATTCCAGCCATGTGGAATCATAACCAGGTTCAGAAATATTTTTGGTTCATATTCCACCTCCCTTGTTGGGACATGTTTTTTACTTTAAAAAACTAAGTAAGGAGGCCCGTTACAGCAGCAGCACATACATGCCTTACATTCCTCCCTCCTTGGAAGTCAACAGATCTTAAGACACTTTAACTCCACTTATTGAACTTCTGATGTATAAGTAGGCTTTCCCAGTAAAGACCTGAGTCTGGGTTTTTGCCCTATGAAATTACTACTATAAGCCACTTTCACTCTCAAACTATTCTGGACTGTATATAATATATTCAGACTACGGATATCTCATAATTTTGAAGAATTTCATTTTTTTCTTATTTTTTTCAATGTTGTATCTATATCTACAATTGTAAACTGACTGTATTTCCCCAAAGTACACATGTCAAAATCTTAACCTTGTGATATTATTAGAATTAGGGACTTCAATAGGTAATTAGATTTAGATGAGCCCATGAGGATGAGCCCTCCATCATGAGATTACTGCCCTCAGAAAAGGAAGCGACACTACAACATCCTGATTTCACTGTGTGATGACACAGAAAAGTTGGCCATTATGAGTCAAAAAGAGGACAGTCAACAGTAATTGATTTTGCTGAAACTCTAATCTTTTATTTCCAGCCTCTAGGTCTATGAGAAATGCATCTTTTTTATGCTTTACATATATTTCTATAAATGTACATATTGATGTTCACATAAAACCTGGTTGTATTGTTTCATATAGTCCCTGTCAGTTTAGATTGACTTGTCTTTCCAATAGTCTCATATCTTACATCTCTGGCCTTCTTTCAGCAATTGTTTATCATTTACTGAGGGACTCACTTCAGAGATGGCTTTCCATGTTGTCATTCTGCCAGATTTAGTCTTCAGCCTTTTATTTTTACATGGGTGCATAAATTTATAGCTTTCCTTTCTTTCTATTTTTATTTTCTAATATTAAAACTACGTTTCGTGTGTGTGTGTGTGTGTGTGTGCGTGTGTGCGTGTGCCATAGGTTGTTTTGGGAATCATTAGAGGACAGCTTTGGGTAGTTGGTTCTCTCCTTATTCAATGGCCACAAGGATCAAACTCAGGTAGTCAGGCCTCACCACAAGTATCTTTACCTGCTAAGCCACCTCACTGGTTCTTTACTTTCTTGCTTGCATTACTTCTTTACTTCCTTTCTTGCTAGCTCTCTCTTATCTCTTATTTATTTATTTCTCTGTCTCGTTTCCTCTTTTGCCACTGCCTCCTTCACTCATTGCTTCCCTCCTTTGATTCCTTCCTTCCTCCCTTTTTATAGTATTTTGTCATTTTTTATGTGTATAAGTGCATTGTCTACATGCGTATAAGTACACCCGTGTCATGCAGTGCCCACGGAGGTCAGAAGAGGGCATCATATACCCTGGAAGTGGAGTTACAGATGGTTGTTAGCTGCTGTGTGGGTGCTGAGAATCAAACCGGGATCCTCTGAAAGAGCAGCCAGTGCTCTTAACCACTGAGCCGTCTCTCCATTCCCCCGCCCTCCCTTTAAAGAAATGGTCCCACGGTGCTGTAGAGATGTCTCAGTTATTTAGAGTGCACACTGCTCTTGCAGACGATTCCACTTTAGTTCCCAGCACCTATACAGGGCATCTCAAAAGTGCCTGTAACTCCAGATTCTGGGGATATAATGTCCTCTGGTCATTTATGCCATGTTCACTAACATGCACATGAACACACGTAGACAGACAGATATACACATATAATTAAAATAGATCATTTAAAAAGAACTGATCTCATGCAGCCCAGGATGACCTTCATTTTTGTATGCAGCCGAGATGGTGCAGGATTTCCAATCCTCCTTTTCTCCACTTCTCAAGTTTAGGATTATAGGCATGTGCTACCATGTGCAGTTTATATGGTATTGGGGATTGAACCCTGGACTTTCTACATGCCAGGAAAGTATTTTACTAAGTTATATCTTCTGAACTTATTTCTATTTTGTAGGAGAGAAAAGATTCATTTCAGTTCACCATTTCAGAGGTTTCCTGCATCATGGTGGGGAGAGCAGAGTGGAGTAGAGGTGTTCAGCTCATTGCAGAAAAGCCATAGTTTTAGAGTTAGATACTTATGGTATTTCAACACATTGAAAAATATCTTAGTTCTGGTTGGTTGTTGCCAGGTAATCTGTATCTGTAGCCATTATGAATTTGAAAACCATACTTTTCCCTTTGTTTTTTTTTATGTTTCCTATTTATTTTTGGTTTTCTGGTTTTCATTTTCTTTATCCTACTTAGAATTACTAAGTTTCTTAGTTTCTTTTCTTGTTTCTGTACAAAATACCCTGGCGACTTAAGCGATTTATTTTGGCTCACAGTTCAAGGGTACTCACAGTTCATCATGGCCAGTAATTCATAACAACAGGGGCTTGAGGTATCTGCTCACATTACATGCACAGTCAATAAGCAGACATCAGTGAATCAGTGTGCTCATCTCACTTTCTTTCTTCTTCTTTTTTTTTTTTTTTTTTTTTTTTTTTTTTTTGTACACTCTACATTCCAGCTCAGGGAGAGGTGCCATCCATAGTTGCTAGGTTTTCCCATTTCAGTCAACCTCATAATGAGAATATCCCACAGGTATGCCCAGAGGCTAAGGCAACATCAGTAACATCCTACAGGTGTTAAGTGGTAGCTTGTAGTCAAGGTAATTCCAGATCTTGTTAACATGACAAAACTAACCACCACAGTAAGTTTGTAATATTTGTAGGTTGTTATCTTTTGGTTGTTCTGAAAATTTTTCAGTCAATATTTTCTTATTTTATTCTCTGTTCTCTCCTTAAGAAGCCATGATTAAACATATAATAGACTGGTTGGGGTAGGGGTATGTTGCTCAGTGTTGGAGTGTTTGGGTAGTGTGCATAAAGTACTGGGTTCAATGCCAATAGTGAAAAAAAACATGTATATGTATAAAGCATGTCAGGTGTTACTCTAGTTTCCACTTTTCTTTAGTTTCCATCATATGTTTCACTTCGCTGTCTCATTGCCCTTAATCATGGAAGAATTCTTCCTATATCTCTCTTCTAATTTGAAGGTCAGAATATTTTTCCCTTACAGTAGAAACTCACTCTGTCTTGCTGTACTTTGTGACACTGTAGCTGGTCTTTGCGAACCACACTTTATCTTTGTGCACTGGCTCTGTGTGCCAGTAAGGGGTACTGGAGGCTTTATCTGCTTCTGGTTTGATTATTTCTCATTGTGATTACCACACTGACTGGATTGGCTGGGTGAAAGTCCATTGGATTTTGGTTTTTCTTCAATATTCTTGGCTTTTCTGGGCTTTCATGTTGGGTGCTGATCAGGAAGTTCAAATCAGTGGATTCAACTGCTTTATCTCCTCACTATAGTAGTAGGGAAAATGTGTCTGAAGTTGTCTGCCTTCTGCTAAGGAGTCTCACTCTATTGGTTTGTGGGTGTGTGGACCATTTTGAACTTTTCTTAGTATAGCTTCACTTTTACATCATTCTTGGAAGTAGCAGTAGCTTTTCCAAAAAGTTGTTGCTCTTAGTGCTTAGGCCACTAAGTACATTTCATGACTTACCAGCCATTTGCTTAGTGAACACATTTTTTGTTTTCCTTGTCATTCATTTTAGGGCAGGGGATGGAGTTCTATATGGAGTCCAGACTACCCTCCAGTGGGTGGTGTAACTCAATGAAACTTTCCATTTGAACTGACTCAGCTGCCTGAATATTTGGCAATACATGAGTGGGCCACCAGTGAAAATTTTCTGTTCATTTGGCCTCTTTTTTTATTATCTTTCTGGCAAAATGACTGTCTTATAAAAGCTGAGGCTGGATTGGAGTCTGTCTTCATGGCTTTGAATTGGCAGTGCTTCTGACCATGCCTATAGAGTGCTCTGATTTCAGGCGTATGCCACCCCAAAGGGCTTTACAAATCCTTCTTATTCTAACTTGTCCTTTTTCTCCTGTTTTTCTCCAGATATTGATATTTTTTTCTTTAAGATTTATTACGTTTGGTGTATATGTGTTTGCATGGGGCTATGTGCATGGTGAGTGCAGGTGTCTGGGAAGGATAGTGGTTGAATTCTGTTCCCCTCTAGCTCCTGGAATTTGTGAGGTGCCAAGTGTGGGTGCTGCCAAGGAACACTGGTCCTTTCGAAATTACCAGGCACTCTTAACAGTTGAGAAATGCCTCCAGCTCTCTGGTTTTTTGATTTTAAAAAATTTACCTATATGTCTATCATCTATCTATCTTTTCATCTATCTATACATCTATTTGTCTATCTGTGTCGATTATGTGCATATATTTGGATGCCCAAGGACAATTTCTTGGAGTTGGTTCTCTGCTCCTACCATGTAGATCCCAGGGATCAAACTCGGGTTTTCAGTTTGGGCAGCAAACACCATTACCAGGTGAGCCATCTTGACAATCATGTGGTTTATTTTTTAATCAATATGAATAGTAAACTTTTAACTTTATGGCCCAATTTCCCATTTTCAATTCCTTTACCCCTTTTCTATCCTTTCTCCCCCTTCAACCTGTTAGACTCCTGCCCACTCTTGTCAATTCCCCTGTATCTTTTCCCACCTCCTTCCTTTCTATCCATCCCTATGCAAAAGCTTTACACACTGAAACCCCTTTCCAGTCCCTTTATTGTATTTTGAGTTTCCAGCCCCATTCCCCCATTTCCAAACCCCTTCCCTCTTTCTACCACCCTTCACTCCTTCCCGTTCTTTCCCACCATTCTAGCCCTTTCCAACCCCATTCTTCTTTACGCATACCCCTTTCTTCCTTTCCATCTCTTCCTTTCTGCCACCTATTTTCCCCTTCTAAAGACTTCTGGTTTCTGCTTTCTCCTTGTTGTGTAACAGTGTCCTCTGACATAAAACCCTCCATCATGGAGAGAAGCTGGTTAAACAACAGGATGTCTGAAGAGGGGTCTAAAACAGGATGTTCTAAATTTAGAAAGGGGGATGACAGGATGTTTTGAGGGGAGTTAAACAAGTTTATCATGCACGGAAGCTCCTGAACCTCAGAAAGTAATCAACTCAGTTGCTTCAGGAAATCCCTGAAATTGACTAGGTTCACTAGGTCTCTCTGTCTCAAAGTGTATATAAGCCCTAAGAACACCGAAATTCTCAGACCAGTCAAGGCTCCTGTAAAAAAACAGAGACAAAGCCAGGCGTGGTGGTGCACACGTTTAATCCCAGCATTCAGGAGGCAGACGCAGGAGGATCTCTGTGAGTTCAACGGCAGCCTGGTCTGCTGGGGCTACAGGGAGACCCTGTCTCAAAAAGACCAAAAAAAAAAAATAAAGAAAAGAAAGAAAGAGAGACAAGCTAAGCTACCCAGAAGAGGCTCAGACAAGCCAAGCCACCTGGAAGAAGATACCAGCCAAGCTGCCTACAAGAGGATCAAACTGAACTTAGCTACCTGGAAATAGCACTCTCCAACCTGCTGAGTTGCCTGCAGGTTGTTCTGTGTGCTCCATCCAGGTTTCCATCTTTTGTGAACTGTCATTCATGCTGGTGTGGACATTTGGTGATGCTGATGTCTCAGAGTCATTTCTGCCCCTGTAAGTAACCCCTGCACCTATACTCCTATAAGTGACCCTAACCAAACTGATTGGTTGACCAAGGTGCATTTTGGTGCTATCCTTACTTGTCATTGGCTTCCCGTATGGGGTGATTGTTCACATCTCCCCAGGAGTAGTTCTTCTATCTACCTTTTTTTCCGCCATTTCCTTCTGGCCCAACTTAACTACACTTTTCTCCCTTCCTTCTCCCCTATTGTGTTCTTACCTCTGAACCAAACACAGATTGGATACAAGTATGCTTTCTCCTATCCAATTCTTTTCCCCCTTTTTTCATTTAATCCCCTTTTGACTACTTTCCTCTTCTCCCTTGCCTTCCCTCATAGTTTTCCTGCATTTGACCCCCTTTAGATAACCTCTCACTGTGTATTTTGGGCTATACTGTGTACCTCTTGCCTCAGGCTCTATTCTTGGCATTATAGACATACAACACCTCACCAACCCTTGAACTTTTTTTTATTGCTGTTTGTCATTTTTGGATATGATGTTCCCCTGTTGCAGAGGTTCCTATGATATTTGATGTACATTCCAGTCTCTGGTAAACTGATAGTTCTGGCATGTGTGAAATATTTGCTTAACCAGGCTTCTTGCTGATCTTTTTACAATAGTTGGAAACAGAAACAACCTAAACCTACCTCAGTCAATGAATGGTTAATGAAAATGTAGTGCATTTAGTTTACTGTGAACATGTGTATTTTCACCTGAATGGCAGTGCCTACAGAAGCCAAAAATATCAGATGCCCTGACGCTAAAATTGTGATACCCCTACCCCCATGTGATAGAGATGTTGGGAATGGATCTAGCCTCGTTCTTTTCTGCCTGATGTGGGTACTGGAGATGGATCCAGGGTCCTCTGGAAGAGTAGTATGAGCTCTTAACCACTGAGCCATCTCTTGTGTCCTTTGTCTTGTTTAAAATTTATTCTGTAATTTCTTCTCTCTACTGTCCATATCTGTCTCTTGTTATCTCTATACATCTGTCTCTTAAAATGACTGTTTTCCCCACCTCCTCATCCAATCTTCATGGGTAAGGAGCACATCATTTTCTATTTTTATAGATTTGTTTGATTTTTAATTTTGTCTATATGTATGTGCATAGTTGCATGCAAATGCCAAGAAGCATCAGATCCCATGGAGCTGGAGTTACAGGTGGTTGTCAGCCCCTCAGTGTGATTGCTGGGAATCAAAATTGGATATTCTGGAAGAGCAGTACATGCTGTTATATACTGTACCATGTCTCTAGTCCACTTTAAAATAATCATTCTTTGTTTTTTCTTTCCTGTGTTTTTCACTCTGTCTTTCTCAAAATAGCTCTCTACTTCTGCCTCTGCCAAATCCCGCTCCTCCTTGCCTTCCTTCTATTTTGATGGGTAAGGAGTAAGTCATTCTCTGCTTTTTAAAAAACAATTCTGTTTAAATAGGTAGATTTGTTAGTATATATGAGTGTTACTGCTCTCATTTTTAGACCTCCTAGTCCTGGAGATTGTAGACAAAAAAAAAGGATTCTCTGCTCTATTGTTTAACTTGGTGATTTTTTGAAAGTCTGTGTGTGTGTAGGATGTGTGTGGCTATTTTTAGTGTGTACATGAATATATGATGTATATAGCACATTTGTGTGTAGGTGCATTTGCACGTGTGTGTATGTGTGTGTGTGTGTTTGTGTGTGTGTTCAATGTCAAGGCTGCAGAATATTCTCAGATATTGTCCTTAGAAATATCATTTTAACTTCCTTGAAGGTTGGTCACTCATTGGTCTGCAGATGGCTAGTTAGAATGGACTGGCTCTAGTGGGGGGAGGGAAGCTATGGGAGGGTGCCAGCTGGAAGGTGGGTGTATAGTTGAATAAGGTGGTTTGGGATGTTCTGTGTGATATTCACACACACACACACACGCACACACAAAATCAACAACATCCTCTTGCCTCTACCACCAATGTAATTGGGATTAGAGGCTTTCAGCACCACTTCTTAGCAAACATCATTTTAAAATTTAGTATTATTTACCCTTGAAAATGGGCATTAAGGTCCTGTACAATAATTGATGTACTTGTTTCCACGATGTTATTTTGGTGTGAAACGTTTCCCTTTGATGTGTGTTGGTATAGTTTATTCCTTTTGTATGCACAGTCAACAGACGATTGTACGAATATTCTACACTAGATGAATTTTTTGCATATTGATTGGTATTTGTCAGAAGAATTAGCAGTTCAAGCTCATTCCAATCAGCATAATTCCCCTTCACGTTAAGAGCCTTAGCTTTCTACCCAAACCATTTCCGCTTTCCAATTCATTTTCCCACTTTTCCGCCAGCATCTAGGGATTGTTCTTATTACAAGACTGCACCACTTAGGGCAGTTTTGTGGGTGTGGGGATCCAACGCAGGGCATCATACATGCAATGATAACACTCTACATATGGTGCTACATCCCCAGTCCCTGCATTGTTTTGGACAGCCTTTCCCTATGTATCCTAGACTGGTACAGACCACCAGTGCATAATTTTCCATCCCTTCATTCTTTAACATTTGTCCTTAAAATACTTTTATTGCTAGCTTTGTCTGGTATGAACTTATGTTGTGACGTAGGCCTTAAACTCAGTTAGAAAGTGGTTGTTGCTCCCATAATATTTTTGGCATTATTGCACCAGTGGGCATATTGTTATTGTAGCTTGCAGCATTCACAGCTGCATAAGGCTGATGATTACCTTTCTTTGCCAGTAACATGGATCACATCCTATACTATTAACACAAGTCAGCAGAATTAATGGCTTCAGGGTCATTACCAACTTGATTTCTCCTTATTCATTCTGAAACTTCACTATGTATTGTCTTCAGCTATACGATCTTGCTATCATGTTCTGGTGGTTAACCAAGCTCAGTGGCAATAGCCAGTACTGTTTGAAGATCTATGGGATCCCTCTGGTCAACAAATCAAAAGGAAGAGTCTGTCCTTTTTCATTGGGCTGTTTATTTGCTAGCTTATGGTATCTATTAGGGCCATTGATACCTTGTTATAGGAAATTACATTTAAACTATTTTTTCATATTGAAAGAAGTTTCTATAATAGGTTTACGTATGACTCTTCCAGAATAATTTTTGTGTTCTCCTCTTCCTCCATTTTTTGCCCTCCCCCCATTCCCCAACCTGTTAAACCCATCCATTCTGTTATTCTTCTTTCCCATTTATATCACTGCATTCTATCTCCCCTTTAATGAATACCTCCCATGGTCCCCACTAGTTTCCTGATCTCTAAGGATTCTCCAATAAAATCTGACATAGCTTAAAATTCAAATATTGCACCACTTATGAGAGAGAACATATGACATTTGACTTTTGAGTTTGGGTTACCTCACTTAAAATGATGGTTTTCAGTTCCACCCATGTACCTTGGAATTTCATAATTTCATTTTCCTTAACAGCTGAATAATATTCCATTGTGTAGATGTGCTATACTTTCATTATCAATTGATCAGTTGAGTGACATTCAGGTTATTTTTATTTCATGGTTATTGTGAAAAGGGAAGCAATGAACATGGATGAACAGGTATCTCAGTAGTAGGATAGATCCTTCGGGTATATTCCCAAGAATGGTATGTCAGAATCATGTGGCAAAGCCATTTTTAGCTTTTTGAAGGACCTCCACCCTGATTTTCACAATGCCTGTACCAGTTTGCACTCCCACCAGCGGTGAATACATGTTCTTTCTCCACTTCCTCAGCAGAATTTATCATCATTTGTTTTTTTTTACTTGATCATTCGGACTGTGGTAAGATGAAATCTCAAAGTAGTTTTATTTTTATTTATTTATTTATTTTTATTTTTTATTTTTGGTCTTTTTGAGACAGTCTCCCCGTAGCCCCAGCTGTCCTGGAACTCACTATGTAGACCAGGCTGGCCTTGAACTCACAGAGATCCGCCTGCCTCTGCCTCCCCAGTGCTGGGATTAAAGGTGTGTGCCGCCATGCCCGGCTTCAAAGTAGTTTTAATTTGCATTTCCCTGATGGCCAAATATGTTGAACATTAAAAAAGCATTTCTCAAACATTTGAGTTTCATCATTTGAAAAATGGCTGTGTTCGTTGCTCCAATGTTTGTCTTGTTTATTGTTTTGGTATTTAGTTTTTTAGTACTTTATACATTTAGATATACAGTGATCTGTCAGATGTATAGCTGGTAAAGATTTTTTTCCCATTCTCTAAGTGGCCTTTCATTGGAATGATCACGTCCTCTGCTATATAGAAGCTTTTTAATTTCGTGAGGTACCATTTGTCAGTTGAGGTAATAATGCCTTTGTTTTCAGGGTCCTGTACAGAAAGTGTTTTCCTGTGCCTATAAGATCCATGACATTACCTTCTCTCTCCTCTATCACATTCAAGGTATTAGGTCTTATGTTGCGGTCCTTGATCCATTTGGAGTTGAATTTTTTGTAGGTTGAAAGCTAAGAGATGTCATTTAAATCTTTTATATGTAGCTATCCAGTTTGACTAGCACTGTCAGTTGAACATGCTCATGTCTTTTCTCCAATGTGTGTTTTTGGATCCTTTTACAAAACTCAAATGACTCTGAGCTGGAGTGATTGCCCAGCAGTGAGGAACACTGGCTGCTTTTGTCGAAGACTGGAGTTTGGTTCCCAATACCCACATGGCAGGTAAAATTTGTAACTCTAGTTCTAAGGGATCTTATGTTGTTTTCTGGTTTGGGGAAGGCATTATACAAAAATGGAGGCACTTACGTACATGTATAAAAACACCCACAAACATAAGATTCTAAATAAATAAATAAATAAATAAATAAATAAATAAATAAATCGGGTGACTGTGTGTTCATGGATGACTTAAATCTGGGCACTCAATTCGATTCCACTGATCAGAGTGTCTGTTTTTTTGCCATGCTGATTTTATTACTGTAAGTCTGTAGTATAATTTGATCTCAGAGATGTTCAGAGGTTCTTTTTGGTAAGCACAGCCACTCCTATATATTTGTAACAGTCCTCTATGAGGCAAGAAGGGTTGTCTTATGTTTGAATTTCCTCCCTACACCATTGGTTGATGAATGTTTGAGAAATGTCACAGCAAGATCACCCTCTTTTATTTTCCTTTTTTTTCGGTCTTTTTGAGACAGGGTCTCCCTGTAGCCCCAGCTGTTCTGGAACTCACTATGTAGACCAGACTGGCCTTGAACTCACAGAGATCCGTCTGCCTCTGCCTCCTGAGTGCTGGGATTAAAGGCGTGCACCACCATGCCCAGCTATTTTTCATTTATTTTTACCATAGCCACTCACTGTACATCCTAGTCTAGACTGAGACTCTAGTGGGCAAGTAGTGAATTGTTTCCTTTTTGGCAGAGGGTCATATTTTACATCCTGGCTGACTTGACATCTTTGTGACACCCCCTGGCCTCTAAATTGTCACTCTCCCATACTTCTGCCTAAACAATGTTGGAATTTCAAAAATATGGAACCACAATAGGGTTCAGAAATCCCTTTTTCTTGTTTTTCTACCCCACCTAATGGGCATCTTGTTTCTTTTCAAATACATGTTGTACATTGTCCTTAAACTCCTCTTACTGAATTTCTGATGTGTAAGTAGATTTTCCCAGTAAAGGCCTGTGTTTGACTTCTCTTGTGGAATTACTAATACATGCCACTTTGACTCTCAAACTGTCCTAGTCTGTATGTAATACAATGTAGTCATACTACTCATTAACTGCTCACATTGCATAATTTTGAAATTTTTTATTAATTATTATTTTTCTCATTGTCTTTTCTTAATTCTGTCTCTCTCAATGTGTATCTACATCTACATTTGTCAACTGCATATATCTTTCTAAAGTGCACATACTAAAGTTTTAACCTTCACTGTGGTAGCACTAGGAACACGGCCTTTGGGAAGTAATTACATTTAGGTGAACTCATAAGAGTGGATCTTTCATCAGGAGATAAGTGCCCTCACAAATGGAAGTGACACCACAACTTCATTTTTTCAGTGTGAGGACATAGAAATGTTGGCCAGGTATGAGTCATAAAGAGGACAATCAGCAGTAATCAACATTGCTGGCACCCTGATCTTGTTACCAGTCTGTGGAACCATGAGCAATACACCTGTGTCAGTGGAAGCTTGTCTTCTAGGTAATTCCTGATCTTGTCAACTTGGCAACACTAACCATCACATTACGATTCTACTATATGTAGGTTTTTATCCTTCCACTAGTCTGAAAGGTTTTCACAATACCACATCACTTTAATCTCTATTCTTTCCTTACGAAGCTGTGATTAAATGCACATTCGATGGGTTTGGTGTTTTAGTTTCGGTAATGAAGTATTTGCCTAGTGTGCATGCAGCACAGTTTTCAGTGCCAGTAGTGAATACTATGTCTGTCTGTCTGATGTTACTGTTTTTTCTGTCTCTTAACATTCTTCTGTTCATTCTGCCTTACTGTATCTGTGTGCTCAAGTCTGCAAAATTGTTGTTACATGTCTCTTCTCGCCCACAGGACAGGAATGTTTTTTACTGGTTTATTTGCTTAGAGACCAAATTCACTCAGATGTCCCCTACTTTATAATACTGGAGCCTTTGCAAAGCATACTTTCTCCTTGTGCGGTGGCTCTGTGTTATGCCTCACCAATAGGCTGCCCCTGATTTCCTTAATGGCTTCTGCTTTGATTATTTCTGGTTGTGATTATGTAATCTGACTAGATTGATTAGGTAGAACACTGGTTTGCTCTTGGCATTCTTCTGTTTCCTTGGCTTTTCTGAACTTCTGAGTTGATTACTGTTCTCCTTTGTTTCTCCATTGCTGCAACAAAACCCTCTGACAAATACCAACTTGGGGAGGAAAGGGTTTATTTGGCTTACATGTCCCAGGTCACAGTTCATCAGGGAACCCAAGGTAGGAACTCAGGGCAGGAACCTGGGGGCAGGAGCTGGAGCACAGGCCATGGAAGAATGCTACTTACTGGCTTGCTCCCCTGGCCCCTGCACAACCTGCATTCTTACACAACATCGGCCCACCTGCCCATGGGTAGCACCACCTACAATGGGCTGGGCCCTCCCATATCATTCAATAATCAAGAAGATGGCTCACAAACATGGCCGCGAGGCCCGTCCAATGGAGGAACTTCACCAATTGAGGCTCCCTCAAACCAGATGTGTCAAGTTGACAACCAAAGCTATCTAGCACAGTTACTGATCTAGCACAGTTACTGATCAGGTAGTTATGCTCAGCCCTTTCCCCTGCTTTATCTCCTCACTATAGCAGAAGGCAGAATGTTTTTGAAATTGTCTGCTGTCTAAGGAGTCTGACCCTAAGGGTTTGTGATGTGCAGGCCATTTTAAATATTTTGTGTCCTGCTTCACTTTTAAAAACTCTGCCCTGAAGTGACCACAGCTTTCCTAAGAAGCTGTTTGTTACAACTTTGAGAGCACTGTGAACACATAACTACATACCTACTCTTTGTTTAGTGAACACATTCTTTTGCATTTCTTGTCATTGATTTTAGGGCAGAGAATGGAGTTCTAGATGTAGTCCAGACTGGCCTCCAGTGAGAGGTTTAGCTCAACAAAACTTCCCACTTAAACCCCTGGCTAAGCTTCCATAGTATTGGACATTACAGCTGTGAGCCAGCAGTGAATAATTTTCTATTCATTTGGCCATTTTTCTTTTTATTTTTCTGTTTAGCACAAGAACTGATTATGTAGCTAAAGCTAGAATGCAGTTTATCACGTGTGATACGGAATGGGCAGCCTTTCTGCCTACAGAGTGCTCAGATTTCAGACGTGTGCGACCCCAACAGGCTTTAATTACCCTTCTTACTCTATTTTTAAAAATATTTATACTTTCTTGTATGTATGCTTGTCTGCCTGGGGCTATGTGCATGTGAATGCAGGTATCTGGAATGCTAGCAGGGGAACTCAGATCTCCTGGAACTCTGGTTCCAGGAGCTTTGTGAGGTGCTAGATGTGGATGCTAACAAGGAACACTGGGCCTCTCAAAATTGAATGACACCAGCTCTTTCTTTTAAATCCGATCTATCTATCACCTATGTATGTATGTATGTATGTATGTATGTATGTATCTATCTATCTATCTATCTATCTATCTATCTATCTATCTATCTATCTATCTATCTGTGTCTATCATCAGTTAGCTTTATGACCTTGAACAAATTCTTTCCCTTTGCTGAACCTTGAATTCTCTCTCTCTCTCTCTCTCTCTCTCTCCCTCTCTGTCAAATGTGTGCATACATGTGGACAGTTTCTCTTGGAGCTGGTTTTCTGTTTGTACCATGTAGATCACAAGGATCATACTCAGGTTGTCAGACTTGGCAGCCAGCACCATTAACAGCTGAGCCATCTCGCCCACTTTTTATAATATTTTTAAAATTAATATGCATAGTAACATTTTTTCTTTGTGGCATTTTCATACATACTTCATTCTCTGATTATTTGTACTTTGACTTCCCCCTCAGAGTGTCCTGTCTCCCTGCCTCCAGTCCCTATTTCTAACTCCCAAGCCCAGTGTTCGCCCTTCCCATTTCATATCACCTCTGTTCTATGATCCTCCTTTTCCTCTCCTTTAAAGCCCTCTTTTCTTCTTAATTTTGAGATAGGGTATTACTAAGTTACCATCATTGAACTTATCATCCTGCCTTAACCGCTCATGTTGGAGTTAAAGGCCCAGAACACCTTGGGTGGCCCAAAACACATTATTAATTTTAGTAGTCTTAACCTGTGACAAAGTCTGTCAAGGACTGGTGAGATGATTCAGTAGGTAAGTGAGCTGGCTGCCAACCATAACAACCTGTGTGTTTTCCAGGCACTGACATGGTAGAAGGAAGGAACTGACTCCCATTAGTTGTACTCTGACCTCCGTATGTGTGCCATGGCATGTGAGGACCCATGTACACACAGACACACATAGTAAATGTAAAAATATATATTTTTTGGTCTTTTTGAGACAGGGTCTCCCTGTAGCCCCAGCTGGTCTGGATTCGCTATGTAGACCAGGCTGGCCTTGAACTCACAGAGATCCATCTGCCTCTGCCCCCTGAGTGCTGGGATTAAAGGCATGCTCCACCACACCCGGCAAAATATTTTTAAAGTAAGTAAAATTCTATGGAATATTTTTGTATGTGCCCATTCCCCTGCTATCTTTATTTGAATTATCCCTGTTTCTCATTGTTTCTGTAATTTATTACTTTTAAGTACACATACAGTGTGCTATTATGTGCAGAACCTTCCATTAATTAAGTAATCTTTTGTTATTGGATATTCATGTTGTTTTCACAATTTGGTGATTGTATGCAATGCTACTGTGTCTATAGGTACCAATTCTACCATCAGTGAGTAACACAGTAAATGTGTAAACCATTCTGCTGGTTTTTATTCTTGTCAGCACTTGGTATTATGAGACTTTATAAAGTTTTGATAAATAGTGAGCTTAAATAGCATGTGTTGATATTGATTTGAATTCTCATGATCACTTACTATGTTGAAAATCTTTTTATTGTCCTTCCTATTTTCCTGAGACCTTATTTGGGTATTCTAGGAGGGGAACACATCTCAGAAAGAATGTTGTTCCTGTACTGGGGAAGAAGGATCCTCCTGTATTGGTAAGTTTATCCTTTTCCACAGAGGACATCTCTTAGGGGCATAAATGGATCAATGAAGTGGTGACAAAGACAACAGTCTAGTCAGCAAGATCAGTTCTAGTGATCTGGTTTTCATATTTTTTACTAAGCCTCTAGCTGTGTATCTACCTAAGCTGGCCTGGAATTCTGCATCCTTCTGCCTTAGCTCTCGTAGGTGCCAACTATCATCCAAAGCTGCACAGCAAGTCTAGTCAACCCAAGGATCCATGAGACCTTGTCTCCAAAAAAAAAAAAGGTTTGATCTCAACTTACATGGATTATGTGAATAGGAATTTTATGTACCTACATGTTAATTCATAACAATTGACTGAATATGAGCATTATTTGTATATTTTGTAAACTTATCAATTTTAGTAAATAATGATATTCAGTGGCATAACACAATTACAGCCAAAACCACAACCATCATTTCCTATGTTATATTAAACTGCTCTGTGCTGCCAAAGCTGACCTTCACTACCTAAGCAGCCAAGGCTGAGATGCAGTCCACATCCTGCTCCCTCAGCCTCTAGAGTACTTATTAGGACTACAGGTGAGAGCCACCAGATTCAATTCCAGTTGTTAACTGTTATTTTTCCTGGCTCTTCAAGGTATTATTAAATTCCTAAGGTCGACTAACCTCTGTGTAGTCAGCACGGGCAAGAAATCAGGATCCTCCTGCCTCAGCCTATTGAATGTTGGAATCACAGGCATGTGTCACCATCCGTGGTTGAACATTTTTTTCCATCAGTTTTCCCTATTGAAATCCTTAGTGTGAACCAACTTGGGAGCACAAATAGTTAATCTCAGCACTTGAGGCTGAGACATGAGAGTTTGGTTAGACCTCAGCCTGTCCTACATGGTGGAAATTGGTTTCACACAGATCCACAGACAGACAGATCAGGCCAGCCAGGCCTACATAGTGAGACCTTTTCTCAAAATAAAAACAAACATAAACAATCCTAACACACACACACACACACACACACACACCCCACACCCCACACACACACACTCGCGAAAAAAGAAACTAAATATAAAGTGGATTTCATAACTGCACTATGATTCTCTGATTTTTTTTATTCTTTCTTTCATAAACCCCCCCAATGTCTGTCAATTTTTACATTTCCCTAGATGCCTACACTGCACTTCCATCTGGTCCAGTCCTATTCCTGTCATCCTCTCTCTTCCCCCTGTAGCCTCTGTGTTTCCTCTTCGCTTAGAAGTAGTGCCATTATTTCTTTCCCTCTTTCAACCCCCATTTTCTGTTCAATCTTCCCCCCATGTTCATTTTTTCCCACCTAATTGCTCAGTATACCACCCGTTTCCCACTTTCCTTTCTTCCACTTTCCTTCTCTAAGCTTTTCTCTTTCCCCACTTTCATGAAAAGTGCTCGAATCAGACAACAGACACAGAAGGGATACAAGGGAAATTACTGTCTCTCTGATCTCTATTAAAATTTCTCCTTAACTTCTTAGTTAGCTCTTTGTTATAAATGCTATAAATATTTTCTGATGTCTATTCTACATAAAGATCAGGAAAATATTGCCACTTATAATGCAAAGTCATTCCTCTCCCTTCTGCTTTGTAACCTTGGAGCTATCCTCTGCAAGCCCCACTGTCTTCCTGGGCAACAGGCCCTTTATTACATCCTGCAGTATGGATGGTACAAAAGTTGACTCATTTCACAGTCCCAATACCACTGCTGGCCACTTGGAAATATAAACCCTTGGGCCAGCAGCAGTGGTGATGGCATTTTCAGTTTGGAATGGTGGTAGGCTTTCTCTATGGCATTTCTCCTTCGATGCTGATCTCTCATTTTGGCTAAGTGAATTCCATTTGTCACCAAGGCAATGAGTAGCATGCTCCTGATAATCCCTCCCCCCAATAATCTCACTCTAAGGGGTGTGCCTTGTGGGTGCCTTCCGGAACTTTCGAATGCCTTCACTTTTTCCTCAGCCATGAATTTCGTGGCCACTTTCCCAAGAAGCTTTTTGTTAAAGCTTCGAGTTCTTTAATTCCATTTAGGAACTACTACCAACCCTTCCCCTAGTGAGTAATTCATTCAATTCTTCCCCCTTTTCCCACTTTCAAAAACCTATGGAACACCTTTCTTGATTTCCTCTTTCTACCCTATCCCTCCTTTTTCAGTGTCCATTCCAACCCAGTTTTTTTTTTTTTTTGTCTTTTTGAGAAAGGGTCTCCCTGTAGGCCCAGCTGTCCTGGGACTCACTATGTAGACCAGGTTGGCCTCGAGCTCACAAAGACCCGACTGCCTCTGCCTCCCAAGTGCTGGGATTAAAGGCGTGTGCCACGACGCCCAGCTCCAACCCAGATTTCTTCTGTTACAACCCCATTTCCCATTTCCAATTCTCAATTTCCCCAGATTCCTCCTTCCCCTCTTTCCCCCTTTCCAAGATCTTTTACCCTTTCAAATTTCTTTCTTGTGTCCTACAGTATTTTGGATTTCCAACCACATTCCTCCCTTTCAAAATTCTTTCCTTCTTTCTAAACCTCTTCTCTCCTCTTTCTAAACTTTTCCCACAACAGTAACCCATTGTAACCCCATTTTGCATTTCTCAACCCCTTCTCAATTTTCATCTATGACCCTTTCCCCCATTTCTCCTACCCCCATCAACTTGCTTTTCTTCTATCAACCGTTGTTCCCCCCATCTCCTCACCCATCTTTTCCAACCCCTTTCTTCCTTCCTCCTCTCATGTTGTGTTCTTACCTCTGACACAAACACAGATTAGATACAAGGGAAGTTCTCCCTTTCCAACTTTTTTGTCCTTTTGTTCATAGTTAACCCACCACTTTCTTTCTCTCTCCAAGCTACCCTTCATTGTTTTCCTTTTTGTCCCTTTTTAGATAGCCTTTCACTACGTATCCTAGGTTAAACTCTCTATCCCTCTCCTGTGTTGGCATTACACACCACCTCACCAACACTTGAATATTTTTCATCATTGTTTGTTTGGCATATGATGTTCCCATGTTAAGGATGCTGCTATGACATTCGATGTACATCCCAGTCTCTTCTAAATTGATGATCCTGGCATGTACTCAATGACTGAGTGTCCTATTACAGAGATACTTGCTCAGCCATGCTTGTTGCTGATCTTTTCACAATAGCTGGGAAATGGAAACAACCTAAATCTAACTCCACAGGTGAATGGACAATGAAAATAGAATACATTTTCTGTTTTTTTAAAGAAAATATTTAATTTTTAGTTGTGTATATGTGTATATACACGTGAGTGAGGGTGTCCACACAGGCCAGGGGCATTGAGCACCCTGGAGGTGAAGTCATTGTGAGCCAACTGCTGTGAGTTCTGAGTATTGAGCTCTGTTATTCTGGATGAGGAGTATATGTTCCTAAATACTGAACACTTTTGCAGTCCCTCCTTTTTTTTTTTTTTTTTTTTTTTTAAGACAGGTTCTCACCATGTAGCCTCTGTCTCCTGAGTGCTGGGATTAAATGCATGTACCACCTTGCCTATCCCAGTACC
>NW_008334863.1:91168-94070 GCF_000622305.1 Nannospalax galili | reverse complement strand
TCTCTCTCTCTCTCTCTCTCTCTCTCTCTCTCTCCCCCCTTTTGTGTGTGTGTGTGTGTGTGTGTGTGTGTGTGTGTGTGTGTGTATTATTATACTTTTTTTCCTCTGGTCATTCTCAGAGTCCCCTTTTTTTCTCTACCCATCTCGCAAAATGAATGTGGCCTTCTCCTCTAAGTCTTTTCCCTCTTCCTCCTCCTCCTCCTTTTCCTTCTCATTTTCTACCTCCTCTTAATCTCCCTCCTCTTCCCCTTCATATTTTCAGCCCATGGAGTGAGTGATTATTTTATTTTGAAAGATTCATTTTATTTTTAACCATGTATATGTTCACCTGAATTTGAGAGTCTATAGAGGCCAGAGACTTTGGATCCCCTGGCACTAAAGATTGTGAGTTACCTGATGTGCAGTGTTGGCCATAGATCTTGCCTGGTTATTATCTGTCTGATGTGGACACTTGGGACAAATCTATGGTCTTCTGAAGAGTAATATGTGCTCTGAACCATGATGTCATCTCTCCAGTCCTTGCTGATTTTTTTTAAATTTGTTTCTTAATCTCTCTCTCTCTCTCTCTCTCTCTCTCCCTCTCTCCATGTGTCGTTCAAAAATGATTGTCTTGTATTCCTCTGCCTCCTCTTAATCTAGTTTTCTTGATCAAAACATGAGTTATTTTCTGTTTTTAAGATTTATATCATTTTTAGGGCTGGAGAGATGTCTCAGCCATTAAGAACACTGGTTTTTCTTGCAGAAGACCTGGATTTGAACCCCAGTACCCATATGGCAGCTAACAACTGTCTGTAACTCCAGTCCCAAGGGATCCAACAGCCTCTTCTGATCTCTGTGGGCATTGCACGATATGGGTGTACTTACTTACATTCAGGCAATACATGCATACACATAAAATAAAAATAATAAAAAATATTTTAATAAAAAAGATTTATATCATTTTTAATTGTGTGCATATATATGAATGTGAGTGCAGTTCTCCACAAATGCCAGAAAGGTCAGATCCGTGGAACTGGAGTTATAGGTAGTTGAGAGCCAGTTAGTTGGGAGTCAGTATCAGATCTCTTGGATTGTATGTACTTTATCTGCTAAGCCGTCTATCTAGCTTACTTTCTAAAAATTATTTCTTGCCCATGTCTTCCTGCCTCTTGCTCAAAATGCTCATCTTCCTTGTTTCTTAGTGCCATTTCCTTGGAATATTTTTTTCCATCCTTTCAGCCTAAGGAGGTACCTATCCTTGAAGGTCAGATGAGTTCTTGTAAACAGCAAAACATTTGATTTTGTTTTTTATTTTATCATTTTCATTTTATGTGTGTGAGTTTATTGCCTGCATGTATGCAAGTACACCTGTGTTGTGCATTGGATCCCCTGGAACTGGAGTTTAGGGCGGGGGTTAAGCACAGCTGCCATGTGGGTGCCGGGAACTGAATACAGGTCCAGCCAGTGCTTTTAACTGCTGAGCCATCTCTCCAGCCCCATGATTCTGTTTGTTTCTTTTCTTTTCTTTTCTTTCTTTCTTTCTTTCTTTCTTTCTTTCTTTCTTTCTTTCTTTCTTCTTTCCTCTTCTTTTTTTTTGGTGTTTTTGAGACAGGGTCTCCCTGTAGCCCCAACTGGCCTGGAACGCTCTGTGTAGACCAGGATGGCTTGGAACTCATAGAGATCCACAAGCCTCTGCCTCACCAATCCTGGGATTGAAGGCATGCACCACCATGCTTGGTGAATAATTTTTTGTTTTAAATAATTCAAATAGCCTCTGTGTTTTGACTGGTGAGTGGAGGCCATTAATACTTAGTTATTGAAAAGTGTGTGTTAAGTTACTATCATTTTTTCTATTTATGTTCTTAGTCTTATTTTGTGTTTCCATACTTTATAGCTTCATTTGATTTCTTTCTGTAACCACTTGAGTATGGTCATTTCTTTCAGTCCTTTTTTTTTCTTTCTTTCATGCTGCAGTCTTACCCCTGACACAAACACAGGTGGGATACAGAAAAAGTTCCAACTCTTCCCACTCACATTTTGATCATTTTAAACTATCTTACCCACTCCCCACATGCTTTTCCTACCTTGTCCCTTTTAGATTGTCTCTTTCTGTGTGTCCATAGCTAAACAGTGTACCCTTTCTCCCAGACACTCTACTGTTGACATAAGATCACAGCTGATCAATCTGGCCACACACCCTTTATGCTCAGGTCCCATGGGACTGGGCTCAGCACTACTGTGCCTGTGTTGCTGACAGGACTGGAGAGACGAGCCTCTACTTCTCTGTGGACCAAGGGGCAAGATAAAACTCTATTTTGGGGTCTGGAGAGATGGCTTGGCAGTTAAGAACACTGAATGCACTTGCAGGGAACCCGGGTTCAATTCCCAGCGCTCACATGGCAGCTATGAACCGTCCTTAACTCCAGTTCCAGGGGAATCCCGAAAATCCGAAGCTCTCTTCTGACCTCCACAGCATTTCGCAACATGGGTGCACTCACATACATGCAGGCAATACACTCATACACATAAAAAATAAAAAAAAATAAAAACCCTTCTTTTTTTATTTTTTTAGGTCACTTAGAAGTAGCCCTTATCTACTATCTGGTATGGTGAGAAGGCCAGCTCAGATTCAATTGGGCAGAGAACTAGGCTCTCCTCTTGCTGGGGAAGCAGGTCAGGTTGCAAAGAGCATGGGGCATGGAGATGTGTTTTGACTATCTTTAGAAAGTACAATCTGCTACATGATTTTTAAAAATTATTTATTTAATAACCATATAATTAGAAGAAGCATTTCATTAAAACAGCATTGACATATTCAATAACAATTTTCTGAGCTAAGATGCATCTCTTTCAAATTTGGCTGTAAATTTTTAGGTTTACAGTTGAATTATTACAGTTATACAATATTGTACTCAGTATAAAC
>NW_008334863.1:55976-90419 GCF_000622305.1 Nannospalax galili | reverse complement strand
TGGTTATTCTTTCCTTTTGGGTGTTTAAGGCCATTCAGTTGGTCCAGATAAACCAATTTATTTTTACTCTTAAGGTCATTTGAGGATCTGTTACTCAGGGGTCACATGGGCTTGGGAGGAGCCCCTGCCTCCTTTCTTTTACCAGTTCTGCCTATGTGAAGATAAGTTAAAGGTCCTGCTCAACTATGGTTGGCTTCGCTTGGAAGCATGGAGGAAATGATTCCTCTGTGTTGACCCTCCTCTTTCTATTTTGATAAAAATATACATTAAGAAAATCTTAGAAAAGGGCAGAACCCCAAAGAACCTGGAAACTTCAGACTCTGAAGACACAAATTCATAAGAGGTTGTGGGGTGCAGCTGGCTGTTCCTGACGCCAAGGGGAGAAGAGTCTCACTATGGGTGCCGCTCCCCCTGGAAGGTACTGTGCAGCCAGTTGAGGTTGGAGGAGGATGAGGTTGGAGAATCCTTGCATTCATGTGTCTGGGCCTGCACATCCTGAAGGTCGTTCAGGAGGCTATGGGTCTCATTCCAGTTCAAGTGAATGTCATCGTGCACCAAATCCTATCCTGTTTCATTTTCCTCAGAAAGCTAAGTGAGCATGGTGACATCTAGGGAGAGAGCAGGAGGCAATTTCACTGACACGAAATCTGTAACTGAGTCAGCACTGTCCCCCAGTAAATTCTCAACCTTCACCTTATCTATAGGTCTCATGAAGAGTTGAAAGGCACATTAATCTCCCATGGAATTAATAGGGTCTCATTGCCCATGGTCAGAAGTCTGTGGGTAGCTCACATGGTTCTTTGTGTGGTCCTTTTTGGAGTGGCAGGAGTTGGGGTCAAAATGGGAGAGAAGTTCTCCCTGGGGGCCTTGGGAAGAATGTCACACTGACCTCAGGGGAGGTGGGTGGGGTGGAGACCTGGATGGAGATCTGTGTTCAATCTCAGTACCCCTTGTAATCTCTACGTGCCATGTAGGTAGAGTGGTTGATTGGGTGGAAACAGGCTCTGGGTGTTGCTACCTGTTGGGAAGAATGGTTTCTGGGTGTGCCTCCTAGAGCTGATGCTGGCAAGGAGCCACGGATGTCTCTGAAAGGCATGCTCAGAGGCTAACCTAACCTCAGTAATTCCAGACAAGCATGCCTCATTCTTGTCATTCCAGATCTTGTCAAGTGTCAATTAACACTAACCATTAAACTGCTTCTAATATCTATAGGTTATCTTTTAGTTTGTCTGAAAGACTTTGAGTCAATATCTTATTTTATGCTCTAGTCTCTTTTTATGAAGCTATGATTAAATGTACCTTAAATTGGTCTGGGTTGTAGCTCAGAGGTAAAATGTTTGCCTAATGTGCGTAAAGCACTGTATTCATACATATGAAAATATATGTATGTATGCATGTGTGTATGCTTATATGCATATGTATATATTTCAGATGTCACCTATCTTCCACTTCTCTTCAATTTCTTCCATATGTCTCACCTCACTGTATCTATGTACTCAATTATGAAAAAAATATTATATGTCGATTCGTTGTTGTTTTTCACTTAGAGTACCAACTCACTCTATTTCCCCCTTCTTCATAATACTGGAGCTGGCCTTTGCAAACCTGTACAATATTATGCCCCCAACAGCATGAAGCACTGGAGCACTTAACTGCTTCTGGTTAGATTATTTATGACTGTGATTAAGACACCTGACTCGACTGGCTGGGTAGAAGTCCATTGGCTCTTGGTTGTTCAGTATTCTCAGCTTTTTTGTGCCCCTCAGGTTGTTGTGTGCTCTGTTGAAAAGGAAAACCTTACCAATAAAGGAGGAGCCTTCTTTCCCCTCATACAAAAATTTTGCTTTGCTGAGAAGCATTCCCCTGTTAGAACAGGCAAACAAGCTCTCTAGAAAAGAGTGAGGGCTAAAAAGATGTCCAACATAATAAATACTGATGGGAATTCAAATCAATACTATCACATGCTATTTGAGCTCATTATTTGACAAAAATTTAATTTTTTTAAATTTATGAGTGTTTTGCCTACAGCATGTACATAAGTGAACCTGTGTCATGCAATGACATCAGAGGTCAAAAAGGGCATCATATCCCCTGGAACTGGAGTTAACGACAGTTGTTAGCCACCATATAGAGGTTGCTTTGTAGCTGTATCAGTTAGGGCTGGGTGCCTCACAGTCACTTATTCTCTGTATTTTGATGGCCTGTGGAACTTTGTAATATCATTGCTCTGTTGCAAAAAATAAATAAATAAACAAAAAACAAACACACACCCCACTGGTTTGATGAGTGGTAAGAGGCACACTTCTCTATAAATATAACAATCATATTTAGAATGTGGTAAGAAATTAAATTGGTCTAGGAAAGTGACAGAAGCAGGTTCTTCGCTAGGGTCTGTGACCTAACTTATGTGTATTTGGCTATGTTTATATTACCATGCATCATTTCCTTCTTATTGAATGGGCTTTAAGTCCAATTAGAAAGCTGTTGATTACTCTCAAGATAAAATGTACCACTATTACATGAGGAGAGATAATTTGCTGGGCCAATCACTGTCATGGTTTGTAGACTTTACAGGTGAGTAGGACCGTTGATTGGTTTTCCTCCTTTGGCAGTTTGCATAGTGTCTTCTGAGAGGTGGTGTTCCAGGACGATGCTTTCAGGCCAATTACATCTCAAATGTTCCAAGTCCTGTGTTCAAGGTATGTTCAGCCTTTAGCGGTATGGTGTTATCGTCAAGTTATGATAGGTAATCAAGGGATGTGGCAAAAGCCTGTATTATTTTAGGAGTCTTTTGGACTGCCCTGACCAACAGCTCGAAGGGACATTTGCTTTTCCTGACACTGTGATTTTTGTTACATAGCTTTCAAATACGTACTTGAACTCATATGTGTGCGTATTTTAAAATAGACTCATGAACTAATGCATTTCCCTTTGGCTCTTCACACCACCCAAGCATTATTTACCTCTTGTTCCTCTGACTTCCTCTGTATAGCCCTCCCTCCTTCCCCCAATTAAAGTATCCCGATTTCCCCCATTACTCCTTTGATAACCCTTGTGTCCTACTATTCCAGTCTCTGAAGCTCTTGCTTTCTCTCATCCCCCATGGTCCTTTCTACTTTCCTGGCTTCTGATGTTGTATCAGAATATATACTCATACCTACGGATTTGGAGCTAGAGTCAGCAAATGAGACCAGGCATCCCTTCTTTTTCTTCCTTCATGTCCTTTCCCTTAGTATAACTGTTTCTTTCCGTCCATTTACATGCCCTATTTATGATTTCATTTTCTTTCCTGCTGACTGGAACTCCATTGTGTAAATGTACTACATTTTCATGGAGGTGCTTGTTCCCTTACCCTTCTCAACAGTCCTCTATGAGGAAAGAAGGTTCCTTCTCTAGTTGAATTTTCTTCCTATTGAATACAGCTTGTAGTTTTATGAGGGACTCACATGGAGTAGTGGGTGGGGGGCAGAGGGACACTTGCCCAGTATGCCAGATGAGCAGAATCACTTCTGGTGATGATTGTGTGAGAAATGTCACAGTGAGACTCCCCTCTCATCATTTTGGCATGTTTTGTTTTTTTAGAAAGCTTCTTGCAGTGTATCAGTGCAGTGGGAACTTGAGGTAGCTGCTAACATTGCATCCACAGTCAAGCAGACATAATTAAATCAATGTGCTCAGCTCTTTCTTCCTTTTTTACACTCTATATATTCCAGGGAATAGTGTCATGTTTTGTGGGCAGATATTTTTACCTCAATTAATCTAATTAAAATAATCTCCCAGCCAAGTGTGGTGGCACACACCTTAAGTACCGGCACCTGGGAGGCAGAGGCAGGCGGATCTCTGTGAGTTCAAGACCAGCCTGGTCTACATAGTGAGTTCCAGGACAGCTGGGGCTACAGGGAGACCCTGCTTCAAAACGACAAAAAGAAAAAAAAAAAGAAGATAATCTCCCACAGACATGCTCAGAGGCTAGCTTAACCTCAACAGTTCCCCACTGGTGAGCATGGAAATTGACTTCTTGGTAATTCCAGATTTTGTCAGGTTGACACACTGTGATGCTAAGCTTCTAATATCTGTAGGGTGTTGGATTTGCCTACACTGAAAAGTTTCCAGTCAATACTCATATTCTCTTTTAAGTTCTCTCCTATGGTGCCGTGATCAAACATAGATTAGATTGATCTGGGAGTACAGTCAGAGGTAAAGTGCTCAGCTAGTGTTCAGAAGCAATCGGTTAATTGCCAGTAATGAAAACTAAGCACGCATGTGTACATGTGCATGTGTATGTGTATATATGTCAGGTCTTACTCTTAATTTCTGCCTCTCAATTTCTTCCATATGTTTCACCTCACTGCCTCTTTGTCTTGAATTCTAGAAAAATTCTTCTTTATACATGTCTCGTCTAGCCCAGAAGACAGGGATTTTTTTATTGGTTTCCTCAGCTTTTCTGGGCTTTAGTGTTGGGTGCCGATCAGGTAATTTGGCTCATGATTCTGCTGCTTTAATGCCTTCACCATGGGAGTAAGTGAACTGTTTCTCAATGTCTGCCTTCTCTTAAGGAGTCTGGCTCTCAGAGTTGAGGGAGTGCTGGCCATCTTGATCCTTCTAGGTCCCACTTCACTTTTACCTCATCCGTGAAAGTAGTTCTGGCTTTCCCAAGAAGCCATTTGTATACCTTTGAGAGCACTAGCTACATTTAAGGAGTTATCCACATTTTGCTTAGTGAACTATTTTTTTTTTTTGCTTTTGCTTTTGCTTTTCATTCATGCTTGGACAGGGGATGGGGTTCCTTGTGTGGTCCAGGCTGGACTCCAGTGCATGGTACAGTTCAATGAAGCTTTGAACTTGAACTCCTGGTTTAGTCTCCCAAGTACTGGCCTTACAGTTGTTGGCGCCATGAATAATATTTTATTTGCTTGCTTTTCTTTTTCCTTTTGGCACAAGGACTGATTATAATTGCCCAAGCTGTATTAATGTCTGTGTCCTGCATTGCTTTGAATTGGCAATCCTTCTGCCTCTGCTTGATTTTCAGGCATGTGCCACCCCAATGGGCTTAAACTCCCTTTCATTATAATTTTCTTTCTCTTTTTTCAGGTACTGGGGGATCTTTTTGTAAAGACTTATTTGAGTGTGTGTGTGCGTGTGTGTGTGTGTGTGTGTGTGTATGTGTACGTGCATGTGTGTGTGAGAGTGTGTGTATGTTAGGGCGTGTGCACATGAGTGCAGGTTCTTTAGGAGGCCAGCAGAGGACATAGTATCCCCTGTAGCTAGAATTCCGGGGGTTTGTAAACGCTGCTGAACCACCTCTCCAGTTTTTTTGTAATTTTTAAGATTTTATTTATTTATTTATTTATTTATTTATTTATTTATTTATTTATTTATTTATTATGTGTGTCACACTTGTGCCTATGTGGAGATCTGAAGGCAGCGTGAAGGAGTTGGTGTTCTCTGTCTACCGTGTAGCTCTCAGGGATCAAACTCATGTTGTCAGGCTTGGGAGCAAGCACACCAGCTGAACCTTCTCCCTAAGCTTTTTATTTTCTTTTATACTAGCACACACAACAACGGGTTTCCTTTTGACATTTTTATACATGCTGTGCTTTGGATGATACCCCCTCCCCCAGTCTCCTGTCTTCTGCCTCCAGTTCCAGATTGTAACTTCCACAACCAGTGTTTCCCCTTCCACTTTCATATCACCTGTGTTCTAGTACCTTCCGTTTCCTCTCCCTTAAAAGCCTCATTACTCTTTATATTTTGAGACAGGATCTTGATAATTTACCAGGCAGCTCTTAAATTTGATACTCTTTTACCTCAGCCTTTCAAGTAGTTGGAATTAGAGGCCTGCAACACCAGGACTGGTCTAAAACAAATGATGAATTTTTTAATAGTTTTAATCTGCAAGAAAGGATGTCAAAGGCTGGTCAAATGGCTGAGCGGGTAAAGGTGCTTGGCACCAAGCTCTGTGACTTGAGTTGATTCCCAGTACTGACATGGTAGAAGAAGAGAAGTGACTTTCACAAGTTTGCCTCTGACCTGCACAAGTGTGGCTTGGCACGTAAGCACCCACGTATACACACAGACATAAAAGCAAACGTTAAAAAATTGTTAAAAGGACTCCAAATTGTATGGGATATTTGCAAATGCAGTTGTTCCATGCTCTCCTAATCTGAATTATCCCTGTTTCTGTAATTTATTGATTTTGAGCATACATACAGTATACTGTTATATGCAGATCCCTCATTGGGTTCATGCATTCCTCTGTCATTGCATACTTGGTTGTTTTGACATTTTTACTATTGTGTGCATTGCTGCTATGTCCACAGGTGCCAGTTCCTAGAATAAATGTGTAATAGGGTAAATGTGTCACCTTTGTGATGTATTGTCTTATTCTCTTTTGTACCTCTGCCTGTCGTTTCTCTCACCTTTCTTTCCAAACAATAAGTTTCTATTTTTCTTTTTATTTTCTGTTTTCTTTAGAGTCTCACTCTAAAGGTTGGTGCATCTGGCTGCTGCCTGGAACTTTCTAGTTCCTTTTTTTTTAAACCTCAGGCCTCACATTTGGGGTTGCTGTCCCAAGCAGATTGTTGTTACAGCTTTGAGTTCACAAAGGAGCTGCCAACCATTTCCCTAATGAACAATTTAAAAAATTTATTGTTAGTAGGTGGCACAAGCCTTGAATCTCAACACTCCTGTACATTGTCTTCTGACTTTCACATGTGCACCATGTCACTCACATACATACGCATATATGCACACAAAATAAATGAAAATATAACAATTTAAAAAATTATCTTGTGTATTCTCATTTAATATTTTCAGAGTTTTAAAGCTTTGGTAGATAATGAACTCTTTAAAGTATGTGTTTGTGGTATTTTTAAAACTTTCTTTTGGGAGCTGGAGAGATGGCTCAGTGGCTAAGAACACTTGTTCTTGCAGAAGACCCAGGTTCTAATCCCAGCACCCACATGGAAGCTAACAACTGTCCAGTAACTCCAGTCCCAGGGGATCTGACGTCCTCTTCTGTCCTCTGCAGGCATTGCACGACATGAGTGTACTTACCTACATGCATGCAATACACGCATACACGTAAAATAAAAATAATAAATAAAATTTAAAAAATTTTCTTTGACAAGACCTCTCTTTGAGTGGTTGGTGAATGTGGTTCAGGAGACTACCAAAATAACACGGGCTATTGCCAAACCTCTTGGTTATCCCTCAGTACTAGTAGAAAAGGCCCTACTCCTGAACAGACATACTTTGGATACAGGACTTGGAGCAATGGAGCAGGAGCTGACTTGGAAGTCTTCTAACTGAAGTTTGACTATCATAAGGCTAGATGATGATATGCACGCTGTCAAGGGAGGAAAACAATCAATGTTCCAACCCAGCTCTAAAGCCATAGAGACCATAAACACCCGCACAGCAAACAACCTCTATTGGTTCAGTAGTGGCACTGTTATCTGAGGGATAATCAACAACTGTCTAATTGGCCTTGAAGCCTCCTTGGTGGGAGTGAACTCATGGGCGGCACTGTAAACTCAGTCAAGTACACATGGCAGGAGAGGACACAGATCCAAGAGAAAACCCTGTCTCTTTCATATCTCTAGACAAATGAAATTTCTTACTATATGCTAAATATGGATCTTTATATTTACATACAAGCAAACTGTACACCATGCACCAAAGAAGCTTCTTTCTGAAAGAAATGGAGACTACTGCAGAATTGCACAACTGGTCAGACAGAGAATATACATCTGAAAGATGCCTAGTACTAGGTGACACATCTACGGTTGAACCTCTACAACTAAGGCTCATGGAACATAGCGCAACAAGAGGTAGAGAGAAAACTAATGCATCCCTCAAATCTCACTAGTAAAGCTTCTTTGTACAGCAGAGTGTGATGCACACAGAAGGCCACAACTGCCCAAGTTTTAAAAGAATAAGAGTACAGAGTGTGTATACCTGTGTAGTACGCCTGTATTGAACCTCGTCCACCACGGCTCAGGGACCATTGTAGGAGGGGAGGCAGAAAGACTGTAAGAGCCCAGGGCTAGTTCATGAACACAGGGAAGCAGAGGCTTTTAGGCCACTGGAAGCTTTCACATGTGAACTTGTGGCAATGGTGGCATCTAGCACAGGACCCATGCAAATTCAATTGAACAGGGCCCAGAGGGGAAGAGAGAGATGCGTGGCAGGCCGGCCCTAGACTGAGAGCAGTTGGAATCTGGTTGCTGCTGGGTGGGGGGAGAGAGTATGCCTTGTACAGGATCTCTGAATGTACTGACGGGACTCCACTGGATGAATTTGCACTGAAGGGCATCTGGGTGCAAATGCTTGACTGGATAGGACTTATCATGTATAGGGGCATGCATGGGGCCCGGTGGGAGGATGGGGGAGCCATGGACAGGGGAGGGAGTCTGGGTTTGATTGAGAACTGCTGTATGAAAATAGAAAACCTCAATAAAAATTTAAAAATGAATGATGAAAAAAACATAAGATCAAGGTTGTGGTTCCTCTCTTCTGATTTATCTCTGATTATTATTTTAAAATTCCTACTATCTATAAGCTTGTTTCTTGTCGAACTTCTGCAAATTTCATACAGTTCATCTTGATTGCATTTAGATTGAGTTCCCATCTGAACACCCCTATAACTCCCCACCCAATTTCATGTACATACACACACACACACACACACACACACACACACATATTAAGGCCTATAGAATCAAGCTTGTGTCCCCAAGTGTCCTTCAGTGTGTGTCTATCCACTAGAGGTTGGTTAACTTAGCAAGAATCTCACTCTTTTTTGTATAATTTTTAATTGAATTTTTGTGCATTTCATACAAAACATCTTTATCATCTTTATACCCCCCTCCCCCATCCACACCCTCCATGTCCTCCATGCTAGTTTTCATGCATTCTGTCATATATGTTAAGGCCTATCAAGTCAAGTTTGTATACTCAAATGTCCCTCAGTGCAACTTCATCCACTGGAGTATATTCAGCCTATCTAGAGTCTATATCAACTGTCTTTCACTGAGCAGTAATCAGCTGCCAATAGTTCCTTGGCTAAGGTGAGACCTGCTGTCCAGGTCCCCAGTTCTATGCTAGAAGCATGCGTAAGACCCATGCAAACTCAGTCAAGAATCTCCCTCTTAAATGAGACTGACTTTTCCCTTTCAAGAAGCCATTCATGCCCAGTAGTTCTTAGGTAGGGTTGGGTTTCTTAATCCATTTCACCATGCCTATGCTGAGATTTTGTCTGATTTGAGCTCTATGTGGGGCTTGTAAATGCTATCACCATTCCTGTGACTTCATGTGAGTAACTGCCCAGCTGTCTGGAAATCTCTTATTTCCTTGTGGTCATCCACCACTTCTGGCTCTTAGAATCTTTCTGTCCCCTCTTCTGCAATGATCCTTGAGCCTTGGGAGGCAAACGTTTGATATGTGTGTCCTAGTTAGGGATAAGCACTTTGCCATCTCTTATTCTCTGTACTTTGGCCAGTTGTGGGTCCCTTGTGTTAATTACCATCTGCTATATAAAGAAGCTTCTCTGGTGAGCACTGAGATGCATTAATCTATGGATATAACAATAAATCATTAGGAGTCAAATATGATAACTATTTAGTAGGAAACTAGTATTGGGGTCTTCCCTATGTCCTGTAACCTGTCTAGTCTCAGGCTCCTAGGCCTGATGTCAGTGTCACATGGTTCCATCTTATGAAGAGGATCTTAAATCCATTTAGAATGCGGTTGGCTACTCCCATAATATTTGTGCCGCTATTGTACTGGTGGGCATATCTTGCCAGGCCAGGTTACATGGAGAGGGAACCAACACTAAAACTAAAGGCCTTTAGATAAAGTTACATTAAAGCTTACCACTATAGAAGCTTCTTAAAGTATATTCATATACCTTATAGAAAAGAGATTAAAAGTTATAGAAAAGAGATTAAAAGGACTTACCTTATAAGAGGGGGACATTGTCCCTACTAGACACCATAGGCTAACAAAATAAAACCCCAGTACCAGGAATGGACTCCATCTCTTGAAGCTGTTTATCAGGGGTCCAATAGACCCTTATATAGTTACTGCTATTACCCCTGCTCTTGGTTACGCACCAGAACTTGATGGTAAGATCTTGTACCTGAAGACACTACATACATGAGCTGTAGGACAATCAATGTGGAATCAAGCTGATACTGACTTCAAAGCTTCATCTCTACTATCTAGAGTTCATAGTGCTGGAAGGTGCTATGCATACTATGTGAAGAGAAAATTAATCAACCGTATCCAGCTGAGAATCCTGAAAGCTACAACACTTTACCAATGAGTAATCTCCCCTCCCCACCCCTTTGGATATAGCATGTTGCTGTGTAAGCCTGTGTGACCTGGGAGTTGAAGTGTATCCCTTAGGTCAGCATGCTCCTAAATATTATACATCATGCAGGACAGTTCCAAAGTAGAAAATATTACACAACCTAAAATATTAGTACTACCAAAGGCAAGAAGCCCTGATAGAAAGCTTACAGTCAGCTTGTTGAGAATTGTGAGAGGAACGACACTTTCAAATCTTGATAAGAATTTCCTAGATCTATAGGTTGATCTGAGAGATTCAGCTGGATGTGTGAATCAGTTGTTGTTGTCTTTTTATTAACACATAGGAATTGTACATATGAATGAGACTAGGACAGTGATTTCCATCATGTATTTGGTATGTATCCAGCATATTTAACCACACCCTCATTTCTGCTTGTTTTCTATGAACCAGTTCTCAGTTTTGTTAGTCTCTATTGTTTGTTTTTTACGTTTCATCTATCTTTTGTTTTCTGTCCTGGCTCTTCTTACTCATAGCCTAATTTTCTGTGCTCATCTTTCTATACCCAGCTTTTGTATGTATAGCACTGTTATTTCTTCATAGTTGAGTGGTGTTTTATTTTGGGGCTTATCTTTTGTTGCTAAAAGTGGTGTGACTTTTAAACTGATATTTGTGATTATTTAGCTTTGTCAACAAGCACACAGTTTGGGAAAGGAGTTTTTAGTCTAAAACTAAAATAGGGAACCTCATTGTCATTCTGAAAAATGTCATCATTTTCTTCATAAAGCCAACACTTAAAAATAGATAAAGCAATGCAGAATCATGTGTGGCTGTATTGTAAAAAACAGTCCATCAAACACTAATGTCAATGATTTCACTTGTGGAATACAGTATAAGGAGTCCCTGCATTACAGAGTAACTTTTAGTTTCCTGTGGGATTTTAAAGAATTTTTCCACAAGGCATGGTGTCAACTGGTTGTACAGGTTGACCTTGGATGGCTCATCTCCTCTTGTGTCATTCTTCCAATTAGCCATGAAATGGAATAAGGAGCTCTTTGTATTCTGTGCTGCATATGTGGTTATATTTGTTTTTAGTGCCATATTGTTTTATATCTGCATAAAAATTACTACACAGATTTAATATTAGCGGTTTTAATGTTGGTATCATATATAGTAGGATCTTCACCTTGACTGCCATCAGAAACCCGTTAAGTTAAAATGTGCCAATTCCCAGTGCCAGAGTAATCAGAAACATTTGAAATACTTTTATTTATTTATTTTCAATATTTTGTTTATTTATTTTATGTCTGTGCATGTATTGCTTGCATGTACGTAAGTTCTCCTGAGTCCTGCAGTGCCTGCAGATGACAAAAGAGGCTGTCGGATCCCCTGGAACTAGAGTTATGGACAGTTGTTAGCCGCCATGTGGGTGCTGGGATACGAACCCGGGTCTTCTGCAAGAACAGTCAGTGTTCTTAACTGCTGAGCCATCTCTCCTGCCCCACATTTGGAATACTTTTAAAGCATAAGTTACCAAGATTTGAAGGTTAAATTTAGTAGATCTACAGCAAGGGCCTAGAACTAAGTGTTTAATGAGCTTCCCAGGTTTGTCTTTTGGGGCGTGAGCAGGTAGGTCGGTGCAGAGATCTTGCTATGTAATGCTGACTGACTTCAAACTCTGCCCTCTTGCATCATTCTCTGCAGCACTAGGATTATAGGCGTACGCTTCCACTCCTGTCTGGAGTAGAATTCATATTAGCTTTGTCTATTCAGATCACTATTATGGGTCAATACTGTGGAACACACTTTGAACCTGTAGTGCAATCCTGACCACCCCCCCCAATAAAAGCAGGTAGGCAGAAAGGATGTGAGAGGTGGAGGGAGGGAGAGAGACAGGCAGGGAGGGAGGGAAGGCGGGAAGGAGGGAGTGAGGGAGTATCACTGGTGAAATTCCTGTGACCTGATTTAACTGTTAGCACCTTTTTCCCTCTGTGTCCTTTTTATTTATTTATTTCAATATTTATTATTTTTTTATTTTTAAGGAGATTTTATTTGAAAAACAGACATGTAAAAAGTGCTCATGACATAACAATAAAAAAATCTATTATGGGGGCTGGAGAGATGGTTCAGCAGTTAAGAGAACTGACTGCTCTTGCAGAGGACCCGGGTTTGATTCCCAGCACCCACATGGTGGCTACGAACTGTCCTTAACTCCAGTTCCAGGGGAACTTGACACCCTCTTCTGACCTCCACAGCATTGCATGACACGGGTGTACTCACATACATGCAGGCAATACACTCATATCCGTAAAAATAAAAATAATAAAATATTTTTAAAAATCTATTAGGAACAATTCACCATCAAACTCACACCAAGTTAATCAAAGGAAATTATATAAAGAGAAAAGGATCTGACCAACATTTGCCGTAGACCTCAGCTATAGGCTTTTATTTTAAAGAGGGCAAAAGGGTCTTCCAGAATTTACAAGTGACTTGAAACTTTGAAATAGGCTATTAGACACTTAACAGCAGATTTGTGCATGCATGTGGAATGTCCACCAGAAGATTCAAGGTTCTTGCCCACCATAATTCATAATGAAGGTCTTTAAAAGCTGCATTCTGAAAATACATTTTTGAAAGAAAAAGAATGAATCCTAAAGATCCCATCCAGCTCCCTAACATCACTTTGGAGATTCTTTAAAAGTAAGATGTACTCTTAACCACTTGGTAAGGCTGAACTAAAGACCTTCAATATTTATTTTTATTAAGTTTTTGTGCATTTTGTACATCTTAATCATATATAGATTCCCTCCTATATCTGTATCCCCTCCACAGTCCCCCACTGGATTCATGCATTCAGTCATGTATGTTAAGGCCTATCAATTCAAATTTATGTCCCCAGATGTCCCTCCGTGTGAGTTCATTCATTGGAGCCTGATCAGATTATTGAGTATTACTCTCTTGAAGACCAACTCTCCCTCATCCAGCAATGATCATCTGCTAATAATTCCTTGGCTAAGGTTGGGACTTCTTGCCCATTTTGCCAGTTCTGTGTTGGTTTTTTGTCTGATTTGAATTTTCATGGGTCTTGTGCATGCTGTCACCATTGCTGTAAGCTCTTATTAGCAAGTTTCCAGGAGCCTGGAAGACTCAGTTTCCTTATGATGTGCTAACCCTGGCTCTTAAAATGTTTTGGCCCTTTGTCCACAATGGTCCCTGAGCCCTGGGTGGGTGTCTTTTAATATAGGAGTCCTATCCAGAAGCACATGCTCTTCCTCATGCAAAAGAGGGTGATTAACCCAGAAAGCTACAACTGACCAAAATGCAGAGAATAAGTGACTTCAGATTGCATGTCCCTGGATAGGACTTCTATGTCCTTTTTTAAAAAATAAATCTCCAGAACGTAAGAGGCTGCACACTGCTTATCCCTGATACAGCTAGGACACCTGTATCAAAGTTCTGCCTCCCAAGATTCAGAGATTGTTTTTGTAGAGGGAGCAGAAATATTTTAAGAGTCAGAGGAGGTGGATGACCACTGGGAAACAGTATTTTTCAAACAGGCAGTTACTCATGAGCTCACAGCAATGCTGAAAACATGCACAAGTCTCAGAAAAGCTCAAGCCAGAAAACTCTAGCATGGATGTGAGGAAGTGGGTCAGACACTTTAACCCTCTCTGAGGAACTATTGGCTACTGGTGGCTGCTGTGAAGGGGAGATTCAGTCTCCTTTAAGGGTGAGACTCTTAGTAAGTTTACCAGGCTCCAGTGGATGAGCCTACACCAAAGGACAAAGATTGGAAGACAAACTTGACTCTACAGATGCATATCTATAGCTATATTTATATCTATATCTATCTATCTGTAGAGAGAGGGAGTGGAGAGAGAGAATAGAAAATAGAAATTTGGTAGAAGGTTGGAAAGGGGGAGTACAGATATGGGAAGGAATGTAAATATGATCAAAATATATTGTATAAAATGTGCAAAAATTAAATTAAAATTTTCAATTATTCTTAGCCATCATGGAAATGCAAATTACCCTGCTTTGAGATTCTATCTAAAAGAATACAAAGAATCGGGGCTGGAGAGATGGCTCAGTGGTTAAGAGCACTGGCTGCTCTTACAGAGGGCTCCAGTTTGATTCCCAGCACTCACATGGTGGCTAACAACCTGCTGTAACTCCAGTTTCTGACCTCTGTGGGCACTGCACGACATGGGTGCACTTACATACATGTAGGCAATGCATTCATACACATAAAAAATAAAATACTAAAAAATAATAAAAATCTTTTCAGATAACATGCCATTGTGGGTTTTGTTTTTTGTTTTTATTGTCTTTGAGACAGGGCCTCATGATGTAGTTCTGGCTGGCCCAGATCTTGCTATATAGACCAGACTGGCCTTGAACTCACAGAGATCCACCTGTCTCCACCTCTCAAGTGCTGGGATTAATCATATACAGCCCATTGTGTTTTATTAGCTTATACTGTAAAAATAATGGATTTCATTATGACATCACATAGTTGCATGCAGTATGCTTCAGTCATGTTTGTCCATACTGTCTTCATCTCATTTCTCCACTTCCCACCTGCCTCTTGTTCTTCCCTTCCTATCTATTTATTGACTGATTTTTCTAAAGAATATCTGCTTTTTATGTGTTATTGGAGACTGACCCTTGTTTATACTGACCAAGCACGTTGCCACCAAACTGCATTGTTCTTAACTGTTATTTGAGATTAATAAGAAAGATACTAGTACTCCTTTAATCCCAGCACTTGGGAGGCAGAGGCAGGCAGATCTCGGTGAGCTCAAGGCCAACCTGGTCTACATAGTGAGTTCCAGGCCAACTGGTGCTAAGGAGACCTTGTCAGAAAAAAAAGATACTACTGACTCATTGGTTTTGTTTCATGTGAGTACTTGTTTATAATTTTCAAAATTTCTAGAGTGGATTTACATTTATATTAGCTGAACCTATGTAACGTAATGAATATGAATTTAACACTTTTAAGTCTAGAAGGGAAAATTAGATGCTATGTAGTTAAGCCATCTTTTTTATAGGCAATGGAATTTGGTCTCCAGATAATTTAATAGATTGCCTAATATTATAAAATGATTTGATAGTAATGTCAAAGCTAAAATGAAATGTTTGTGATCATGTGTAGTGTATTTCTCATAGCACATCTTTAAAAACAATAATTTTACAGGCTGAACAGGTGGTTCAGTTGATAAAGTGCTTGCAAAGCAAGCGTGAAACCTGAGTTTGGACCCATATGACTCACATAAATAGCCATGTGTGATTCAGTTCTTGTCCCCACAGGTATTACACACACTGATGCACTTAAAATATGTGCAGACCAAACACACACATAAAATAGAAATAAATAATTTTTTTAAATTACAGCTAAGTGTGGTGGTAGTATGTGCCTCTAATCCCAACACAGGAGAAGCCAGACACAGCAAGATTCCTGGGGCTTGCTGACAAGCCAGTCTGGTCCAGTCAGTGTGTTCCAGGTTAAATGAGAGACTATATCTCAAGAAAGAAGGTGGACATAGAGTACGAAAGATACCTGACAGCAGCCTCTGACCTTCATAGACATGCACACAGACATATTCCACACACCACACAAACAGTAAGTTATTTTACAACACACCTTTTTTAATTTTATTTTTTAATTTACTTAATAACTACATGATTAGAAGAAGCATTTCATTACAGCTTTAACACATTCAATAACAATTTCCAGAGCAAAGATATATCTCTTTCAAAAGTGGCTGTAAATTTTTAGGTTCACAGTTGAATTAATACAGTTATACAATATTGAACTTTGTATAAACCCTGTAAGACATCAAATTGAACGAGTTTTTTAACCTTTAAAAAAGATCTCCATTTCATTTTAGAATATATTGTTCCTTGCAGAACAGGACTTGCTTCTTGGCTCAGGCTACTAATTTGCTATATTGGTTTTTTTGGTAGCAAACATTATAATTTCTTGATTAAGTCTAAAGAACCTATCAGCCATCTGCTTTCCCCTTAACCCTCAGCACTTCCTTGACACTTGCATGGTATCCATAAAATGTTCCTGTAGAGGTCATAAACAACACATCTTAAAATACATCAAAACCTTTTTCTTCAATTATGTGTTCCTTTAAAAATTAACTTTAAAATTTTTATTTATTTTTATATGTATGAGTGTTTTGCCTGCATGTATGCAAGTGCACCTGTGTCATGCAGTGCCTGTGGATGCCAAAAGAGGGCGTCGAATCCCCTGTAACTGAAGTTATGGATGATTGTTAGCTACCATGTGAGTGCTGGGATTTGAACATGGGTCTTCTGCAAGAGCAGCTAGTGCTCTTAACCACTGAGACAGCTCTCCAGGCATAAAATTAATTTTTGAAGTCAATATATGATATAGTGGGTATCATTATGATTTTTCATATGTGTATATTATTGTACTTTTCCAGGGTTCAGTCCCTATTTTCCTGTCTTGTTTCTGCTGTTTCATGCTCATCTCATTCTTATCTCCAAATAGTCCTCCTTCTGTTTTCATTAGTTTCCTCTCAGTCTCTGCCTATGTGTGTCTTTCTGTTTCGGTTGAGTTGTATATATTCATTGAAAGTAGATGTCATGGATGAAGGAAAATGTGATATTTTTCTTTCTGTGTTTAGCTAACTCACCTTAATATGGTGACCAGTCTGGCCTTGAGCTCACAGAGATCTGCCTGCCTCCACTTTCTGAGTGCTGGGATTAAAGCTGTGTGCCACCAAGCTCACTGTTATATCACTTTTTTTTTCATTCATCCAGTGATAACGATTGAGGTTGATTACCTAAATTGGCTATTTGGACTAGTGCTGAAAATAAACATGAGTGTGCACCTATCCCTATTACATGCTGATTTTGATCCTTTGGGATATATAGCCGAGAGTGGTACAGCAGGATCATATACTAGTTCTAGATTCAACTTTTTAAAGAGCCCATTCTGATTCCCATTATGTCTGCCATAATCTTCATTCCCACCATCAGTGTGTGAGGGCTTCATTTTCTTTGCATTCTCAGTAGTACTTAACTGTTTTTTTCTTCATGGTAGCCATTCTGATTGGGGTGCTATATAATTTCAGTATAGTTTTGATTTGAATTTCCTTCCTGGCTTTTTTCATGTATTTCTTGACCATTTATACTTTTTCTTTTGTTGATTGTTGTAGAAGTTTATTTGCATGTATATGGAAGGGGATGTTTGTTTCTTCTTTTAGCATCTAATGTTTTAGGCATTTGTATATGAACTATATTAGCAACTTAGCCTAAGTTACTCCATCTTGCTCAGAATAGCTATTTTAGCAGTCACCTCTTTTCACTTACGGGAAATATTTAAAAAGAGGCAACAGCCTTGAGTTCTAAGAAATAGCTGAATCACAAACCTGTGGAACGTGCTAATCTCAGACATTCTACATCTGGATAACTGCTTGTTTTTGCTTCTGTAACTCGCTTGCTATTTTAGGGCTCCTTGACACAAAGACTAAGACCACCCTGTAATTGTATGACCACCCAGTAACTGATGCTTTCAGCTTTCTTACTATACTCGTTATGGCTAGGAAGTTGACTAATTTTAAAATTACAAAGTTGATTGCCAAGTTGTATGACTGTATGGCTTGTCTGTATAATGATTAGCTGTTGATGAATAGATTCAAAGTTCTGCTATGTGAACCTGATTGGTTCACAAGTGTCCTGTTTGAATAATATTTCTGTAATCCTATAAAAATTCTGACACGACAATGACCAGGGCTGCTTCTACTCCCGAGACAGACAGCCCAGCCAGTCGAAATAATAAACATTTACCTTGCTACTTTTCTTAAAGTGGTGCTGATGATTTTTTTTGTGAACTCCAACCTATAACAGTATATTGTAGATATTGATTCCTTTTTACAGGAGTAACTGGCTTTTTTTCTCCCCTTCTGTAGACTGTCACAGTTATAATTGTTTTCTTTGCTGTGCAACAGCTTGTTAACTCAATACAATTCCATATTTTGATTTCTATTGTTTTAGCTTGGAGCTTTTGAAATTCTGTTAAGAAAAATACTTGTCCATGTCTCTTTTATTTTTCTTAATTTATTACTGCTGCGTTTGTGTGCATGTGTGTGTGTGTATGTACGCATGAGTGCACATGCATGTCAGCACATGGGCCATGGTGCATGTGTGGAGATGAGAGGATGATTTTGTGAAGTTGGTTCTCTCTCACCTTTATGTGGGTTCCAGGAGTCTTACCTCAAGATTTCAGGTTTATATCATCAGGTGGAATGTACCTTTAAGACCTCTCACTGGTCCTCAGGCTGGTAATCTGAAGGATTTTCCATACACTTTCATCTAGCGGTTTGAAAGTTTCAGGTATTATATTAAGATCCATTTTCAGTTTACTTTTGTATAGGGTGAGAGACAAGGGTCTACTTCCATTCTTCTATACAGTATGTCTAGTTTTCTAAACACCATTTGCAGAAATGACTATTTTTTTCTTCGATATTCTTTTTTGGCACCTTTCTCTAGAATTAAGTGGACGGTGCTGTGTGGATGTTTTTCTGGCTCCCCTCCCCTTATATACTCCATTGGGACATGTGTCAGTTCTTGTGCTACGCTGTGCTGTTTTTCCTACATGATTCTGTAGAATAGTAAACACTTCACCTACACAGTTGCTACTGTTCTACTCTTGCCTCCCAGTATTCATTTAGGCAGCAGAAGATTAATTTCTCCCTGTTTAACCAGGAGATAAGACTTGGAAAAAATCTGTTCAGTTTCCTTTCCACAGATTGCTTGTGGGAAGGGGAGGTAGTTCAGCTGGATGAATGAAGAGGGGAGGGAGGGCAGCATCAAAGGGAAAATTACCATTGAGTAACACACAGAAACAAGGCTGTGGGCCCACTATGTGGTATCCACCATCCTCAACCAAGTATTCAGGAAAATGTAGTTTGGAAGTGCACCTGTGTAGTGTCAGAACACCATGAAGAAGTGAGGACATGATACCTATAGCTAGTGATTACAGTATACACAGGTAAACACAAAAGGGGTATTAAGGAAAGTTCCACATCTTCCAACTCTTTTACACTTTTCCCATACCTCCCAACTTACTGTCTTTGTGCAAAATTCTGGAAAAGGTACTCTGATGTCTTGTCTAGCCCAAATTCCAGGAAAATTTTGGTGCCTGGAGCTGAAACTTAACCTTCCCCTTACTTTGAAATACTGAAGACAGCCTCTGCAAACCACACTTTTGTTGGGCTGAGGTCTAACTGTTCTATCCTGCCAATAGGGGGTGCCAGTGTACTTGTCTGCTTTTGGTTTACTTCCCTTTTGTTTTACTTTTTAATATTTAATTTTTTATGTGTATGAGTGTATTGCCTCTATGTATGTAAGTGCACCTGTGTCATGCAATGCCCATGGAGGTCAAAAGAGGGCAGTGGATCCCCTGGAACTGGAGTTATGGATGGTTATTAACTACCATGTGAGTGCTAGGAACTGAACCCAGGTCCTCTGCAGCAGCAGCCAGTGCTCTTAACTGCTGAACCAACTTTATACCCGTGGTTTACTTCCCTTTTGAACTACCAGTCCTCACTGGATTATCAGGATGAACATTTGGCCTCACTTTGTCTTAGGTATTTCTCTCAGTTTTCTGGGCTGACTCACTGTCTGCTGATGGTGCTGTTGAGCTAAGTGAATTTCAGCGACTTAGTTCCTTAATATGGTGGTAATTTGTGAAGGGAAGTTTGATGCTCACTGTTCAGGAAGTGGGGCTGTATTCTCACTTGCTATTAACTTAGTTGCAGGTGGGAGATGTTTTCTTGAATTTCTGTCATTTTTCCTTTAGTCTTAGAGTTGGCCACCAGCTGGTTTCCAAAGAAGCTGTTTGTTATAACTTTGATATCAATACCTCCATTTAATAACACCCTTTACCTAGTGAAAATTGATTTTTTAAAGTCTTTTTTGGAATTTATTTGAACTTAACTTCAATGTGTATATATTTATAAACTGGGCTTTATCCAAACCATGTATTTAATTGCTTTTGACTACTCGATGGATGCACCATGTACCAGACTTGACAGTGTTTTGTGTTAACAAAGCATAGTTCTGAAATAGCACAGAAATTATTATCATAGTTTAACATAGGGCCCATTAGGGCCAGGATACTGATGTTCATCTTTTCATTCAATTACCCTTGAAGAGGCTTTTTAAAAAATAATTTATTGAGAATTTTCATACAGGGATATAAGCATATAAGGTATTTTGATCAAATCCATGCCCACTCCCTCCCCTCAAACTTCTCCCATATTTCCCCATCATTTTTTTAAAATAATTTCAGGTACTCTTCCTCTTTTATGGGTCTTTTTGCTACTGTAACAGTCCCCCCTCTAAAGAGGTAACCCTAAAATCTTTTAAGGATTAGATAAGAGCTCCCAAATACTTTTGACATTTTTGGCCTTTGGAACAGAGTACGTTGCTAAGAGGCCCAAGGACATTTTGACTTTTAGCCAAGAAGCTGGCTACTTTTGGGGGGATCTTTTTACATTAACTGCCTAGCCAATTCCTAACTCCTATTTTTATCATACCATCCTCTGAAGAGATTACCCAAATTGCTGATAGGGGATCAGGATGCAGACCACTCTGGCTTCTTCCATGCTAAACAGGGATGCAAGGTAAGATAATCGGGGTACCCCTTCAGTGGGTCTATCAAAAAGACTTCCAGATTGCATAACTCTTATCTGTAGAGGGAAAAAGAAGTCCTTGACTGGTGAACAGGAGATGTGAAGGAGAAGTAAAGGCAAGAGTAATTAGCATTACAAGTTTAAGACAAGGAACTAGAAAAAAAACATCAGAACAGGGCAAATTTCAAATGTTCATATGAGAGTCCTTTGGAATTTCTTGACAAGAGGTTCCAAAAGCATCCATATATTGGGTTCCTCCTCATTTTTCTTTTGTCTGCCAAGGCTGGACTCGAGAGGGATGGATTCAGGATTTGCTTTCAAGCACTTCGATAGCTATTGGAGTGGTTAGGATCAATGTCAGTTCCCTCTCAAAGGTTTCTAGATAGGGAGAGAAAACAAATTTATCCATCATTTTAGAACAAGAGTGGGTTGTCTCTCTTCCTTAGCTACAGTTTGGCACTACAGTATTGCAGACTAAGATTCGAAGTCTTACATCTGAGCAGCACTTTATGATTGAGAACAGAATCATCAAGGAGAGATAATTGTCTCGTTAACTTTTTATATGGACTTACACCTAATGTCTGAGAAATGTAATTCCTTAAACTCTTAAATAAACTGATGGATTTATGCTTTGGTTATACTTTCCTTTTGGGTGTTTAAGACCATACAGTTGGCCCAAATAAATCAATTTATATTTACACTTAAGGTCATCTGAGGATCTCTTCCTCAGGGGTCACATGGGCTTGGGAGGAACCTCTGGCTCCTTTCTTTTACCAGTTCTGTCTATATGAAGATAAGTCTAGGGTCCTACTCGACCATGGCTGGCTTTCTTGGAAGCATGGAGGAAATGATTCCTCTGAGTTGACACTCCGCTTGTAGACTGGACACTGGTTCAGGTCCTTCTCATAGGGTCTCCATGGCCTCCCTGAACAAAAGGATAGGTGACTTAGCACAGTTACAGGACATTTTGAGAAATATTCCATAGTTCCCTGGAACGTGGTTGATCTTGGAGGGCAAGAGGCAAAAACTGTCCTTTAAGTCCCTCTGACCACATTAGTATAGATAGGCCTCAAAGTATGGCTGTTAAATATCTAATAAGGTTAGTTCCACCAGTCTGGTAATTCTAATTACCATGTGCTATGTAGATAAAGTGTGGGCAAAAACCCAAATATTCACAGATAAACTTTGACTAGATATATATTTTTTTCCTTAAACTAGTTGACTAAAGTATGACCTTAGAAATTTTAAGGTTGTGTGTATATTATTTTTGTCACATCCTTTATATATCATAACAAACCTACACAGACCTTCATCACTTGCTTAGGCTTTCTCATTTTTCCTATTTTATATCCTTTTAACATCTTTTACATTCTCATTTTCTGTTTTTTTCTTTTTGCTTTTCATTTTTTGTTTTTGTTTTTGTCTTTTTGAAGCAGGGTCTCCCTGTAGCCCCAGCTGTCCTGGAAACCACTATGTAGAGCAGGCTGGCCTTGAACTCACAGAGATCTGCCTGCTTCTGCCTCCCAAGTGCTGGGACTACAGGAGTGTGCCACCATGCCCGGATAACTCATTTTCTGTTTTTCAATAATTATGAGATAAATTACCAATAATAAATAAACTTTCCATCTGTTGCGAGAATTCTTTTCCTGAGGATACTAACCAATGCTTATTTCCTTTTAAGATTCTAGTGTCACACCAATGTTTGATTAAAGTCTTACTCGGGAAACTAATGAATTTTTCTGAGCTTATCACGATAACTAAGGTGTTACTGAAGTGTATGAATGACCTGAGGGTATACACACACAAAAGCCTTTATTCAGCATGGGTCAAGCCTTACTTCCTAGCCTTCCCCAGATTGTATAATTTAGCCCTCCCCAAATCCAGGAGACCATGTTTATTAGAGACTAATTACATACAGTTGGCTGGGAAGAGTGGCTGGATACTCTGGTGAGGGTCCAGTGACCCTGCTTGCCCCTCCTTTAATGAAGGAGCACAACCAAAAACAAGCCCAAATGTAACGATGTTTAGCAATCAGGCACTGCTGAAGTTGTGATGATGTTATTTCATGCAGAAGAGACTGCTGTACAGAGTCATCTTATTAAAAGGACATGGAATTTAAAAGGATTTGGTGCTATGAGGGAGAACACATGTCGTTTGTTTTTCTGAGTCTGTGTTACTTCACTTAGTATAACAGTTTCTAGATCCATCCATTCACCTGCAAATTTCATCCTTTCATCTTTGTTTACTGCTGAATAGAACTCTACTGTGTAAATATACCACATTTTTGTTAACTACTTGTCAGTTGAGGGGAACTGAGGTTGCTTCCATCTCTTAGCTCTTGTGAAAAGGGCAACAACAAACATGGTTGTATGTCTCTACAATAGGATGAGTCCTTTGGGTATATGCCAAGGAGTGGTATAACCTGGTCATGTTAGGTTCATTTTTAGTTTTTTAAAAGTTCTCCACACTGTTTTACATAGGGGTTACATGAGTTTGCAATCCCACCAGCAGTGAATGAGTGTTCCCCTTTCTCAACATCCTTGCCAGCATTTGGTATCATTTGTTCTCTTGATCCTAGGCATTCTGATTGGGGTAAGGTGATGCCTTAGGGTGGTTTTAATTTGCATTTCCCTAATTACTAACGATGTTGAACACTTTTTGAGATGTTTCTTAGCCATTTTTATTTCTTCCTTTGAGAACTCTCTGTTTAGATCTTTAGCCCATCTTTAAATTGGGTCATTTGGTTTCTCAATTCTTTGTTTTTGGAATTTTTCTTATATTCTGGATGTTAAACCTCTGTCAGATGTGTCACTGGTGAAGATTTTTTCCCATTCTGTGGGTTTTCTCATCTCTTTTTTGATTGTTTCTTTTGCTGAACAGAAGCATTTTAGTTTAATGAGGTCCCACTTGTTGATTGCTGACCTTAATTCCTGAGCAACTTCTGTCTGAATTAGAAAATCCTTTCCTACACCTATATCTTGTAAGTTACTACCAATGTGTTTTTCTAACAGTTTCAGGGTTTCCAATTACACATTGAGGTCTTTGATCCATTTGGAGTTGACTTTTGTGCAAGGTGAATGGTAAGGAGCTAGCTTCATTCTTCTACAGGTGGAGATCCAGTTTTGCTAGCACCATTTGTTGAAGATGCTGTCGTTCCTCCATTGTGTGTTCTTGGCACCTTTGTCAAATATGAGGTGGCTGAAATTGTGTATACTTGGGTTTGGATCTTCAAAGATGTTCCATTGATGTATGTGTCTATTTTTGTGCCAGTACCCTGCTGTTTTGATGACTGTAGCTCTGTAGTATACTTTGAGATCTGGCATAGAAATCCCCCCAGCGTTGCTCTTTGTGCTCATGGTTGCTTTGGCTATCTAGGGTCTTTTGGGCTTCCATGTGAATTTAAAGATGATTTTTTTCTAATTCTGTGAAGTATGTCATGGGAATTTTGATTGATATTGTATTGAATCTATATATTGCTTTTGGTAGATGGTCATTTTCACACTATTAATTCTTGCAATCCATGAGCATGGGAAGTCCTTCCATCTCCTGGTGCCTTTCTCAATCTCTTTCTTTAAAGAAATCAAATTTTCATTGTAGAGTTCTTTGGTGTGTTTGCTCAGATTTATTCCAAGATATTTTTTTGCAGCAATTGTAAATGGGAACATTTCCCTGTACTCTTTCTCCAGTTGCTTGTTATTTGTATATGGAAAGGCTACTGATTTTTGTAGATTGATTTTATAACCTGCCACTATACTGAAAGTGTTGATCAGTTCTAGGAGTTTTCTGTGGAACTTTTGGGATCTCTTAGGTGTAGTATCATATCATCTGCACAAAGGGATAGTTTGACCTCTTCTTTTCCAATTAGTACTCTTTAATTTCCTTCTGCTGTGTTATTGCTCTAGCAAGAGTTTCAAGCACTATGTTGAAAAGGAGTGGAGATAGTGGACATCCTTGTCTGGTTCCTGATTTTAATGGGACTGCTTCCAGTTTTTCTCCATATAGAATGATATTGGATGTAGGTTTGTTGTATATGGATTTAATTATGTTGAGGTATGTTCCCTCTAGTCCAATTCCCTCTAGGACTTTGAACATAAAATGCATGATGGATTTTGTCAAAAGCCTTTTCTGCATCTATTGAGATAACAATGTGGTTTTTGTCTTTGAATCCATTTATATGATTAATGACATTTATTGACTTATGTATATTGAAACATCTCTGCATCTCTGGTATAAAGCCTACTTGATCATGGTGAATGGTCTTTTTGATGTGTGTCTGTATGCAGTTTGTAAGTATTTTGTTGAGAATTTTTGCATCTATGTTCATTAAGGATATGGGTCTATAGTTTTCTTTTTTCGTTGTGTCTTTATCTGGCTTGAGTGATGCGGGCTTCATAGAAGGAATTTGGGAGTTCTCCTTCTGTTTTAATCCTTTTGAATAATTTAAGTAGTATTGGTTGTAGGTCTTCTTCAAATGTCTGGTAAAATTCTGCTGTAAATCCATCTGGGCTTGTTTTAGTTGGGAGGCTTTTCTATTACTGTTTTGATTCCCTTATATGTTATAGGTCTGTTTAAACTGTTGATCTCTTCTTGGTTTAACTTTGGTGGTCCCCATGATTTTAGATATCTATCCATTTCTTTTAGATTTTCAAATTTAGTAGAGTATAGACTTTTAAAATATTCCATTATAATGGTCTGGATCTTTTGGGTGCGTGTTGTGATGTTTCCCCTTTCATCTCTGATTTTGTTGACGTGGATTTGCTCTTTCTTTTTGTTAACTGGGCTAAAGGTCTTTCTGTCTTGTTTAGATTTTCAAAGAACCTGCTCTTAGATTCATTGATTCTTTATATTGTTTTGTTTCTATTTCATTAATTTCTGCTCTAATATTTGTTATTTCTTCTCTTCTGCTGGGTTTGGGTTTCATTTTTTTCTTGCCTTCCCAGCGTCTTGAATTGCAGTATTAGGTCATTTATTTTGGCTTTTGCTAATTTTTTTAATGTAGGCACTTAGAGTCATAAACTTCCTTCTTAGGACTGGTTTTAAAGTGTCCCAGAGGTTGTGTTGTGTTGTATTGCCTTTTTTATTAAATTCCAGGAATTCCTTTATTTCTTTCTCAATTTCTCCTTTGACCCACTCATTGTTTAGAAGTCTGTTGTTTAATGACCATGAGTTCATGTAGTGACTAGGGATTTGTCAGTGTTGATTTTAAACGTTATTGCACTGTGGTCTGGTAAAATGCATGGATTTTTTTTTTTTTTTTGTATTTGTTGGTTTGCTTTGTGGCCCAGTATGTGGTCAATTTTTGAAAAAGTTCCATGGAGTGCTGAGTAGGTATATTCTTTGGTGCTTGGGTGGAATATTCAAAAGATGTCTGTTAGGTCCATTTGTTGTACGGTATCATTTAATTGAGACGTCTCTCTGTTTATTCTTTGTCTAGTTGACCTGTCTAATGGAGAAAGTGGGGTATTGAAGTCCCCTACTATTACTGAATTGGCGTTAATCTGTGTGTTAAAGTGCGGTAGTGTTGTTTTTACGAATTTGGGTGCACCAGAGTTTGGTGCACATATGTTAAGGACTGTAATATCTTCTTGGTTAGTTGTTCCTTTGATCAGAATGAAGTGACCCTCCTTATCTCTTCTGACAAATTTTACTTTGAAGTATATTTTGTCAGATATTAGAATTGCAACCCCTGCTTGTTTCTTAATGCCATTTGCTTGGAATATTATTTTCCATCCTTTCACCCTAAGGTAGTGCCTGTCCTTGAAGTTGAGATGGGTTTCTTAAAGACAGCAAAAAGATAGATTTTGTTTCTTAATCCATTCACTTAGCCTGTGTCTTTTGACTGGGCAGTTCAATCCATTGATACTTAAGGCTATTATTGAAATATTTGTATTGGTTGCCGTCATTTTGTTTGTTGTGTCCTTTGTCTAATTTTGTGTTTTCTTCAGTTATACCATTATTTATTTTCTTTTGTTGCCCTGGGGCATAGTTGTTTCTCTCTCTGCTCTCTGTATTGCTTCAAGTATTCTTTGAAGGGCTGATTTTGTGGGCATATATTCTTTCAGGTTATTCATGTAATGGAAGATTTTTCTTTCCCCCTCCACTAAAATAGACATTTTTGCTGGGTATAGTATTCTGGGCTGGCATCTATTTTCGTGTATAACTGGAAATACCTTGGTCCAGGCTCTTCTGGCTTTCCTAGTTTGCATTGATAAGTCAGCTGTAATTCTGATGGGCTTTCCTTTTCATGTGACTTGTTTTTCTTTCGCTGCTTTCAGTATTCTATCTTTGTTCTATATATTTTGTGTTTTTACTATATGTTGTGGGGAGTTTCTTTTCTGATCCTGTCTATTTGGTGTTCTATGTGTTTCCTGTATTTGTATGGGGATGTCTTCCCTTACTTTTGGAAAATTCTCTCCTACAGTCCTGTTTAAGATCTGGTCAATACCATTAACCTGAAATTCTTCTCCTTCCTCTATGCCAATGATGCATAGATTTGGTCTTTCCATGGTGTCCCACATCTCTTGCATATTCCATTCCTGTGTTTTAGAATTTTTCCATTATCTTTGCTTGAGTGGTCTAATTATTCAACTTTATCCTCCAGTGTTGATATTCTGTTTTCCATTTCTTTCATTCCAGTGGTGAGGCTTTCCCCAGTTGTTTCAAGTTGGCTTATTGAGTTTTGCACTTCCTTCTTCATTTCTATCTCTTTTGTGAATTCATTCAGATTTTTATCCCTATCTTCTTTCAGTTCTTTGATTTCTTTGTTCATGTGTTCTTTAAATTTGTTGAATTTCATGAATGTGTTTATGATTGTTCTTTTAAATTCTGTGTCCTGGGTTATCTCTGGGGGTTCTCCTTATAGAACTCTTTTACAGGACCGGTGGAGTTTGGTGGGGACATAGTGGTTTCCGTTTTATTAGTCTTTCACTGTGATTTTGGCATGTGAATTTATTTTGTTGTTTGTGATTCTGATATGAGAATTAATTTGAAGTATGCTTCTGTTTGTATTATTGGTGTGCCTTGGTCCTTTTCTTATTGTTTATATAAAGCTTATTTGTCCATGTTTCAGGTTCTCTCAGGTTTTATTTTGAAGGAAGCTATTCAGGCTTTATATCAGCTACTCAGGAGCACCCAGAGAAGCCCAAGTCAGGTTCCAGTCAGGTACACTCAGGCTTCCTTCTGAGGTTTGGACCCCTGCTAGAGGGAACTCAGAGCAAAATTTTGGAAGTTCCCTAAGGGTGGGCCGAGTTTGGAACTCTCAGTAGGCCTGCTGAGAGCTCTCAGCCCCTATGCCAGTTGGAGGCCGCAAACAAGGACTCTCTGGCGGTCTGCTGAGATCACAGCTGCTACACAGATGGAGGTTGGAACCCGCCCTCTCAGGATGTGTACTAAGATCTCAGCCTTATCCTATGAAAGCCAGGTCTGCCCCCCGGGCCTTGGGAGGGGCCTCACAAAATCCCAGTTAGGGGTTTGGGCATGGCACAATTAGGGGACTCTCACCACCACATGGAGGCAGGATCTAGGTGTTCTCAGACAGTCCCCTAAGTTCTCAGCCCCTATGCCAGAGGGAGGCCAGAAACTGGCACTCTCTGGCAGTCTGCTGAGATCACAGCCGCTATACAGATGGAGGTTGGAACCCTGTGAAAATTAATTTTTATTAATTCTGTTTTGGGGGTGGCGAGGCAAGGATTGCCTTATGTTGCCCAGGCTGACTCAGAGACATGTTATAACCTATAGATATTTTGAAAGGAGAACTTTCTGCCTTAGCCTCCTGAGGGCTGGGATTACAGGTATGTGCTTTCCGTGATATATATATATAGCTACTCTTCTTTTCCTTTTACTTCTTTTACTTCCTTTTTTCTTTTTGGTCCAGGTACACATTATACAGCACAGGCCAGCTTAAAGTCTCTCCCACTAACACGGAGTTCCCAATCCTCCTGCTGCAGCCTGTCAATGCTGAGATTTCTGTTTTAAAACCCTCTTTTAGCCGGGTGTGGTGGCGCACACCTTTAATAGCAGCACTTGGGAGGCAGAGGCAGGCGGATCTTTGTGAGTTCAAGGCCAGCCTGGTCTACATAGTGAGTTCAGGTCAGCTGGGACTACAGGGAGACCCTGTCTCAAAAAGACAAAAAAAAAAACCTCTTTTAGGTCTGGAGAGATGGTTCAGTGGATAAAGAGCTGCTGTACAAACATGAGGAACTGAGTTTGGAGCTCCAGCACTTATAAAAGATAGGTATTGTGAACTGAATCTATAACCCCAGTGTTGAGGCTATGGGGCAGAGACAGGCCAATCCTAGGGGCTCACTGACCAGCCAGTGAGTGTGTGTGTGTATATATATATGTGTGTGTGTATATATATATATGTGTGTGTGTGTGTGTGTGTGCATATATATATATATATATATATATATGTTCAGTGAGATACTCTTTCTCAAAAAAAAAAAAATAAGTTGGAATAAAGTAAAGGAGGACTCCCAGTTTTGACCTGCCCTGCACACATGCATGGATGAGCACATTGGCATGCAAAAAACACACACACACGCACACACACACACACACACACACACACACACACAAATTACATTCCACTCAACCCCTCTTTGTATTTTAACTTCTTTTGTCTCCCTTTTCCAGATATTAGGTCTTCTACCTAGGCAAAAGCTATATTCTTGACTCTTTAATATTTTATTTTGAATCAGGGTCTCAACTAAGTAATCCTGCCTGGCTTTCAAATGTAGCTTCACTGAATAGCTTAAGCTGCTCTGGAATTTAGTATACTCCTGCCTCAGCTTCCCAAGTAGCTAGGATTACTGGGTTTGGCTGCTAAAAGTTTTAATTTTAGTAGTTTTCAAGTTTTAAAAATATACTATGTTTTAACAGATACTTACATTTGTGCTTTTTTATGTGATACCTTGATCTGAATCGTCCCCAGTGATTTGAGTTACAGTCGTTGATCAGTGTATATATGGTGTGATATTTTATGTATGCCCTGTTTCATTAATCTACTCTTCATTTTGTTTTTGTTTATTTGGTGGTTTTTTTTTGTTTGTTTTTTGAGTCAGGGTCTCCCTGTAGCACCAGCTAGCCTGGAACTCTCTGTGTAGACCAGGCTGAACTTAATCTCACAGAGATTTGCTTGTCTTTGCATCCCAAGTTCTAGGATTAAAGTTGTGCGCTATCATGCTGGGTTCTGACTATTCGTGATGTTAAATATTTTTTCATGCTTTCTTGAGAGATTCTTTGGAAGTTCTAAATAGAGAGCACAGTTACTATTATACCCTTGACCAAAGAACTGTCTCCTTTATTGGGTAAGAAGTGTCCTCTCTCAGTAAGTTCACACTCTTCAATTGAGCATGCAACATCAGGAGACACATACACGGAGTACTGAGGGGGCAATTCAAATCAAATATGGATATTTGTGGGATGACAGTTATTGGGTAAGAAGGGTCCTCTATCAGTAAGGTCTCCCTCTTCAATTGAGCATGCAACATCAGGAGACATATATACTGAGTAGTGAGAGGACATGTCAAATCAAATTTCAAGATCAGTGGGATGACAGTTGTCACTGCCAAATCACCACTCCAACCTTTTTCTACTCTTTTGAAAAAAAAGGCTCCTTGGGCTGGAGAGATGGATCAGTGCTTAAGAGCATATACTACTCTTCCAGAGGACGTGAATTTGGTTCCTAGCGCCCACACCAGGGAGCTGGAAACTGCCTATAACTACAGTTCTAGGGATATTCCAGCTCTGGCCTCCATGGGCATCTGCACTCATGTGCACACCCCCCAAATACATACAAATAATTAAAAATAAGAAATATAAATCTTTTTAAAAACAGATTCTTTCTGTGTATCGAAAAGTTGGAAACATACATTGTCCTGTGTCAGTCTTCTTGAGTGCTGGGATTACATACATGTAACAGCATGGCCACTGTCTCTTTCTATCTATCTATCTATCTATCTATCTATCTATCTATCTATCTATCAATCATCTATTTATCTATTTAATTTTTTGACAAGTAGTCTCTTACTACCCAACCTAGGATGGTCTAGAATTTGGTATGCATCCTGGCTTGAACTCAAAATTCTCTTGCCTGTGGAATATTTGGATTGCAGATGTGGTCAAGCAGTGAATAATTTTCTCTATTTATCTTTAAAATTTCTTCCCTTCATTGTTTTTTTCTTGTTGGCAAAAGGTTTGGGCACAAGGTCTTGTCTTACATATGTACATGTTGGCTGTAAGTCTATGTTGCTTTCCCAGGCCTTGATCTTGTCATCCTCTTACCTCTGGCTATGGATGGCAGTGCAGGCAGGTGCCAATACACCAAGATTCACACCACTCTTTGTTATATGTTATTTGTTGTTGTCATTTTTTCTGGCACTAGAGATTTTACATTGGCCAAAGCTGTATTTCTGGCCCTTCTTTTATCTGAGGCTGAGTCTCGCTAAGCTACTCAGGCTTCAAGTTGTTCTCTATTGAACTTGATATCTTCCTGCCTTAGCCTCAGAATCATACAACTTCAGAACCACTCATGGTCAAATATTCACTTTTAATTTTATTATGTTTTAATTTTTAAATTTGACATAGGCTGTATTGAATATTTGCACATGCACTTCGTCATGCTATGATATCTTTATCTGAATTATGCCTAGTTGGTATGTTTTGGTGTAACGTATGAGATTAATCTTTTTCCTTCAAAATGAGTATTTTTGATGTTTTTAGACTTTTATTATTGTCTACAATGCTACTGTGACTGTATGTACCTCTCCCTAGCCTACATGGATCAGTTTGTAAGTATACTTAGGATTAGAATTAGCAGATCATGACTCATGGCCTTCACAAGACAGGGTTAAACTTTTGTAAAATGATTCTTTCCATTTCTTATTAGAACAATGTGTAAAATATACAATATAGTGTCATTTATATTCTTTTTAGCACTTGATATCTTCAGACTTTAACATTTTGCCAAGTGTTGAGGTTAAGTAGAATGCTATAGTGCTATTGTATGAATTTCTTAGATCATTAAACATCCTTATTTTCTGTTTCTTGAGTCAGGGTCCCTTCAGCCTATAGTCTAGACTGCCTTTCAAGCTTGTTGTGTGACACAGGCTGGTCTTAAACTCAGATCTTCCTGCCTCTGCCTCTGGGGTTACAGATGTGCCCCATCACATTTGGCTTTACTCCCCCCCCCCATTTTGTGTTTATTCCTTTTCTTTCTCTTTTTTTAATGTTACTAGGAACTATATCTAGGCCAAAGCTGTAAGCCCAGCCCTATTTTTACTTCTTTATTTGGAGTCACAGTCTCATTAAGTTACCCATGCTGCCTTTGAAATCAGTTTGTACATAAAGCAGGTCTTGAAATTTATGGCTTCAATCCTAAACTTCCTGAATATCTGATATTACAGCATACACCAGCGCCTGGTCTCGAACTCACTTTTCATTTAAGTAGTCTTTAAAACATGGGCATCAGAGGGCTGGAGAGATGGCTCTGCTGTTTAAAGCACTGGCTGCTCCTGCAGAGGACATAGGTTCAGTTTTCAGTACCCACATGGCAGCTAACAAACATTTGTAACTCCAGTTCCAGGGGATCTGACACCCTCTTCTGAACCCCTCAGGCATTGTATGACAAGGGGACACTTACGTACATGCTGGCAATAAACTTCTATATATAAAATAAAAATAATAAAATAATTTTTTAAAAAAATGTGTATCAAATGAAGAGGAATATGTGTATATGTTACTCATTTACATAATGATTTCAAGATCTGAATGTTCTTCAAATGTTGTGCATTCCTTTAATTTATTCATTTTAAGTGCATACATGGTATGCTATTGTTAAATATCCTATTGTGATACAGTCTACTCTTCTAATGATGGGTATCTGTGTTATTGTAGATTTTTTCTCTCTTGCGTACAAAAGTCCAATGAGTATATGTGTTTTTCCTGGAATGGATGTTTTAACAGGTTCTCAGGTATATTTACTAGTGGAACTACTGGTTCAAGGAAAGTATGTTAGTATTGCAGATCTAACCCATTTTCTAAAATGATTCTGTCAATTTACACTAGCAGCAGTGTTTAAAAGATTGTCTTGCTGGGCATGGTGGCACATACCGTTAGTCTCAGCACTCGGGAGACAAAGGCAGTTGTACAGTTTCTGTGAGAATAAGGCCAGTCTGGTCTGCATAATGAGTTCCAGGCAGACTAGGGCGACGAGAGACACTCTCAAAAAAAGATTTTTTTGATCTATATTCTGGTCAGCACTTGATATTATCAGACTTAAAAATCTTTGTCAAATAATCAACTTAACTAGTATGTAATTGCAGTCTCTCTACTTCTTGTTTGTCTGTGTCTGTACACACACGGAAGCCAGAGGTCCACATCGGGTATTCTTTTCTATTAGTATATACCTTATTTATTGAGAAAATGTCTCTTACTCAAACTGGAGCTTATCTATTCATCTAGACTGGCTAGCCAACAAATCCCAAGGATTCTCCTGTCTCTACCTCCAAAGCACTGGGATTACAGGTGTGTACCACCAGGTCCATCTTTTTATGTAGGTGCTGGGGACTTGAACTCAAGCCTTCATGCTTATACAATAAGCACTTTACTGGCTGAGCCATCCCCTCAATTATTCATCAGTTGATGGATATTGAGGTTGATTCCATTTGCTAGCTCTTGTGAATAGAGTGACAGTGAATGTGGATATGCAAGTGCACTTAAAGTAAGATATAAATAGTTTGGGAATATGCCCAGTCATGGTATAACGGGGTTGTATAGTACATACATGTCTAGTGTTGTTTTGAAAAACCTCCAGAATGACTTCCAGAGTGGATGGACTAATTTACAGTCCTACCAAAATTATAGGTTTCCCCTTTCCCCATATCCATGCCAGTGTTTGTTATTTGTATTCTTCATGATGGCTATTCTGACTAGAGTGAAATGGAGTCTTAATGTAGTTTTAATCAGTGTTTTACTAATGGCTAAGGATGTTGAATACTTTTTAAAATGTTTACTAGCCATTTATGTTTTTCTGAGAACTTTCTGTATTAAAGGTAGCTTCTCATTATTTTTCGTAGGCTAGCACAAAACTCTGCATCTGGACTCAGCCCCCTCTGGATTACTCAGATTGTAGGAGTGTCTCACTGTGACCACTACTGATTTTGAAAACGTGTTATATTGGTGCTATGTAACCCGGATTTGCCTGGAATTTGCTGTATGTGACAGTACTGACCAGTCTCAAGAGGCTCATGCTTTTGCTTCTGCTTCCTAAGTAATGAGATTTCAGACATCAACAACCAGTGAGTACATTTTATGCTCACTTTAGTAGTTTTCTTTATTTTTCTTTTTAAATTTTCTTTATTTTTTGTAAAGGGGCTCATCAATAGGTTGGCCCACTGCACCTTGCAATGATCTTTTAACTATCCTGAGCCAGCTTATTGAGAACTGAGATTTACA
>NW_008334863.1:38108-55818 GCF_000622305.1 Nannospalax galili | reverse complement strand
GACAGTCATGTAGCCCAGACTTGTCTTGAACTCTCTATACATTCCTGAATGACCTGGAACTTCTGATCTGCATGCCTCACCTTTCCAATGGTATGTGACATAATACACAGCTTTTTTAGTTCTTTTATTTTTTTCCTCCCACCAGCACTGAAGATTGTTTGAATTAAACATTTATATCACTATCCTTGCTTTTACGTTTTTTAAAAATCTTGATTTTTAAATTTTTAAAAAAATTATTGATAGTAGACCTTTTATATTTTATTTTTTAATTGAGCTTTTTAAAATTTCATATACCATTTCCCACTCAAATCCAGGTACCCACCCACATCCATGCCTCCCCCTATTCCCCCACCAAACCCTATGCACTCTGCCATACATGCTGAGACTTATTCATTCAGGTGTTAATACCCAAGTATCATTCAGTGTAAATGTGTCCACTGGAGTCTAGTCAGTTCATCCAGTGGTTGTATGTAAGTCATAAGCTCCCTCACCCAGCAGCAATCAGTCTCAAATAGTTCTCAATCTAGTGCTGGCCCACCACCTATTTCCCACCTCCCCTTTGGGCCATTATTCCATTGCGATGACATGGGTTCCATGCTCAACACCACAGTTGCCACAGGCTCACATGAGCAAGCCTCTAGTGACCTGGCAGCCTCCACCCCTCCCTGTGTTCATGAATCAACCCTGGTTCTTTTTTTTGAGACAGGGTCTCCCTGTAGCCCCTGCTCTCCTGGCACTCACTATGCAGACCAGGCTGGCCTTGAACTCACAGAGATCCGCCTGCCTCTGTCTCTCGAGTGCTGGGATTAAAGGCATGTGCCACTATGCCCAGCTCACCCCTGGTTATTACAATCTTTCCACTGCCTCTTCTGCAATGGTCCCTGGACCGTGGGTGGATGAGGTTCCACATAGTAGTCCCATCCTACACTCTACAGTCTCTTATTCTCCAAAACTTGGCCAGATGTGTCCTTCTGTGTGCATTGTACTCTGATGTACAAGGGAGCTTCATTGGTGAGAGATGAGGGGTACATTAGCCCTCTCTCTGCTATGTTCCATGAGCCTTAGTTGTAGAAATTCAACTGCAGATGTGTCACCTAGTACTGGGCAACCAGTGCCAGTGCTCTTAACCACTGAACCATCTATCCAGTCCATCTATCCAGTCCTGTTTTAATGTATTTTGAGATGGAGTATCACTAAGTTACCCAGACTGGTCTTCAAGTCTCTCTACAGCTGACACAGGTGTCAAGCTTGTGATTCTCCTGCTTAGACTCAGAAGTACCTGGGATTAAAGGACTGAACTATCAGGTGTGGCATAAAGCCTATTTTAATTTTATAGTTCTAAACTTTTAAAATACATATCAAATTAAGTAGAGTGCTCATGTATGTATTCATTCACAGCATGTTAGTTTGCAAGAATTATCCCTATTAATTCCTGTTGTTGTAATTTATTATTGCTTGGTACACATACATTATGTTATTGTATGTGGTCCTGAAGTGGATTAATACAGTCTTGTATGAGTGTTTGTATTGCTTGCATATTTTTACTACTGCAGGAAATGCTACTTTGACTATATGTGTCTTTCACTGGAGGTAAATTAACAATTTCTCTGGAGTATATTAAGGAATGGCGTTAGTGGTTGAAGAGAGTATGTGACTATGGCACTTTCTGATTCCGGGTCAAACCATTTTTTAAAATTGATTCTATCAATTTCTACTAGCAACATGTATAAAATATTCTGAATTCAATTCAAAAATTGTCAGAATTTTGTTTTGTTAAGTAGTCATGTGACTGTGACATTGATTTGTGTCTTTATAGATTATGAATGATATTAATTATATTTTTTGACTGCTACATTTAAAAATATGGAATGCTTCACGAATTTGCATGTCGTCCTTGCACAGGGGCCATGCTAATCTTCTCTGTATCATTCCAATTTCAGTATATGTGCTGCCAAAGCGAGCACTTAATTATATTTTTAATTTTTTTTGTTTTGTTTTATTTGAGACACAGTATTGCCATATAGCCCACACTATCCTGAAATCCTTTATGTAGCCCCGGATGTCCTCAAAACTGCAATCCTCTTTTTTTCTGCCAAGAGCTTTTCTGTTTTCTCGAGAGCTTGTTTGGAGGTTGTAGTGGGGAGGACATCTACTCCTATATCCTTGACCAAAGAACTGCCTTTCTGTGATTAGTAGTAGGGGGCTTCCTCTATCCTTAATTTTTTTCTTTTTTTAATCCTTGATTTTTTTCATCTTCAACAAAGGCAAGCAGACCATGAGGGACACTCATGGATTGGTGAGGGGGTTGGTGAACAAATCTGCCTCAGCAGTGAGACCAGGATTATCAGCCCTGGAGATTAATGTGTTAATGTATTTCACAACCACTTCACCTTTCTGTCCTTTTTCTACTGTTTTTATTTTCATGTTTTTCTGTGCTTTTAAAAGCTAGCATTCAACTTGTGTATTCTATGGTGGCTTAAACTCTACATTCTCCTGCATTATCCTCTGAAGTGCTAGGATAACATATGTGCACCAACTATTGTTCAACTTCTCTTATTTTTTCTTTTATTGATGCAGTATGTTGCTGTGTAATACAGGAAAACTTTAAATGTATCCTAGAGGTAAGAATGCTGCCAAATACAGTGTGTAGGACAGGTGCCAAGAACAAGAAACCTGGATAGAACTTTCATAATAGTTAGCTCCGTGGAGTTTGTAGGGGAAAAGTTGTAATTTTGATGGATCTACAGTTGAATCTTAAAAAATATGTTGAATATAAATTAACTGTGGTTTTTATTAATATGAACAAATTATACATATTAAAGGAAGTCAACATGTAAACCATGCATATAGCATGCATTGAGCATATCCAACAACCCTTATTTGTCATGAGCAAACTTTCAGCTTTGATAATCTCTATTCTGTCATTGTTTTAAAATTTTTTAATTTTAAATTGCTTGCATATATGTGTGTGTATCTGTGTGTGAGTATATGCACATGTCTGTGGAAGCCAGAGGCACTGGATTCCCCATGAGCTGAAGTTATAGGTGGTTGTGAGCCACTTGACATGATCATTGGGAATTAAGCTCAGGTCCTCTGAAAAAGCAGTACATGCTCTTAACTACTGACCCCTCTCTCCAGTTCTGTTTTATTTTTCATTTCACTGATAGTCCCTTGTTTTTTAGTTTTTCCAATACGTTTCTTGGGTTTATTCTGTGGTTTTAAACTTCTCAAGTTGGACAGTTCATTAATTTTAAGCCTTTCCCGTTTCATATTCCTAATGTCTAAGGCTATAAAAGTTAGCTTAAAAGCTTTATAGCAATTATATTTGAGAAGCAAACATGTGTCTTTTGTTTTATGATTCCAAGCATATCCTTTTCACACTGTCCCTTATAGCATACTTTGCTATTCCTGGTTTTGTGTAGTCAGTCTTTACATCATTGAACTACTTTTTCATAGATGAGTTGTCTTGTCTCAGGATTTCTTATCTTTTGTCAAAAATAGCTTTTAGTTTCACTTGGGTTTCATGATTCCTCAGGTTTGTCAAGACATATATAATTTGGGAATAAATTTTTGGCCTAAACCAAATTGGGAAATTTCATTCTCATTCTCAAAGAAGTCATGATTTTAAAAATAGATAACACTGTGCTGGGGAGATGGCACATTGGGATAGTTCTCAAGCACGAGGACTTTACTTCAGATCCTAAACACCCATGTAAAAATCTAAGCATGGCAGAATTCACCTATAACCCTAGCATGGAGCTGGTAGATACGTAGACAGGTGAATCCCAGGGGCTACTGGCTAGTCACTCTATACAAAACAGCAAGCTCCAGGGTCAATGAGGAACCTGTCTCAAAAAATAAGGTGGATCCCCATTCCCTAAATGAAGAGCTATTGACATTTTTGTCTGCTGGGTGAGGAAGAGTCAGTTTTCTTTATGTGACCCCTGGTAGGTTGATCATGCTTCAGTGGGGAGCTCCACAGCCATGGCATATGAGCAGTACTAATGAAACTCAGTGGTTGGTTTGTTAAGGAGGGAGGGAAGATGGAAGGAAGGAAGGAAGGGAGGGAGGGAGGGAGGGAGGGAGGCTTCATGTCTTTGGGCAGGTCACTGACTTTCACTTCAGTTCCTCCATTTAATTCTAAAGGAATATTAACTCATTGAGTTTTTGTGAATTTTAGAATATATAATATCAGGACTGATAAAATGCATTCTCAATAAATGATGTCCATTACTAATAGGTCATTAAACATAAATGATGCCTATTACTAATAGGTCATTAAACAAACATTTACTGATTCCAGCTCTGTCCTAGCTGCATTCCAAATATTAGAAAGTAATGAACAGAAACAGATTAAGGGAGGACCATAAGGAGAGAAATTTGAAGAGGGAGGGAGGGAGGGAGGAAGGAAGGAAAGAAGGAAGGAAGGAAGGAAGGAAGGAAGGAAGGAAGGAAGGAAGGAAGGAAGGAAGACATGGATTTAGGAGAGAGAAGTGGGAGGTATCTGTTGGGAAGAAAGTGGGCAGGGTGAGCGCGATCAAAAGATATTATGTACATGTATGAAATTCTCAAAGAATAAGTGAAAGTATTATATTAAAATTGCAACCTGAATAAAAAGGAAAATAAATTCATTGTATGGGGTAGTTTTTTAAAGCTCTAAATTTCTGTGCTAGAGAGAAACAACTTTTTAACTATCAAGTAATAAAAATGCCAAATGAGCCATCAAAAATAATAAAAATCTTCAAAGACTAAAACTAAGGTGGAGAATAATAGACAATACATGTCATTCTCCGGTCTACACACACTGACACAGGTGAGAGCAGTTACACACACACACACACACACACACACACACACACACACACACACGCACACACACACACAGAATCATAAGAGTTTATGAAGCTCAAAAACTGGGAAAACATTCCATGAAAACTTTACCTCAATACATTAGCTTACGAGATACAGTACAAGGAGTCCTCCCATCACTGCTGTCCTTCATAGCTTCCCGTGGGACTTTTGAATATTAATCCTTGCCCCCACTTGAAATGGTGTCTTGATAGGTTGCCCGAACTGGCCCTGAATTCCTGGTCTCAAGCAATCCTCTTGCCTCATGTAGTTGGTACCAGTGGGCTCACCTTTAAGTTTCATTTTCAATGATTATGCAGTAGAATAGGGCCTTTAGTTGTGTTTCTAAGCTGCATCACTTTGATTTACTTTATGCCGTTTTGTTTGAACCTCTGTGTCAAAGTCTAATAAAATTAATACTAGATGCTGTTTTGAGATTGGTGTTATTTATTGGAATGGTTCTTCTTGATTCTGCTCCATCTGCCTGCACCGGAGTGTTCAAATTCTAGGGCCATGACACCACACCTGTTTATGTGTTACTGGAGATTACAAACCCATGGCTTTGTACTTGCTAGGCAAATATTCTGCCAACTGAATTCGGCCCCAGCCCACTTTCAAAATTTGAAGAATCTCCATCTTGATTTTACAGACAGGGAGTGCCTATGTAATCCAGAATTCCAGGTCTGGAATTCTGTATATGCTCCAGCTGTGCTTAAACTCAGGGCCCTCTTGCCTTTACCCTCTGAATGCTGGGAATGCTGACATGACCCACCAATGCTTACTTTGCTTTTTCTCTGGTCTTTTTTTTTGTGGGAGGGGCACAGGCTAGTCTGAAAATTGTAGAGTTAACTTTGCCTTGAGCTCATGATCCTCCTGCTACATCCTATGAAGGTCTGGGATCACAGACATTTGCCTATATACCTGGCTACAATTCATTTTTTCCTTCCTATATTTATTCTCATTTTTTTCAATGTTGAGAATTGTTTCAATCAAAAGCTCCATCATCAGCTCTCCTTTCTCTTTTTATTTTGAAACAGGTTTTCACTAAATCACTCAAGCTGGCCTCTTAGGCATTGTGTAGCTTAGGCATGTCTTGAACTTGCAGTCCTCCTGCCTCAGCCTCTGTAGTAGCTGGGATTAGAAACATGCATCAACAGGCATGGACAAAAAGTCACTTTCAATTTTAGTAATTTTTATCTTTCAAAATAAATATTAGATTTCATGTAATATTTGCATATGTACTAGTTTATATGTTATCTGAATTATCTATCTTGTTGTATGTTGCTGTAATTATTCATTTTAGTGCATGTACAGTATGGTTTTGTGTTTATACCCTGTGGAGGATTAATCTACTCTTGTGTCAATGAGTATTTAAAAATATTTTATTTATTATTTTTATTTACTGTGTATGAGTGTATTGCCTGCATGTGTGTAAGTGCAATGCCCACAGAGGTCAGAACAGGTCTTTTTTGAATTCCCCTGGAACTGGAGTTATGGACAGTTGTTAGCTGCCCTGTGGGTGCTGGGAATCAACCCCGGGTCCTCTGTAAGAGCAGCCAGTGCTCTTAACTGCTGAGCTACCTCTCTAGCCTTCAATGAGTATATTTATTGCTTTCAGGCATTTGCTATTTTGTACAATGCTAATATGACTATATTACTGGTCTTTAGGCTAAACTTGTGACAATTTGTCAGGGGCATATTAAAGAGTACAATTTTTGAACCAGAGAGTATGTGACATTTATACTTCGTGAATCAGAGTGAAGCTAATTTTTGATGTGATTCTATTGCTTTTCATTAAGAACAAGTCTTAAGAGTCTGTTGATCTATAGTCTGGCAGTACTTGGCATTGTTAGACATTTAAAGTTTGCCAAGTAATGAGCATAAGTAGCTAGGGACTGTGATATTAATTGGAATTCCCTGGATCAGTAATGAATTTGAACATCTTTATTTTTCCTTCCTTTTATGTGAGAGCTTGTTTGGAGGATCTAGCAGGGGAATGCAGTTACTTCTATACGCTTAACCACAGAATATCTCTTTTGTATGGTGAAGAAAGGTCCTCTATGAGGAAAATCTTCCCATTTTACAGACCATGTATCTTTATTAGGGAGCCTTATGGAGCAATCGGGGGGGGGGGAAGGAACACCTGTATACCAAACTCGATTATCTAAATTGATCCTGGCCGTCAGTGGATGGCTATTTTTTCTGTTCTTCAATTTAGAAATCAATGTTCTCATATTGTAAAGACTTCATTGCATATATGTTCTTCATGGAAATCTTACTAGATCTAGATTTCTAGAAAATTTTAAAATGTATTTATTTGTTTTGTATATGTATGTGTGCTTGTGAGAAAGGGATTGAGAGAAGGCCCAGATGTGCCATTTTTCTCCTGTGCAGGTCAGAGGCCAACTCGGGAATCCGTTCTTTTCTGCCATCTCATGGAATCCAGAGACTGAACTCCGATGATCAAGCCTGCCCACAGGTGCCTCTACCCACTGAGCCACCTTGCCAGCTGTGATTTCTAGGAAATTTTTTATCTCAGCTTCTGTGCTCTGGCCTCTAAATTTATTTATGAGTTACAAGTTTTTCAAATTCCATCAACATTTAAGAAAAGGAAATAGGATAATTCATTTATTGTAATATTTATTATTGAACATAGTCATCCTAAATTAACCCCAAATGTTCAATACAAAAATAGTAAAAGACACCTGAGACTGTTGGCTACTCTTGGTTACTGAGGATTTAAACTACTTAAGGCCATTCACACCAAACAACATTTGCAGTCTTTTTTCTTAGACAGGCTGCCAGAACGCTGGTTCATCCTGCACTGCCAAAACATTTTATGAAACTGTAGTGTTCGCCTGTTATTTATGGAAACTGTGCTAGCAAATGGTAGAGACAAGAACTTGATTGTTCTTGTCACTAAACCTTTAATGTGTTATACCTTGGAAGTTTGCAGACTTGGGCTTGGTATATTTTTCTTTTCCTTTATTAGCTGGTACTGCATAATAAAAAAAACGTTTTCACACTGTGGGCTTATACAAAGCATCCCACAAAACCACACATTTCCATCTTCTTTTCTCAGTCACATGCATTAAAAGTCTCCACCACAGGAAGGATGAAGCCAGAGAATACTGTACTATTCAAGGCCTGTGAGACCCCAGTCTTTAGACCATGTCACTACTCTAGATGCCCAGAGGCCAGGTTCAGAAAGACACTTACTGGAAGTTTGTTAGTGAGATTTTTTTTTTGAAATTTCTAAAAACCAGGAAATAGACAACTTTGAGAGAAATAGTCTCTTTCTTGTTAGATTATCTAATTTCACTATATTTTACATTAAAAGTATATAGGGTCTTGTATGAAAGATTATTTATATTCATTTACATAAATATGTAACGGTCCATTTGCTCAACAACAGAATTTCTATTTGTGCCTTTAACCAAGACACCAAGTTCATTGATAACTTACCATTAAAATTGTTTATCAGAGGTAGGAGAGATGCATACACCTTTAATCCCAGCACCCAGGAAACAGAGACAGATGGATCTCTGTGAAATAGGAGCCAGCCTGGTCTACATAGTGACATCCAGGCCATTTGGGGCTACAGGTATGGGGAGACCCTGTCTCCAAAAAATGCTTTTTAGGGATCTGACTCAGTGAAAAATAAACCACTCAGTTAATGTGCAGGAGCTTCTGGATTTGGTCTCCAGTATACCTCCCCACCTAGCACTTGTTTTTTGGCCTGGAGACTGTGCATCTAGTACAGGTCTTGGCCTGTGCAATGTTCAATAACTACTGCTGCCTGAATAAAGAATATGCATCATGTGACATGCCAGATGCATCATAGTGCTGGGGCTGGCTTTAGCTGGCTTGGTTGGAACAGCCTTGGAGGTGCTAAGTTCTGGTGGGTTTGTATACCATGCAGTTTAGAGTTCAGTTTATTTAGAATCAGTAGCAGTCCCAGAAAAGAGCAGAGCCTACTTTAACCCGTATCCCTGACTACAAATGCTTTCGCTTGCTACTCTGCTGCAAAACTTGTACAGAACTTCTGGATTTAGCTGTCTTCTTAATTCAGGTATTCAGATGCTACCATGGCTAAATCATTGCCCATTTTTTTTCCATCCTCTTGCTCATTAAACCAAAATTGCTGTGATGTCCATTTTAAAAAGTCATTCCTAAATTTTGATGAGGGACGTTTTTAATTGTAAATCATTTTCAACTTATCCTGTAATTTCTGAATAGTTTAAAATATTTTTAAATGGTAAAACTTTTCTATTTGAATTTCTGTAATGTTTTTGCTTCTGAAATGGTGTTGACTCCATATTTACAGTTTTTAGCTCCTCTGTTAAATATCGCAAGGCCCCAAGAAAGTAGAAATATTAAATCAGCAATGATTTAAATATGTTCAAAGATCAAAACAGTGAGTTTAAACTAATCAAGGGAAAAAAAAGCATGCCATCCTTCACAGGACCAAAAGTTCTATTTGCCATCATTTGGGTTCTGAATTACAAATTCAGTCAGGAGACAAATTTTTTTCACCATTTTGCTTCTCCACTTTCAGTTCATTTGAACTCATAGTCTCCAAAATACCTTCTTTTTGTCAAGTATTTCCTTAGTTTTACTTTCTGTCACTCTAACCAATTAATTCTGGTGAATTTCTGTATTGTTTGGTTATTTGAGGCAATAGAAAGGCAAACAAGGGGGCTAGAGAGGTGGCTCAGCAGTTTAGAGGACTGGCTGTTCTTGCAGAAGACCTGGGTTCGAATTTTAGCACCTACATGGCAGCTAAACAACCATCTGTACTCCAGTTCCAGGGACTCCAGTGCCCTCTTCTGTCCTCTGTGGGTATAAAATAACATAAGCATAACACTCATACATACAAAATAAAATTAAATTAATTTAAACGAATGAAAGACAAACAAGTGTCTCCTCTATGAAGTGCATAGAATGTACAAAGCTTCTAAATATGCCTGTCTGCTCAACTATTGAGTTTGTTTAGAAATCTGTTTCTGACAAAGAACACTTAAGAGAAAGAAAGGCTTACAGTTGACTAACACGGGATCCTGCATACATGTGATATGAAACATGCCCTTGATGATAAATAAAGCAAAGCTCCAGAGATACCTAGGATATCTAGGATTTAATGTAGTTGGAGGCCAAACTACAGCCTCAAAACGAATTTATCAGATTACATTAATTAAAAGACAAATTCAAGTAAATTCAGTTAAAATCACAGCTTGTGGGAAAGGGGTGCAGTCCAGTTGTCTGCAACACTTGCTAAGAATGAGGAGGATCCCTTACCAATAAAGAGGACTATCAGGGACAAATATTGAGTGAAAGAAGGCAGGCACAGAAGCTGGAGGGATGGTTCAGGAATTAAGAGCATTTGCTGCTCTTCCAAGGGACCTGGGTTCAGTTCCCAGCACCCACATCTAGTAGCTGGCCACCTCCTGTAACTCCAGTTCCAGGGTTCTGACTCCCTCTCCTAGTCTCTGGGCACTCATGCCTACATGGTACATATACAGACAAGCAATCACACACATGCGATCCTTCATAGGACCAAAAGTTCTATTTGCCATCATTTGGGTAAATAAATAAAAATGAAAAAAGACAGCAGGCACTAAAGTAAACATATGAGTCCATGAATAAGATATCAAAAATAGGCAAAAATGATCTATAGTGATAGAGATGAGAATAATGTTACTTGAGTTGGGGGTATCTTGACTGGGAGAATTCATGAAGAGATGTTCTGGGGTGGAGAAAATGTTTAGACTTTGATATCAGTGTGAGAGTATATCAGATATATATATGTGAGCCATGCATTTATGATTTGTACATTTTATTGTGTATAGGTTAAACCTCAATTAAAAGAAAGTGGTCAGATTATACTTCTTGAAATGCCTTGTGAAACTGATCCAGCAAGTCTGCTGTCTACCTGATCCTCATCTCTCTTCCTATAACCAGTGATCTCTTAACTGCTCCGTCCCCAGTCTCTGCCCATTGTAGCTAGCACTCTCCAGCTCTTGGAAGATCAGTGATCTGTCAGTGTCCCATCTCAAGCCACTCATAGTAATCATACATCCATTGAGAGGTGAGCAGAGCCCTAAGAGCATTAGCAGCAGCTTCAGAGACTGCACCATCTGCAACAGTTTCTACATTTTTTCTGCTGTATAACTTTCAGTGCCTTCTCACTGCCACAGAATGAAGTTTCCACCCCTTAGCACAACACTGAAAATTTTGCCATGATTGACTTCTTTTTATTTTGTTCTCTGAATGAACCTTTCACAGATCATATACACTCTAGTGATGGTACATTTCCTTTTTCATGTACTGATTCCTGTATATTTGGCCAACTGGGTATTCCTCGCCTTTCAAAAGACATTCCTTTTATTAATGCTCTTAAGAAATAGTCACATGGGATGCTGGAGAGATGGCTCAGAGGTTAAGAACACTGACTGTTCTTGTAGAAGACCCGGGTTTGAATCCCAGCACCCACCCACATGACAGCTAACAACTGTCTGTAACTCCAGTTCCAGGGGATCCGACAGCCTCTTCTGTCCTCCGTGGGCACTGCATGACACAGGCACACTTACCTACGTGCAGGCATAACACTCACACATATAAAATAAAAATGATAAGCTATATAAAAAAAGAAATAGTCGCATGGGGGTAGATGGAGAGATGACTGTGCAGTAGAGCACTGGTTACACTTGAGGAGGATCCAACATCCACTTCTGGCCTCTGTGGGCACTGCATGACATGGATGCACTTACATACATGCAAACATAACACTCACACATAAACAAAAATATTTTTTAAAAAGATCCTCATTCTTTTCTGTCTTCCTCTTGGTGTAAAGTCCTGGATTATTCAAATTTTCTTACTTCTTTTGATAGCTCTACTTCTAGCAGAGTCACACACAATGAGTATTCAATTACATACGTTTGAATAAAGGACTGAGTAAGTATATATCTATATATCTATATCTGTATGTCTATATATATATATATATGCTAAATATCCTGTAATATAGTGCTCATGTAGCTCATACCAGTTTTCACAGCCTATAACATACTCGAGTTATGCTGGGCGAGGTGGCGCACGTCTTTAATTCCAGCACTCAGGAAGCAGAGGCAGGCAGATCTCTATGAGTTCAAGGCCAGCCTGGTCTACATAGTGAGTTCCAGGACAGCTGGAGCTACAGGGAGACCCTGTCTCAAAAAGACCAACAAAAAAATATACTCGAGTTGGCCAAAGTTAGTTCAGATGTCAGGTATTTTGTTAATAAAATACTAATTTATGTTTAAAATGTGGCGATCGGTTAAGTAAAGTCCATGTGCTTTTCTGGTCATTTTAAATAGTGTTTTCAAGTGTAGCAGATTTCGTTACTCTTGATTTTAAGATAAAAAAAAGCAGAGGCATAGAATGATTATACAGAGTTAACTGATGGAATTAAGGTTCCAGAGAAGCCCTCGGGGTTCTGTTGGAGCCTTGTCTTCCTTTCACCACAATACATGGCCTAACCATGCTAGGATAGCTTCTTGGCTCCCTAGCCAACTTTACTTAGTGTTATTTTTCTGGGGAAGTTAGTTTTTGGTTGTTTTTGGTCTTTTTGAGACAGGGTCTCCCTGTAGCCCCAGCTGTCCTGGAACTCACTAGGTAGACCAGGCTGGCCTCAAATTCACAAAGATCTGCCTGCCTCTGCCTCCCGAGTGCTGGGATTAAAGACGTGCACCACCATGCCCGGCCATGGAAGTTACTGTTTTGAAGTTAGTAAAAGAGGCTTGTTGAAACCAACAACAGCATCAAAACCAACTTTTTTGATGTGTGTTTTCAGTTTAATGAGGATAAAGGACAATTTGCTTGAAACAAGGATTTGAAGATGTTTGTAAACTTACTCTTTTTATTAATTTACAAGTCACTTACTACCTACCCTGTGGATTTATTTTTTCATTAAGGTAGAAATACAAGTAGTGTTTACAAATTATACCTTGGATCTCTAGTTTCTGCTAGACTTAAGTTCCTATGTTTTAGTAAGAAAGAAATGCATGAAATAAGAAAACTAGAGATAGTGTTTACTAATTCATCCTAGATTGTTAACATTATACTTGCAAATATTATTCAGTATAAGCATCTGCATTATAAAAAGCTAGGTCATACTTACTTATGAAAGCTTTTCATTCTACTTGATTAGTATGAAACTCTAAAGAAAGGTACAAACTGAACTAAATAAATACCCTTGGGGTACAGGAGAATTTTTTGCATTAAACTTGGGCTAGAATTAGGATTTAGTAAGGCGATGTGTCTTTAAGGCTGACACAGTCTTTGGGCCAAGTCAAGAGAACTATTAAAGCATATTTCTGGGGCAAATCTGAGGCTTGGATTTTACCAGCCTTTGTTATTACCCTTTCAGTTCAGAGTCTTCTTTTATTAATTAAATGTGATCTTTGACAAATTTGCACGTTACATAATGCATACTGATCACTCTTGTCCTCTCTCACCTGCCATCTCCCTATTTCCTGCCCTTCTCTATAGATCTTTTTCACATTCATGTCTATTCCTTGTGTTTTGTGACACATTGAGTTTAACCAGTGATGTCTGTGTGACCATGGGTTTGGAGATATCCATTGGAGCCTGGTGGGCTTAGCAGTGAGTACACTACAGATAATGATGACTCCCCCTATTCCACATTCTATCAATAGCAAATAGTTCAGTAGTAAGGGATAGGTGTCTATCCATGACTGATTGTCCACATGGCCAGTTTAGTGCAGGCATAGTGCAGATAGCTGCAAATGTTTTGATTCCATGATTGCAACGGTTGTATCATGTCTAGAGAATGGCATTTCCAGCTGTCTTCCCCATATCTTCTGGCCCTTAAATTCTATCTCCCCACTCTTCTACAATGTTCCTTGAGCCTTTGAGGGAGTGGTGCAAATAACTTGTTTAGGGATGAGCCTTCAGCTGTCACTTATATTCAGCATCTTGGGCAGCCAGGAGCCTCTGTATTTACCACTGTTCTTGGGGCTGGGGGAACCCTGTAGAGTGGCTGTTACTTAAGGGTATGGAGGTGGCAGGCTCAAGAGTCTTATTTTCAGTTTTCTAAAGAAGCCTACTTCAGTATCAAAATGGAAGGTATTATTTATCCATTCGCTCAGCTGATATATACTCAGAATCCTATCATGTGAAATACTAGCATATAACATAAAAGCATGATGCTCTTGATCTTTGTTGCTATTTTTTAAAAGAAGTGTAACATTATTTTAGCCAAAGAGCAAAATTAGGGTATAAAAATCCCAAATAATTACTATTGAAAGTTTGTATGTAGCATGTTATCAAAGCATGTGATTGATGACAAGGTTGGAAGGGGTTGCTAGGAAATGTTCTAAAATACATGTTCAGAAGCTAAAGGACACTTGCTATGTAAAATCCATTTTCTGTTATGTGGGAATAAGTGCAGCCTCATAACATCGCAAATGTTGACTTTATTTTATTTTTTAAAAGTTTTCATTTTTGCTTTCAGTTTAATTTTATTCTTTCATCATTATTATTTTTTCCTTACCAGACTGTAAAATTCATAGGATATCTCAGTATACTTATATTTTAAACAGAAAATCATGGAAATATTCATTGCTAAATAAATGAAAATTTTCTCTTTTTTACAATTATGTGTGTGTGCATTATGCATGCATGTTTGCATGCCATGGCATGGGTGTGGAGGCTAGAGGGCAACATGGAGAAGCCAGTTTTCTTCTTCTGCCATCTGAGTCCCAGGGACCGAACTCAGGTCATCGAGTTTTGCAGCAAGCACCTTTATCTGCTGAGCCATCTCACTGGCTCTGGAGAGTCTGCTTGTAACAGAAGTGCTTGATAAAAGAGCGCTGCTGCTACCAAAAACATTTATGTGATAATCATTTCTGCACTATCTTTGGTGAGGCAAGTATTGTTAGTGAGATGTTATGATTTACATGATCCAAGATATATTTTTAGAGTAAGGACTTCAGTAATTATGCTTTAAAAATAGAAATAGTGAGACATTAGTGAGACATTAATGAGCCATGTAGTGAGATATTAGTGAGACATTAATTTAGTAATATCTAATAAAAGGCCAATACATTAAAAGAAATACGTAACGAGCCAGAACTTTCTTTATAGATTGTAGACATGAAATTCAGATATTCAAGACTAGAAAGATAGTGGTCACTACTTAAATATTTAAGTTCATCCCAGCCTAACCATTGTTAAAGGATCTGCTTAATATTAAATCTGTTCATTTTTTTTTGTCAAAAATCTCTTTCTGGCTTAAAGAAACTCTGAAGTTTTCTCTTAGATAATTTAAACAGTTTTTATGTAACAATTGATGGTCAAATATTTCTTTACTATTTGCCTATTACTGATTTAATCTGTTTCCACCTTAAATTTTACTTGAATTTTGCATTTATATATATATATTCATTTTAAAAGTATTCAAGAATAATCAGAACAATTTGATTTTTTTGTCCTATTCAGCAATCTTTAGATAACATTTTAATTTGGCTTTGTTTTTGAAAGGGGGGAGGTCTTTCAAACTATGTAGCCCAAGCTATCTTCCTACATCAGTCTTTCCTAATGTTGAAATTACAGCCATTCTGGGTTTTTTTGTTTGTTTGTTTGTTTGTTTTGGTCTTTCTGAGACAGGGTCTCCCTATAGCCTCAGCTGTCCTGGAACTCACTATGTAGACCAGGGTGGCCTTGAACTCACAGAGATCCGCCTGCCTCTGCCTCCTGAGTGCTGGGATTAAAGGCATGCACCACCACGCCCAGCTCATTCTGGGTTTTTAAAAAAATCTATTAAATTGCTTTGTTTCATAGCATTTAAAAATTATTTCTATTTATTCAGTAAGGTAAAGAGCAAAAGAAACAATTTTCTGTAACATACAACATGGACTTCTAAATTTCTTTTAAATACATAATATGTGTTTCCTTATATGTATATGTAGTATATGTAATTATTCTTAGTGTGCCAATTCAATTAAGACACTCAAATCTCTCATGTGACTACTACTAATTTATATTACAGAGTTAAAAACCTCTGAGCTGTCTTAAACCCGTTAGTGTCCTCTGACTAAGGAAAGTTCCATAAATTATTAACATGAAGACAGAAAACTGTTATTTTTTATCTGTGATTCAAAAGAAAGAGTAGTCTACAGAAAAAATTAAATCAAACTATAGGAAATGGCGATTTAGAGAAGAGTTCTAATAGATGAAAATGTCAAAAGGACGAATGAGCTGCCTTTCTCAGTAGAACAAAATTATTTCAGGGTGTTTATCAGTAATTCCAAGTAATTTTCAAATGTGAAGCAAATTACTGTTCATATGTTAGTCACATTCAGATCTAACTTGAACCAAGGATATTACAGAAACAAGAAATGTATCAGTCCCTGCACCTCAGGAGAGGTCTGAAATTTGTCCCTGCACAGCCCAAGTCATCAGTTAACTGTACAAAATTGATCATCTTCTAGGGAGAGGACTTGTCAATTACTAGAAGAGATAAAGAATTTAATACCACACAATTTTTTGGTGCTCTTCAAGCGGCAGGTCTGTTCAGTTTCTTAAGGGTGGACACACCAGAGTAGGTAATTTGTAAACCTTTTTTACTATCTTTACCACCACTGTCTGCTTCTTATGGAGACCAAAATTTTTTTTCGTATATTGTAGAAAATGGACATATTCTGGGGCTGGAGAGATGGCTCCCTGGTTAAGAGCACTGGCTGTTCTTGCAGGTTCCATGCACCACATGTAGGCTAACAACCATCAAAAACTCTAGTTCCAGGGGATGTGACACCCTCTTCTGACCTCCTAGGGCATAGAACCACATTGGTGCACTTACATACATGCAGGAATACTCACACACATAAAAAAGTAAAATGTTTTTAAAATTAAAAATGGAAATGGACATATTATTTGTTGTTTGTGAATATAGACTTACTTTTAGGCTCAGACTTCATAATTAAGATTTTGAAAGACCATTACATACTAAATTGAAGTGATCACAGATGCAGGACTTCCACTCAGTTTTGGAAAGAGTTATAGAGAAGGCCTAACAATATTATACTTTTGCCTAACATAATACAGTGTGTATTTTTCAAACAAAAATTTGAAATATTTTTATCCCCAAACTCAGAACTAGAAATGGATGTTTTCTCTGCCTTTCTGTTGATGTATGTAGGGATGGGTGGGTTGTTTTAAGGCATTTTTTGTCCTTCTCTTTTTTCATGTGATCTCTACTCATACAGGATCCTCTTAGGATGAGGAAGAACGTACAGGAGAGACCCCTCCCCCAAATGCATTGTGTGACCCTTCTAGGCACCCCCAAATGTGAGCAAATGAGTTCTGCTTCTTGGTTAGTCCAGCGTCCTTTAGCTTACATCCAAAGATACAATAAAATCCAGAAAGTGGAGCTGGGAGGGGATTGATTGGCAAAAACCCATGGTGGGGAGGGCTAAAGCTGAATATTCTGGAACCATAGAGAGGGAGTAGCTTTGCTGAAGCAGCAGTAGAAACGGATTTTTCACTGCTCCTTGGACTTGATCCTGGGGAAGCATCTACTTTTCTAGGTCAGTGGCCAAGTAGCTGGTGGCCAGGAGTCTAAATGGGTGAGGGGAGAGGGCGTTTCCAGAATGGAAGTTCACTCCAGACCCCAGGGGTCTTGGTGCATGGGCTGTGACTTTTTTTTTTTTTTTTTTTGGCCTTGTCTACTAAGAAAAAACAGCCAAGGGCTTTCTCAGGGTCTCTGTGTCTCAGTGCCAGCCACTGCCTTCAGTTTCGACGGCAGGTTGCAGGGTCCAGGGTTCCTGCCGCCCCCGCGGCAGCGGTCCCTGGCGTGTTT
>NW_008334863.1:2992-38049 GCF_000622305.1 Nannospalax galili | reverse complement strand
GGATGGCGGTGGCGGTTGCGGGGCATGCGCGGCTCTGCGCGCGGCTTCTCAAAAATGGCGGCGGCAGTGTGAAGTCTGTTGCCCGCTCCGGGGACTAGGATGACAGATTTTTGGTGGTTCTTGGCGAGTCCCGAGGTGGCGTGCTGCCCCGAGCCGGCGAGGAGCAGAGACGGAGCGGTGGTGCTGCAGTCCTGATGACTGTCGGCGCCGGGGGTGGCGGGGAGCCGTAGGCGGCACATCCCGCGGGGAACGCCCCCTCCCTGCAGCGCCAGAGTCCCGCCTCAGTGTGTCCCGGCGCCCCCGACTCCCACCCCCGGAGTCTTTACCCCCGATGCCGCAGCTGCCTCGTCTGTCTCACTCAGCGCTCTCCCCTCCATCAGCCGCCACCCATCGCACTTCCCGGAGCCCCTTCGCCGGCCCATCTCGCCGCCCGTCGGCGGCCCGCCGTGCACCCGCAGCCGCCCCCTCGCCTGTCGCGGGGACGCGTCCTCGGCCGCTCTCCCCAGGGTAGGTGGGGCCAGGCTGGAGCCTGGCGGCATCGCGGGTGGTTGGCGGGGCTGGGGGACAAGGATGACTTCGTGGCCTCGGGCGCCTTCCGGGGACTTGGGAAGAAACTTGGATTTGGGAGGGAACCAACGTCAGCCCAGAAAGATGCGCCCGTGGCCTGGAGACCGCGCGCGCGCGCGCGCGCGCGGCGGTGCTGCCAGGTGTGCACCGTGGGGCTCCAGATGGGGATCAGGCGCGCGTGCGGTGGCTTGCCTGCCTCCGGGGTTAAGCGTGACGGGAGGGTGAGAAGGGACTCATCCCTAGCGTGTTCAGAGGGGTGTTCTAAACTTCTCCAGGGTCCTCAAGGCGATAGAGTTTAGCAGGCAGTCAAGACTGAGGTCTAGGGACCACTGCTCCCGTCATTTAGACAGCAGCTGCATAAATGGTCTTTGCCATTATTGATTGTTTTCACATGAAAACAGGTATTAGAGGAATTCAAAAGATGTCCCTCCCCCGCCCCCATGCTTTAAGCTATATGTAGCTTCAAAGGGTGAACTATAATCGCTCCTCCCATCCCTCCTGTCCTGTTTGGGCAGCTCAGATATTTACTTACAGGTTCTCATTTAAGAGTATTGATTTTTTTTTTTTTGTAAAGATTGTTAACCATTTGTCATGCATCACAAAGTGTGACTGTAATTTGAAATTTGCCTGCTTTTGAAGAATTAGATTAACTTCTATGACTCACCTATAGGCTGAGTTTAGAACGTCTTTAGAAAGTGAATTGATTAATTAGTAGGGGAAACTGAGGCAAGGAAAATCGCTTATGATGATACATGATTTTCAAAGGTATTGGACATACTTCTTCCATCAGCTTCAGTTACTGCAGTTTTAACATTTCCAGGACTATAACTATTTCCGTTTGGGGGCAAGAGTATTGTAAGATATACTTGAGTACAACTTCCTAAGACAAGTAATTGTTTAATAATAATAGTTCATAGACACGTATGTAATTCTTTTTGGTAAATGCTTGAAAATGTTCTTCAGTAATAACAGTATTGTTTTCTTTGTCCAGTTCTTTTTCTTATTAAATAACTTATTTCTAATGATGGATGTTCAAGCTGTTTGTGTTTTTTTTTTAAATTATTTAATGGGAGGAATATGAAAACATGCTTTTGAAAGTGAATCTAATTAGAATTTTAAGAAAGGATTGAGTTTGTATTTTACCTGAAATTTGATTTATAACGTCCCTACTCTTTGAAGTCTCAAATTAAAAATAAAAGAACTACTCAAACCATTTAAAACAGCCTTGAGATGTTTAAATGTCATATGTATCCTGCAGCTTTATAAGACTCTTATATGCCTGTTAACCCTAGAGAGCCTGATTTCTTTTAGAATTGTAGATTGGAGGAAAAAGAATATTGTAAGTAGTATTACTTTATGTGCGTAAAGGTTCAAAAACAGGTGATGGCATAAATGTACAAAGAACACTGGATTTGGTCTTTAAAATCCATTGTTATTTTATCATGAGGCAGTTGAACAGTCCCTTTGATTTATGATTCAATTAACAGATCTTTATTAAGCACTCATGTTCTATTTCATGGAGTTTATTTAGTTCAAGGTATATTTATTTAGAACATACTGTATGCTCTAGTTTAAGAATGTTTAGGCTTCTTACCATAGTTTACTCCTGGATAGTTCAACATTATGTCAGAAAATTGTGATTATACAGAACAAATATTCCTTTTGTTAATGGGAAAACTCAGAGTATTTTTGTCATAATTCTCTAAACAAAATTCTGGTTGTAATCAAGAATTATTTCTGACTTGTGTGATACTTGTGTCTTTTGTTATGATTATATACAGCTATATATTTTTATGAAAGAATATTTTCTGATTAGGTCTGCAGGGGTGTTTTGCTGGTATAAATTGAAATCAATACGAACGTTAGAAATGGAGTACTTTTAAATGCAAAGCAACTGCACTTTTATGACCAAGTAGTTTAGGTTGTAACTAGATTTCAAATCACTGATATTTTTAAAGCACTTATTTTTTCCCAAAACATTTTTGAAATCTCTCTCAGGCCAAAAATAAGAATTATGGTGGTCAGCTGCAAGCTAGACGTATTCTTACTTTCTTTGGGGTCTGTTCCTTTTTAGTTGCCTGCCTGTTCCTCCCAGATGCTTCCTATCACCCCTCTTCCTGCCCATGTTCACTTCTGTTGATATCTGTTTCCGCATCAGTAAAATGGTCAGAGCAATCCTGTGCCATCTCACTAAGAAATAATAGATGATGGTAAAGTGCCTTGAAAAGGCTGAATAACTACCAGGTCTTCTTAATGAAAATGACTTAGCCTCTCGTTCCATTATACATTAGGTCCAAATCCAAATTTTTCGTTTGAGCTCTTGGGTGGGGAGATTTCACATGAGTATTTTATTGCCTTATCTTTGGATTAAGTGGAATATTGGGTGGATGCAATGGCTCCTCGGTTGTTTGAGTTACTGGTCACCTCTAGTCACCTCTAGTCCTTTTTTTTTTTTCCAGATCATCCTGTCTGTCTTCTAATCCCCTTTCTGTACAGCCCTGGTCTTATTCCAATTATAAATGAAAATCTGAGCTCATTTTCTCTATTAGTGCTCCTTCCTGGGAGTCTCACAATCTCCTTGTAGTCTTACATATTGGTTTTATGATATGTAATACCAGAATCAAGTTAGCTCTGTCTGGTATCACAGCTAGAGATGTGAGCTGTGTTAGGAAGATTTGTCTGGCATTTCCAGGAGATGTTTTGTGGTTTGCGTTGAATCTTCATGTTTGAAGTGATTCTTGATTGTAGAAACTGGAAACCTGGAAATGTAAGAATAGTCTGTGATGGTGATTTTAAAAGTTTACCTTTCATGAAGAGGCTTAATATTCACAGTCCTTTTATCTTGAGGGAAATAGATCAAAGAAAGCCAGTTTCGTTTTTTTAATAATGCTCAAACTGGTATACTTAATTTGTTTCAATATATGATTATAGGCATAGTTTGGTGTTAAGTGTGTTTCCATAGTAACTTGCTTACTGGAGGCATAGAAATGCTTTTACCTATAACAGTATGTCATTTGCAATAAGATAGCAGAAGTGATGGTTCTTTAAGCAGAGTTACTTGAACAAATTTCAGAAACTGTAAGATTGGAAGTGAGTCTATGTTTGGCTTTCATGGGTAAGGCATTTATGGTTATTTTGCCTTTGCTATCTGGTATAAGTAAGCCTTGGTAGTGATAGAAATAATAATAATGGTGGTTATGTTGTGATTTCTATTAAGTATACTGTCCCTACAACTTTCTCCTACTTTCATTTCTGGGCATGAGATGGAAGGATTTTTTTCAAGAAATGGGGATAACATGTATTGTGTGCAGAGTGAAAGATTTTCAGTTCACACAGCAGGCTATTATGATGCGGTTTTTCTTACTTCACTTAGACAAGACGAATTCTAAAAAGTTTTAAAAGTAGAGTAAACTTGTCGAATTTCTGTTTGAGTAAATAGGTGGGAAACATTTGAAGATAGAGAACATTTGACTCCCCTACTTGTGACCTGTGTTTATGGCTGTGGCTTTGCCCCTTCCTAAGTTTATAGGACCAAATTGTTCTAAGAGCGGAAAGAAAGTGCCCACCTTTTGTGGTAGTATGCCATTGTAAACTTCCAAAGGGACAGATATATTGCAATTCTATGATATACTTTGAGGATGCTTTCTTTTCTCAGAGAAAAGCTCCTGGTGTCTTTGCTTTTTGTCTTCAGAATATACATCAAGTTTTTCTCAACTTCTGTTTCTTAAAAGGATTAGCTAGTACAGAATTCCAGACATTTCAACTCTGGTAAGTACATACCTTATAGCCCTTGACAAGAGTTACTTAAGCATGAATGTTCTCAAGCTCCTTAGTTTTAATATTTGGTTACTCTTCCTACCTTTCATCAGTTTTAGCTGGTTTATTATTTTTTTATTATATATTTTAAATTGAAGCACTGATTCAAATGTATTTGAGTTGTCTTGCCTTTGAATATAGTGAGAAACATGCTTTTTTGCTATGAAGTTGATGGTTATTATCCTTTTTGAAAATTAAAATGTATTACTGGGAGTATTTTTCAGTATACTTTAAGGTTACCTGAAGGTAATGTGTGTATTTAATTTTTAACTAACTTGGTAAATGTTTGTTCAGACAAAATTGTATTTTTGAACATTATTGAGCTATAATAGCCAATAATTACATTTATATATTACTTTACAAACATTTTTTTTCCATGTTGCAAAGTTGAGATGTTGTACAGAAGTTAAAGTGAATACTTTTCTGACACCTGATGCACCTTTGAAGTGTTGTCAGGATGTTTAGTTTTCTGGTCCCTTTAGATTGTAGTTTATTGCATGCCTTTCTACAGTCTGTTGTTAGGTAGGCATTGTTGTCATCATTTCCATGATTTTTTTTTTTGTAAAACGGGTGTTAGAAACCATAAATCTAGTTGCAGTGATAATAGGAGCAGGCTGTAACCTGATCTAGTTATTTTGTCAAAGTATTGTACCATGAGCTGCCTGGAGTAAACTGACATGCCCTGCCATTAACTCTAGCCCCTCACAAGTGTCAGTGGGCAGCAGGTCTTTGAGCAATTAGCTTGTGGCTGTGTATTGAAAGGAATTTACAACCATAGACTGGATTTTCCCAACACTTAGACTTTTCTTTCATTTATCTGTTTCCTAATATAACACACTTCTTAACTAAATATAGAACTTCACATGAATCAAGTGAATTTGTAGGTCATGATGTCTTTAAATAAATCAAAAATATACCTCTTCTTGGATTTTTTCTTTCTTTGTTTTTCTTTCTTTTGACAGGGTCTCATGTAGCCCAGGCTGTCCTTGAACTCCTGATTCCCATCTCTACCTCCAAAGTGCTGTTGGATTTGTTTGGTCACAGAAAATGAATAATTTCTAATTTGGAGGTATAGATCTTACTAAAACATAACTGAAATCTTTCCTCTAGAAAACTTGATTTCCTCCAGAAGTTTTGATTTGTCGTAAATCCTTATAAGTCATAATGTTCTTTGTTAATATTGGTTAATCACAATTCAGAGATGGAATTTGTAAAATGTTTTATTTATTATTTTTATTTTATGTGCATGAGTGTATTGCCTGCATGTATGTAAGTGAACCTGTGTGTGGAGCTCAGCAGAGGGCTTTGGATCCCCTGGAACTGGATAAATGGACAGTATTAGCTGCAATGTAGGTGTTATGAATTGAACCCAGGTCCTCTGCAAGAGCAGCCAGTGCTCTTAACCTCTGAGCCTTCTCTCCAGCCCCCAGAGATGGAATTTTTAAGACAGTTACCCAATGTACCATCCATCTGCCTTAGGATTGCAAAAGTATGCCACCATGCTTGGATATTTTTTTAATGTTGTGACAAGTGTAGTCTGGTCTCTTTGTTTGTTTTTACTGATTACTTTCACGTATATGTCAAAAATGAGATCTTTGATTGTTTTGATGACTTGGGTGAATTGAATCCATAATTGTGCAGTCTTAGAGTGAAGAATCATGTCCAAGTCTGTGATTAATCCATGGCTATGCAAGGGAGATAGACACAATTTTAGGATAACTATCAATACTAAAAACAGAATCTTAGTTATGAAAATGCTTTTGTGTGTCAAAGAGAAACATGTTGCTACAACATATTTGAATTAAATGACATTTTTCCATCTAGGTATAAATGTGAAGTACTTTTTAAAATAAAATCAATGTCTTTCAAGTCAAGATGAAAAACTTAAGGGTTTTTTTTGGCATTTCAAAATTTTCCCTCTTCTATACCTCCTACACAATAAACAGTTTGTTTGTTTGTTTGTTTGTTCAGGTTTGGAAACTATCACAGCATATATTACAAAAAAATAAAACCCCTTCTACTTCTGCTATTTCATTAACTTCTGCCACATTGTGTTTACTATAGTTAGCAACTTGCATCTCACAATTTAACATTTTTTAAAACACCAGAAAATATATTTATCAACCTCTTATGGCCTTAACATTTCTTCCACTGTTGATCTATCAAGGTGTAGGTATGATGGGATATTTTCACAATTATAGTATTTTGGAGGTAAGGACTGCTGTTTCTTCCCTTCTTTCTGTGAATATTTGTTTAAGTGCACATTTTCGTTCTGCTTGTGATTAGACTGTTTGAGTCACTTCTGGTATAGCAGATAGTCCTAGATTCCTCCTTGAACTATATCTCTATAATAGCAACCGTTTCTAGTAGGCCTGTCTAAGACATCACACATCCTAGAAAGAGATAAAATTTATTTGGACTAAAACTTAGATGAGTCAGCTATTGGGAATGAGGGAGATTTTAGAGGTAGAAGATTGCCTCAGAGAAACACTGATTTTGACTTACTATGAATTAATGCAGCAGAGTTGATACCATAAGTAACAGTAAATAACAATGATAGCCAAAAAGAAAAATTTTACCCGAAAAAATGTAAAACCCCACGATGTTCTAGTTCTATATGACTTAGATACAAGTAACATATATAGCACAACAGATTTTATTTTCTCATTCAGTAAATATTTTAGGGAGATCTATTCATGATAGACACTTGCTAGTTACTATGAAGGATAGGAAGATGAACCAGGTAGGATATTGTTCTCCAAGAGCCTATTGTGTAGCAGGGAGATAAAAGGCATGCACACAGCTTTAACCTAATGGTCCCAATCTAGCCTGTTGACCTTCAGCAGGTCTTTTAAGTCTCAGTATTAATTTTTAAGTGGACATTGAGGAATATTAGCAATAGTATCTACCCTACAGACTTGTAGTAAATTTTAGATAAGAAAAATTAAAGTCTTTAGTAGGTCACTGAACAAAGGAGTAGCAAGAACTCCATAATAGCTCTAGTTCGTATTACCACTATCAATGTCAACATTACTATCATTATATCTGAGACAATAACTTTAATTTTCTCCTGTCCTTGTGGATGTGTCCTGTCTACAGTTCACTACGTGTTATATCTCACTTCTTTTAAATACATGTACAGTGTATTAAAGCCATGTCTTTTGTCATTTGATAGACCTTGTGTTATTTTACTTTGACTACAAGCTTTCTACGCTTGGAGAAATAACAGAACTTGATAACTGATGATTTTGGACAAAGGAGGAGGGGCATCAAAGATTTCTAGTTCAGAAAGACTTTTAAAAAATATTTTATTTATTATTTTTATATTTTATGTGTACGAGTGTATTGCCTGCATGTATGTGAGTGCACCCGTGTCGTGCAATGCGTGGAGGGCAGAAGAGGGCTTCGGATTCTCCTGGAACTGGAGTTAAGGACAGTTCGTAGCCGCCATGTGGGTGCTGGGAATTGAACCCGGGTCCTATGCAAGAGCAGTCAGTGCTTTTAACTGCTGAGCAATCTCTCCAGCCCTGAAAAAAATACATATTGTGTTTTTCTGTGCTAGAAACTTTATGGAGAGGCTGAGCCTAAAGTATGGAGGAGAATGATGAGGGGAATGAGGGCTGATGTCTAAAAGAGGTGAATGAGATATCTTAGTTTGCTTTCCTGTTGTCTTGATAAAATACTCTGCTCAAAGCAACTTAAGAAAGGGGTGAAGTTAACTCACAGTTCAGGATACAGTCCATCAGAACAGGAATGTCAAAGTAACAGGAGCTTGAAGCACCTCGTCACATTATATGCACAGTGAGAAGAAGAGAGCAATGAAGTGTATACATGCTAATGCTCAGTGTGCTTTCTCTACTTTGTACAGCTAAGGATCTCCCACCTAAGAAATAATCCATCCTACAGTTAAGCTGGGTCTTCCCACATCCATTAGTATAATCAAGATAATCCCTCACAGGCATGACCAGAGACCCCATTTCCCAGGTGATTATAGATTGTCAAGTGGACAGTTAACACAAAGCATCACATCGTGTCTTGGAAAGCATTCAGAAGCAGAAAGGTTGCACAAAGTTTGGTATTTCAACAACTCTTCTCTATGTTAATGAATGCTAGCATTTATATTTATGACTTTAACCAACCCAGGTCATCTCTGATCAAAAGATTAGCCTGGTAAATACTACTGTGTTTCCAGGATTAACTACATTTTTATGTGTGGTATATTTCTTTAACTTTTAAAAAAAATATTTATTTTTATTTTATGTGTATGTGTGTATTGCCTGCATGTAGGAAAGTGCACCCATGTCGTCAGAAGAGGCTGTCGGATCCCCTGGGACTGCAGTTATGGACAGTTGTTAGCTGTTAGTTACATAACAGTTGTTAGGATATGTGGGTGCTGGGATTCGAACCCACATCTTCTGCTAAAACAACCAGTGTTCTTAACTGCTGAGCCATCTGTCCAGGCCCATATGGTATATTTTTTAATGTGTGTAACTCAATTGTAAATCCATGAGCATCTGTATAAAAATAATTGACAACATTTTCTATACCAATAAAAATGTAGATATTGCTCTGAGCATGCTGGCACATGCCTTTGTGGGTGTTGCCAACCTGTAATACCAGTATTTTGGAGGCTGAAGTAGGAGGACCAAAAATTTGAGATGAAACTAGGCTACATAAAAAGACCCTTTTTGTTGTTGTTGTTGTTGTTTTTAAGTAAACAAAGATTCCATTTAAGGTAAAATGTCTTTATAAACATGTTACTCTTTCTTTTAAAAATATTTACTTTTATGTGTATTAGTGTATTGCCTATATGTGTGTAAGTGCACCCATGTCATATAGTGCATGAGGAGATCAGAAGAGGGCATTGGATGCCCCTGGAATTGGACTTATAGACAATTGTTAGCTACTGTGTGGGTGCTAGGAATCCAACCAATGTCTTCTGCCAAAGGAACTAGGGCTCTTAATTGCTGAACCTTCTCTCCAGCCCATGTTACTCTTTTTTTGATTGATAAAGTTTAATGCCTCTAAAATTGGAGGTTCTGTGAACAAATCTAATAACGAATCTTTGAATTTGGATGTTGTCCCCTCCATTAGAATTTCTGTCTGAGATATATTGCAGCAAAGTTGTTCGTCTGGGTTCTTTTTTTCAGCCTAACTTCTATATTTTATTGATTTTTGTGCTCAACTTGAAGCTTTGTAACTGAATTCATTTTATATTATCTAGCCAATGACCTCAAGTTCAGGTAGTGATAGTTAATTAGGGACTTTAAGTATAGCTTACATTATACTATACGCAAGAAAAGAAAACAGCTGGGTCAAAAAGAGAAAAACCCAACCAAATAAGCCCCAGAAAACAAATAACGGAAGGGCCCTGAAATCTTAAGTGTTGTAGACCCATTAATTTGCCAGATAACTCTGTAAAACTTTCTCAATAAACTGTATCTTTTTCTCTAGAATCAAGAACAGAATTTCAGGCTTTATAATTCCCCTATTAGTCACTGTTCACATTGTTTAATAATATTGAGAAAGTAGTTTAAAAGAGGGAAGAGGTTATAGCATGTGTTAACCTCTATGTCAGTTCTAGTGTTGTAGACCCATTAATTTGCCAGATAACTCTGTAAAACTTTCTCAATAAACTGTATCTTTTTCTCTAGAATCAAGAACAGAATTTCAGGCTTTATAATTCCCCTATTAGTCACTGTTCACATTGTTTAATAATATTGAGAAAGTAGTTTAAAAGAGGGAAGAGGTTATAGCATGTGTTAACCTCTATGTCAGTTCTTTTTTTTTCTAACTTAAAATATTTTTGTGTCTCCCCCCCCCCGCCGATTTCATGCATTGTCTTACATGTTATGTCCTATCCAGTCAAGCTTTTGTACCCAGATGTCCCTCACTGTAAGTTCATCCAGTGGAGTCTAGTCAATGTGTCTAGAGTCTTTCCCTTAAAGAAGATGGACTCTCTATCAGTTCTCAATCGTAAAATAAGACATAGTCTGTAACTGGTTTTGTAGCAGATCCCAGATTGATTGTATATGTTCAAAGCTTGTTAGATACAGCTGTCAGATTTATTGTGGCTTGTGTGTTGGTGAAGGAAATTTCAGTGTCAGGTGTTATAAAAGTGTGTGTCTGTCTGTCTGTCTGTTTTGAGAAAAGGTATCTCTAACAAGAATGTCCTCAAACTTGTGATCTTCTTGCTTCAACCTGCAAGTCTGGGGTTATGAGTGTGTGCCACTGGGCTTAGCCCTTTGATTTTTTCACTTCCCTGTATTTGAATTTTTTATGTAGTAGAATGTTCCTAATATGTATTTAGTGAAACAACTTCTTAGTATACTAGCACAAATAAAGCTTTAAACTTTTTCACGCAGTTTTTCTCATGTATTATAAAAAATGAGTACATTGGAGGTCTTAATTAAAATATTTTTATGAAGAATTTTTATGAAGAAATATACAAAATGAAAAGGCAGCTTCTGTGCACTTTTCCCTTCAGACCGACACTGTTGGAATTGAGGTATACTTATAAAATGTCAAGTTCTTTTTCCTTTTGCAGAAAGCTGTATTGATTGTCTGCGTATTTTGCATATCTGTGGTATAAATCATACAGATAGGTTCTTAACTCCCCAGCATATCTTTCTTTGAAATACTGAGGATTCATTTGTTGATACTATTCAGCATTTACCAGTAGATTGTTGTTATCTTTCTTTTGGATGAGTATTTTCTTTTTCACTCTTTTGCTTTGTGCGTCTGTGATGTGTTCATGTATATATGTATGTTTATGATGTATATGGAGGCCTGACAGCCATGTCAAGTGACTTCGTCAATTACTCTCAACCTTATACTTTGAGACAGGGACTCTCCCTAAAACTGGAGTTCACCAAATACCTAGGTTAGCTGTTCAACAGACCTTAGGGATCCTCCTCTCTTCCTCTGCAGTGCTTTGATTAGAGGCATTCAGTGCTATAACCAGCTTTAAAAAAAATCATTTTTATTTCATGTATATGTGTGTATTGCCTGCATGTAGGTGCAATGCCCCCGGAGGTCAGAAGAGGCTGTTGGATCCCCTGGGACTGGAGTTACAGACAGTTGTTAGCTGCCATGTGGGTGCTGGGATTCGAACCTGGGTCTTCTGGAAGAACAACCAGTCTTCTTAACCGCTGAGCCATCTCTCCAGCCCCTATAACCAGCTTTTATGTGAGTGCTGAGGATCCAAACTCGGGTCCTCATGCTTTTCCCGTAAGTATTTTACCTACTGAGTCACCTCCCCATCTCTTGTTTGCTTTTTTCTTTTATTGAAAAGATCTCTATGTATCTCTAGCTGGCCTGGAATTTACTACATAGTCCTTTGCAGTGAAAAACAAAATGCTCAGTCTGGCCTCAGAGTTGTGGCAATTCTCCTGTCTCTGCCTCTGGAGTGCTAGGATTAGAGGTATCTGCCACCATCTCCAGTTTAGCTTACGGTAATCTTTAGTTTCTTTAATACTCCCTGCGTTTTTGCTGTGACTGAAAGACATACGATCTTACTACATAATGTTATAAAGGTATAACTTTTTCCTTTCAAATCATAAGCAAAGATAGTTTGTTAAACTGGCCAGTAATTCTTTATGTCAAAATCTTTACCTGTTCATCCTACTGTCTTCAGTCCTATGGAATGTTTGTTTTCCTGTTGATTTTTTTATTTATAGACTTAAACGTCTTTTCCCTTTTGCTTTAACTACTAGGAATCCTATAAAGAAAGTAGTCATTCAAGTCAAATACTAAATTTTCTCTAATTTGTGCGTTTTTATTTGTTCCTTCAATTAAAAAGTACACCCTAAGTCCATTTTAGCATTCAGTCTGATCTAAACATCCTTTTTTATTTCTTATTTTTGAGAAAGGGGTTCATGTAGTCCAGACTAGCCTCAAACTGCCTATGTAATAGAGGGTGTCTTTGAACTGATATTTCTGCCTCCACCTCCCAAGTGCCGTAATTATAGGCATACACCATCACACCTGTCTTACGGGGTGCTGACAACTGAGCCCAGTGCTTCATAAATGCTAGGCAAACACTCTACCAAACTCTGATAATCCTCTTTTTAAAAACAATAATGTGTAGGACATAAATAATGGAAAATGATTTTTTAAAGTTTGTGGTATATATAAAAAAGTTGTATTTGCTAAATATAGTGAAACTTATAGTAAATAACTTGGGTGTTGTATTATTATTTATTTGTGTGTATGTGTCTATGTGAATAGGTGTGTAGAGGTAACTGTGGAGGACAGAAGAGGGTGTAGGATTCCCCAGAGCTGGAGTTATATGCCATTGTCAGCCCCTCCAAATTTGGGTGCTGAGAACTGAACTCCAGTACTCTGCAAGAGCAGCAAGCACTTTTACCCACTGAGTCATTTCACCAGCCTCTTGTATATTTTAATGGGATTTTTGTGTATTTCATACAGAACATAATTGATTATCTTTATACAGCCCTCCTCATCAGCACTATCCAAAAGCCCCCACACTGGATTTCACGCATTGTCACTTATGTTAAGGCCTGTCAAGTCAAGTTAGTGTCCTTAGATGTCCCTCAGTGCAAGTTCATCCCCTGGGGTCTAGTCAGCCTATCTGATGAGCTCTTCCTCACCTAGCCATTAACAGCTGACCAGTAGTTCCTTGGATAAGATTGGAGCCTGCTGCCCATTTCCACAGTTCTATACTGGGATTTCTTTTTCTGCTTGAGTGTGCATGTGTTATGCACATGCTGTCTTCATTGCTGTAGATTCATATGAACAAGGTCCCAGGGGCCCTATAAGACACTGTTTCCATATGGTCATGCATCTCTTTCCCTGGCTCTTATAATCTTTCTGCCCACTCTTCCACAATGATGGCTGTGCCCTGGGTGGGTGAAGTTTAATATAGGAGTCCTCTCCAAGGACCCACACTCTGCAGGCTTATTCTCTATGGTTTAGCCATTTGTGACCCTTTGTATTCATTGCCGTCTGTTGCATGAGGAGGCTTTGTTGATGAGAGTTAAGAGATGCATTAGTGTTCTCTCTACCCCTTTTTGCACTGTGTTTAGTGATCCTTCAGTATAGAGCTTCCTTTATAGGTGTGTCACTTAGGGTTGGGCATTTCACAGACACTTAATTTCTATGTGACCAGTTGTGGGACTCTGTAACAGTCTCCATCTGTTGCAAAAGAGGTCAGCCTCTTAATTCTTATTTTATGTTTATGAATGTTTTGCCTGCATTTATGTAAGTGCATCCATGCATGCAGTGCCCATGCAAGCCAGAAGAGGACTCAGATTTCCCTGGAGCTGGAGTTACAGAAGGTTGTTAGGTAACATGTGGGTGCTGGGAACTGAACCCAGGTCCACTTCAAGACAAGCCAATGCTCTTAACCACTAAGCCATCTCTCCAGTCCCTCCTCCCCCCATTTTTGGTGGCAAATAAACAATAGCTTTTGTTCTGCTTTGAGGACAAAAGACTGGAGACTAGTAAAAATTGTCCTTATAGCATGGATGTTTGTTTTGTTGTGTTGTGTTTCAGACAGGGTCTTCCTGTAGCCCCATCTGGCCTGGAACTTGCTATGTAGACCAGGCTGGCCTGGATGTCACAGATCTGCCTGCCTCTGCCTTTTGAGTGCTGGGCTTAAAGGTGTGTATCACCACGCCTAGTATGGCATGGAGTTTTAAAAATATTTATTTTTATTTTATGTATATGAGCATATTGTCTGCATGTAAGTGAGTACACCCGTTTCGTGCCATGCTGCAGAGGTCAGAAGAGGGCTTCAGATTCCCCCGGAACTGGAGTTAAGGATGGTTCTCAGCCACCATGTGGATGCTGGGAATCAAACCTGGGTCCTCTGCAAGAGCAGTCAGTGCTCTAAACTGCTGAGCCATCTCTCCAGCCCCTGGCATGGATTTTTAAGACAGAATTTATTCGTAGTCTGATTTTTTTTGTTTATTGGTTTGTTTTGCTGAAAATGTTGGCTTTATGAATTTATAATATGCATGAATAAAATTTCATTGGAAATAATTGATACATGGAATTTTGAAAGAATATATAAAACAGGTCATATAGTGTGTGGGTTTGTGCATTTTTAATTGGAAAGACAAACAACAGATGATTAAGAGCACTTATTGCTTGATAGGATTATAGGTGGTTTCCTCATCCCTTTCATCTTTTTTTTCTTCTTTTTTTTTTCAGGAGAGCATGTCTGATGATGAACAACTTTAAAAAATATAAAAAAAGAAAAAGAAAATGTAGTTTCTAGGAATCCAGAGGGATACTCTGGCTCAATCAGGGCCCCCAAATATTTCCAGTGTCAATTTATTCCAATTGAAAACAGACATTTGTAAAAATTATCTCAAAACCATCCAGCAGAAGGTGACAGTTTTTGGCTTTAGGTAGAATATATAACTTCTTTGATAATATCAATTAGTAGAGAATGAGCCCTTCTTTTACATTACTAGTAACCATTTGAGTATAAATTGATGTGGTACTTCAGCTCTTCTCATATATATTTTTTTCTTGTTTTCTGAGACTGTCTCAAGTAGCCCAAGTTAGTCTTAAGCTTGCTATGCACCCAAAGATGACCTTGAACTCCTGATCATCCTGGCTCCGTCTCCAAAGTGCTAGAACTACAGGCATGTACCACCATGCTATGCCCTATATAGCTTCTTAATAAATGTGACGTTTAGGGATTATACAGAAAGTATCAGTGTTCATGCCTCTATGATAATAACTTTCTGTGAATATTAATTAAATGCTATTACAAAGAATCCAAATAGATAATATGCAAAAATATAAGGAAGATCTCTTAGCACATGATATCAGGAAAGATTTTCTAATTTGTTTTCAATTGCTGTGACAAAACACTGACCAATACCAGCTTTGGGAGGAAAGGATTTATTTGGATTACATTTTCCGGGTCACAGTTCATCAGGGAGCTCAAGGTAGGAACTCAGGGCAGGAACCTGGAGGCAGGAACTGAAGCACAGGCCATGGAGGAATGCTGCTTACTGGCTTGCTCCCCTGGCCCATGCTCAACCTGCTTTCTTATACAATAGAGAACAACCTGCCCCAGGGGTGGTACTGCCCACAGTGGGCCAGACTCTCCCATATCACTCAAAAATCAAGAAACTATCCCACATACATGGCCACAGGCCACGGAGACAATTCTCAAATTGAGGCGCTCTCTACCCAGCTGTGTCAGGTTGACAACTAAACCTATCCAACACAGAGTAGCACCAAAATATGTTCACATTACTTAATGCAAGTTATGCACAAAATTTTCTACAAATGAGATAATAATCACATAGGATATATTTGTGTTCCCCATCGCTATATACCATCACTATCCCAAATAAGCTTTATTAACAGCATAGACTGTGTCCTGTTTATATGCTTAATGGGTTTTTTGTTTGTTTGTTTGATTGATTTTTGGTTGTTTTGTTTTGAGAAAGGATCTTATGTAGCCCCGGTTGGGCTTGAATTCATTATGTAGCAGAGGCTGGCCTATAACTCCACATCTTCCTGCCTCCACCTACTAAGTACTGGGATTACAAGCAGGTGCAACCCTGCCTTGCTAATAATCTTTTACTCATATATAATGGTATACAAGTATGTATGCACTCACAGTATTTAGTCACTGTTGCATCAGTCAGCATTTGAGTACTTTCAAGAGTGTAAGCTTTGTGCTAGCTGTGGGAAATGTACAAGCATAAAGATGTGTGGTCCAGTTCTCTAGCACTTGACAGTGTATTAGGAGAATTGGGCAGTTTGTGCCTGGCTTGTTTAATTTTGCATAATGCCTCCAGGTTAATCTATGCTGTTGCAGATGATAAGATTTCAACTGTATATATAAACAGACTCCAGCTTATGTAGGCTCAACTTAGGAAAAATTAGACTTTTCAGTGGGACAGAAATGGCATATGTTCAATAAAAATTGTACTTTGTAGTTTGAATTTTGATCTTTCCTGGCATAATGGATGGTTTGATGGTCCTTGTGGTGATGGTAGCAGCAATGAGCTGTAGATGCCAGTCTATACACTTGAATTGCAAGTTTAGGCAACCAGTAATCTATACTGTAGTATTTATTTCTAAGCTTTGATGTTCAGTGGAATAATATACTAGTTGCATTTCTTAGGTATGGAAAGTGTAGAAATATGTGTAGAGATGATTACATAAAAACAACAGTGAGTTCAAGGCCAGCCTGGTCTACATAGTGAGTTCCAGGACAGCTGGGGCTATAGGGAGACCCTGTCTCAAAAAGATCCCCCACCAAAAAACATTAACAAATAATTTGATCATAACCAGTGAAAACAGTTGCTACCAGCTAAGCTGAAGAATTCAGTTATGGTTAGGTGTTTGAGAAGACATGGGGACATAAGTATGTCTCATATATCTTTTTTTGAGACATGGACTCCCTGTAGCCCCAGCTGACCTAGAACTCACTATCTAGACCAGGATGGCCTCAATCTCCTGCCTTTGCCTCCCAAGAGGTCCACCCGCCTTCGCCTCCCAAGTGCTAGGATTATCTTTGATGTGTGATATATCTTTCTTTTTATTATACTGAACCTTTCATGTAGTTATGAGACTTACTTTTTTGTGAATGTAATTCACAACTTTTCACTATCTGAACAGAATTGGTATGTGCCTTCATCCTCTTCAAGAATAACAGTGCATCTTCTTTTCTTATCTCCTAGACTCAAGCACCTTCTTCTTTTCCTTTGTCTGTTCCTTTCCTTTATCTGTTTCTTTAGCCACTAGACTCCAGTCCTTAAATGACAATATCCTAGCAGGTATCAGATAATCTATCCACTTGGTTATTCTAGTCTGACTTTTAGAGGTGAGGTCTATGAGAGGAGGGTAATGCTTTGTGAGCTAACTGTGTATGGGTAGCTGCTGAAGCCACAACCTCTGATAAGAGACTGTAGAAGGGACTGAGTCCTGAGGAATCCTGAACAACAGTGTCAGTGCATAAAGTCAGTGGCAGAGGCAGGAGGAGCCTCTTTCATTTCTATTTATATTGTTATTTAACTTGACATTCCTCTTTTTTTCTCTGCTCACTGAAACTGCCAACTCTGTGTGAATGACAGAGGGGTGGGGCTGGAGGGTGAGTAAATTGTATGTGGATACAACCTCATTTTCTGATAACAAAAGATCAAGCTTAGAAATGGATCATTGGACCCTTTCTTCTCTTAACTCCTCAAAATTCATAATACTAGCATCTTTTCATAGTCAGCATTCTCTTAGATCTGCAGTTGGGCTCAGTGCACTCAAACTTCAATATATTTTTTGTGGTATTTCTATTATTATTATTATTATTATTATTATTATTATTATTTTGGATAGAGCATGAGCTTGGGTTGCCAACCATAGCCACTTTGCTGCTTCATACATAGAATCCTTACCCTCTTTTTACTGTGTCACTCTGGGGCTGGCTCTTGCCTCATTTCTTACACAAAGTTGAATGGATTTTAGGAAATTAACTGTTTGTAGGAGTGCTCTCAGCACAGAATATGAAATTATCTGTTTTCAACAGCGAATTCAAGTGGCGGCATTTGGGAAGCCTTTTATATTCCAAGTTAATTGTATCTTCTATTTCCCCTGGAGAGTAATACTTTTAACCTCTCTTCAGGCCTATTTTTTGTTTTGTTTTATAAATATCTATGATTTACACTCCTGTTTGATTCCCAACTTTCAAAAAAAGGTCTTTTCTTTTCTTTTCCCTCTCCTTCCCCTCCCCTCACCTCCCTTCCCCTCCCTCCCTCTCCCCTCCCCTCCCCTCTTCTCTTTTCTTCTTTTCCTTTCCTTTCCTTTTCTTTTCTTTTCTTTTCTTCTCTTCTCTTTTCTTTTCTTTTCTTTTCTTTCTTTTCTTTTCTTTCTTGTGTGTGTGTATGTAGGTACCAGAGCAGGCCACAAGATGGTGTTAGATCTTGTGGAGCTGGCATTACAGGAGTTATGAACAGCCCAGTTTGGATTTTGGCAACCAAACTCCAGTCTTCTGCAAGAGCAGCAAGCACTCTCAACTCTTAAACACTGAGCCATTTCTCTGTCCCCATATTCACAGCTTTTATTTACTATAATGTGTTTATTTTTCCCTGTTTCCTTTCCTTCAGATGCAAGGTCTTGTTGTATAGGAGAGCTAGCTTCAAACTCATGATTCTCCCTTGCTGAGATAACAGGCATGTGTCCCCATGCTAGATTTAGATTGCATATCTTCTATCAGTGTAGCACCACACCTTATACAAATTAAGTATTTGTTACATAGATGAATCACACCTGCAATCAGGTGATGCTGTTGGAAAAAAGAACAAGAAAGCTTTCAGGAAAGAGGTTGTATTTGTTGTTGATCTTAAAGCATCAACACTATTTCAAGAAGCAGAAGAGAAGGGGTTTTTAAAACAGCATGAGGAGTCACTTAAACAAAAAGTTTTGGGAGGTTAGTGCATAGGGTAGGTGTAGGTGATAGATGTCAAATGGTTTTGAAGTTGTAGAGGATCTTTAATGTTACCCACAGAAGGCTCTAGATGTTTTGCTCAATTCAGTTGAAGCAGGAGGGGTGATTTGGGAAGAACACAGCTCAGACCATATCAGATGTTGTGTATGACATAGGTTATGATAGAGAAATACACTGATAGCAAGACAAGTGAGATAAGCGTGCTCTTATACAAGTAGAACTACATGAAAGTGTAAACCAGTGGGTGGAGTCTCTATAGGCCACTGTGTCTGAATGAAGGAATAACACATTTACAGGTAAGTACTGAAGAAAGTAGTGGTGTTGGTGAGAGAAAGATTTCAGAAGAAGCAAGCTTATGGGGGAGGTAAGACTTTACGTGAAAATAAGTTTCTTGAGTCCGGTTTATAGAAGTCTGTCTTGGTGACTTTGAGTAGATCCCTTTAAATACTGAACTACCTTTAATTATACACACTATCAGATTCTTACTGCAGGCACACAGAATTAGGCTGGGTAAACATAGTTTTGTCATACTGGGTTTTTCTATGTACCTAACTTTTTAAAAAATATTTTATTTACTATTTTTATTTTATGTGTATGAGTGTATTGCCTGCATGTATGTGAGTGCACCCATGTTGTTCAGTGCTACAGAGGTCAGAAGAGGGTTTCAGATTCCTTTGGAACTGGAGTTAAGGACAGTTCATAGCCACCATGTGGGTGCTGGGAATCAAACCCGGGTCCTCTGCAAGAGCACTCAGTGCTCTTAACCGCTGAGCCATCTCTGCAGCCCATACCTAACTTTTTATAGTACTTATTCTGTGTTTTATCAATATGCCTATTTTGGGATTTTTTTAAATTTTATTTTTATGTGTATTGAGTGTATTGCCTGCATGTATGTAAGTGTACCCATGTAGTACAATGCCTGCAGAGGTCAGAAGCAGGTGTTGGAGCCACTGGGATTTTAGTTATAGATGGTTGTTAGTCACCATGTGGGTGCTGGTAATTGAACCCAGGTCCTGTGTAAGAGAAGTCAGTGCTCTTAACTGCTGAGCCTTCTCTCCAGCCCCCATCTGCTTATTTTGAAATAGATTGAGCTCTTGGGGTAGAAGGACAATTAAACATTTATTTTTGTTTTAGAATATCTGGCATGTTGAGGATATGCAAGAAAAATTCAAATTAGTAGTGGTTTAAAATATGCAGGCCTTCTAATCAACAATTTTCCCCAAATTTTGTTCAGTTGTTTGACACAGATTCTCATTGTGTAGTCCAGACTGAAGTCAAATTTAAGATCTTCCTACCTCAGCTTCCCAAGTGCTGTAATTACAGGCATGTACCAAAGTGCTTGACTTCTAACAGACTGTATTTTTGGAGTTTACCAGTACAGTCAGGACTTTTCTACTACTCTGTAGCATAGTGTGGTTCTAGAAGTGGGCCTATACCTCAGTTTGAATATCAATGGCTGCCAAACTACCTTGTGTTTTATTTTACACTTTTAACTTTTTTTCTTAATGCTGGGAAATCAAACCCAGAAACCTTGCCAGTGAACATCATCTCTGGCCCCTCACTTGATTTTTAAAATTGAGATATTTAATTTGTGTGTCATAAAATTCACCTTTAAACATGTTAATTCTGCAGTGGTTTTTAGTATATTCACGAAGTTATATAACCATCACTAATATATAACATTAGACTGTTTTTGATACTCCTAAAAGCAAACTTGATACCCCTGTTCCATTAGTAATCATTGCTTATACCCTTTTTCCAGCTAGCAACTCACCTTCTCATTTTTATTCAAGGGAAAGCGATTGAAGTTCTTATTCTGCAACTGATTTCTACTACTACTGCTGCTACTACTGCTGCTGCTACTACTACTACTGCTGCTGCTACTACTACTACTACTACTACTACTACTACTACTACTACTACTACCACTACTACCACCACCCCACCACCCTTCAGAAATGTATTATGCTTAAAAGGAGGCATTAATTAAGTGTTTTTCTTTGTAGGAAAGCAAAGCAGGAGAAGATACCATGGGACAAACAGCACATGAAGGTAAGATTTGCTTATCTGAAGATATTTTTAGTTACTTGTTTGCAATGAATATTTTATTATATACTGAACTCTTGAAATAATTTTTTGTTTTATGATAGGGTCTCCCTGTAGCCCATGCTGGCTTAGAACTCAATATGTAGACCAGGCTGGACTCAGTCTCATAGAGATCCATCTGTCACTGCCTCCAGATTTCTGGGATTAAAGGCATGCACCATCATGCCCAGCAAAACAAAGCTTGTAAAAAAATTTTAGGAAATATTTTTTTTCCACATCTGAGAACTTTATTGAACACAGCTTGGTGCCAACCCTGGTGAGAAGCAGCATTCTTCCCTCCAGGTCTGGGGGAGGGTGGCTTCATCCAAGGAGTCTCAGCAATGGGAAATAAATTTATTTTTAAAAAACAAGTTTCTGAGTTATATACCTTTTCCCTCACAGAATACTATCATATGAAGTTGAAATTTCAAATTTTGTTCCTTGTATTTTCCTTCTATGATTATTTACTTTCTTGTATTTGAAAGAAGATAATACTTCTCTGGATTTCTTATTAAACATATTTTATATGCACTTGATAGGACACAGTGTTTCTAGAAGCACATTTATTTAGAGGATAGATAACCATCCAGTTACTGAGAAACTAAATGGATAAATTGGCTCTTAATCTCGAGGCTTTCTTTGTCACTTGTGGCCATTCTGATCCTTATTTCTTAAGATCATTTTTATCACCCATATTTTCATTATCTGTTTATGTTAGGTGCTTAGAATTTTCCATCCTTGTTTTTTGAGTGAGAAAACTAAAACTCAGGGAGGTAAGTGAACACATCATGCAGTAGTCTGTGACAACGCCAAGGTTACAGTCAAAATCTTCTGGGCTAAGGATAGAGCTTAGTGTTATGAGTAACTGCATAGAATGTGAAAGGCCCTGAGTTTAATTCCCTCAGCAATAAAAATAATAAATAGGACTACAAAATGGCATAAATTGAATTCAGATGTTCTAAGTGTAGTATAAGTAACTGAATGCTTCATCCTGTCTTTCTGTAGTGAGAGGTCTCCTCCTTATTGACCCATGACTATGCCATACTTGTTTGTACTTTATGTTGTATCTTCTTTCCCATTATACTTTATACAGTCTCCTTCCTGTTCCTCATTCAAGTCTTGACTATGTTATAACTTTTCTTCTGGTTGTATGCTGAGTGCTGAATGCTGAATGCTGCCCTTTATTTTTGTTTACTTTATTAGTTCTTCAGTGTAGTAGTTTCATGTAGTATCTCTTACTAGATTTCTTAATTTCCCTAAAACAAAACCAATAGTCTTTTGTCTTAAAAACTCTTACTGTAGAACCATTTAGTAAATATAAGTGTGTATTTTTTCCAAATAATTGAAAACATCAACTGTCTGTATGACATTGTCAAAGAACAGAATTGATTAATAAAAATTACTTGTACCTATAAATAGCTAAGGAATTAACTTTTAAAATTCCTGTCTAGATACTGCCAGAGAGTGCCTAGTTCTGGCCCCCCTCTGGCCTCTATGGATTATTTGATGATATTAAAGACTTGTTTTTTAGTATTATGCCTAAGTCTTAAAACAAGTTCCCTCAGCAGTATATACTGTAGTATATATAGGTGAAGTCATATATTTTTAGATTTGGTGAAATCTCAAGGATCAAGACTTAGCTAGCATAGAGGAACACCTGAGTAGTCCATTGACATACATTCTATTCTAGCTTGCATGTTATACTTCTAAGGTTTTTTTCTGATTGACTTTTATTTCATGTGTGAGTGTTTTTCCTGCGTGTATGTAAGTGCACTCTTGTCATGCGATGCCTGTATAGACCAAAGGGCAACATTGGATTCCCCTGAAACTAGAGTTACAGACAGTTGTTAGCTGCCATTTGAAAGCATCACTATATTTCTAGGACTTTATTATTTTAAGCATTATTTTAAGCATTTTAAGGATCCATTCACTGCTAATTTTGAATTATTGATACATCCATTCATAAAATGACTGAGAATATTCTTGATCCTGTCTTGTTCTATGCACTAAGGGTATAGTAGTGAACAAGACAGACCAAAGTAAATAAATAAGTCTCTGCTTTTTTGGAGTGAACCATATAGAAAAGAAAATGAATAAATAAATTATGAAGTGCATGGTACATTAGAAAGTGATGAGACTTTAATCACAAAATTAAAATTGGTTCCTATTAAAAATAGTTCTAGTGTGTAGTTTTTGACTACTTCTCTGCTGTTTTCTTTTTGTTAGAATCAACAGATGTCAAGAAGGACAGTCAAGCGAAATCTCCTCATTCAAGGCCATCTTCTGCGGCGAAAAGTGGTAGGTTTTTAAGTAGTTCAGCACATCGTTTTCTTCTTCGTTCTATGTTAAAAGGAACTCACATTGCTTTTGGAATAGTCCATGTCTACTAAACATTTATAACAAAATCTTAGCACTAGAAAAGGTCAAGAATTTATTTTGTCATTTTTGCTTTAATTTTACTTAAATTGACCTGGATCACATGAAATGAAGACTATATATTTCAGTGTGAATTTGCCAAATTGGGAGAGTTATTACCATGCATTTAAAGTGATTGTTACTGAATATTCCTTTGCAGACATTAGAGTCAATGTTAAAGTCCATGATGAAAACATGGTTCAGTTGTCATTTTCTTAGATACTGGGGAGACATGAGATGCCTTGTTAGAAGTTTGACCTATTTTGCTGGCTTTGTGACTTGGGGCAAATTACTCAGTGTTTCTTAGCTTCTTTATTTTTTTTCTGCTATAGCACAAGGATATTAATTCTTATATTGTTGTACTTACAGTGAAGCAAAATGAATGTAAAACTCCTATTATAATACCTAGTCATATAAGTATTAAGGTTTTACCTGAGTTTGTTGTTATTCATATTTTAAGTTCTTTATTGTGAAAAATACCTGTAAAAAATGGCATTGGACAGACTAAAAGAGATAATTTGAAACACTGGATCTCCTAATCCCAAAACAAGTAAGAAAATAAGTGATGCGCATGAATAGCTGAATAAAAAGAATTGAAAAAAAAAAAACAGCGAACTACTGACTGGGAGTTTACTTTTATTATAATTAATTGATTAATTTTTGAGACCTGATCTCCCTGTACCCCAACTAACCTGGAACTTACTATGTAGATCATCTCACAGAGATCCACCTACCTCTGCCTCTGGAGTATTGGAACTAAAGACATGCACCATTGTGCTGGGTATAAACTACTGTTTTACAAGAGATTTTCAGGCAAACCTCTTACCCCTTGTCTTTTTGTTACATATGCTTTGCTACCCTCAGTCCTGGGACAGTTCACCCTGTGATTATCTAGTCTGTTTTGAAGATAGCCTATAGAGAGTCTTATCCCTTTAGAATCATTGGATTTCACCTTTGCTCCCTGAGTTCACTTTCACATTTACCTTTTTTTTATTCATTTCAGCTCTTCCCTCCAACCTCCTAAACCTACAAGGAAATGGAAACCATTAGGCTAGACTGCTGTTTTTCTCCATCAATCAATAAATCCCTCCCTCCCTCCCTCCCTTCCTTCATTCCTTTCCTTCTGTTTGAAGACAGGGCCTCCCTGTAGCCCCAACTGGCCTGGAACTCACTATGTAGACTTAGCTAGCCTCAATCTCCCAGAGATCCACCAGCCTTTCCCTCCCAAGTTCTGGGATTAAAGGTGTGTGTGCCACCACGCCTGGCTCCCTAGTTTTTATTTTCTATATTTTTAATTTTTTCAAATTTTATTTGTTATTTTTATTTTATGTGTAGTGACTGCATGTATGTGAGTGTACCTGTGTTGTACAATGCCTAGGGAGGTCAGAAGAGGGTGTTGGATCGCCTGGAACTAGAGTTATGGACTGTTGTTAGTTGCCACGTCGGTGCTGGGAATTATGCCCAGGTCCTCTGCAAGAGCAGCCAGTGCCCTTAACCACTTGAGCCATCTCTCCAGCCATACTCGGGTTTTTAATAAAACAACTTTATGAAGGTACAATTTACATACCGTACATTCAGCTGTACAATTTATTGTTTTAAGTATATTTCAGAGTTGTTTGACCATCACCACAGGCAATTTTAAACCATTTTTCTCACCTTGGAAATTAAGCCTGTACCTACTGGTAATTATGTCCTCTGACAATAATCTTGGCAAATTTGGTCTACTTTCTGTCTCTATATGAAAATACTAATCTACTTTACATTAGTATAAATTTGCCTATTCTGGATATTCCATATATATATTTTTTAAATCAGCATTTTTAGGAGCTGGAGAGATGGCTCAGAAGTTAAGAGCACTGACTGCTTTTGCAGAGGATTCAGTACAATTCCCAGCATCTACATCTTGGGAAACAACAGCCCTACACTACAGTTCCAGGGAATCTGAAACCCTCTTCTGACTTCTGCAGGCATTGCATGACATGGGTGCACTTACATATTTGTAGGCAATACATTCATACACATAAATAAAAATAATAAAATATTTTTAAAAAGGTAGAAACTGGTCATTTTTTGAAAATGGACAGACTTTAGTTTTAGAAAGAAGTATTTTATTGTAGAGAGCCTAGGAGAGGGAAAGAAGGCAGAGTTCTTGTACAGCAGGCAGGATCTCTAGGAGTGGGATACTTTTGATTTAAAAAATGAGATTGCTTAATCAAATTGACCATCATATAAAATTTTTTCTGGGCTTAGACCCTAACATCTCATCTTATATAACAGTTAGTGTTAGAGGAAAGCTCTGAGAAAGATTTTTGTCTTTTTAACTGATGTATCCGTAATACCGAGGATAATGCTTGGCATATATTGATGACTCACTGTGGCAATCTACTGATGAGCAGACAAACATGATTCCTACTGTCTTTGAGTTTAGGGGACAGATAGACAGTAAATGCCTAATTATAGGTATAATAAGTGCTGTGAAGTTGTAGATACTGATCATTCAACTGAGAAATTTCTACCTCAGATAATTTTTTGGCCATCAACTTCACATAGCTTATGAACTCAGACCTGGCACTGGTGGAAGGAATTATAATTATGATTCATTTCAGAGAAAACCAAGGAGGTTGACGCAGATAATATTCTCTATGCCAGAAGGTATTGAGGTCTATGAATAAATTAGAATGGAGTGCAGACCAGATCTGAAAAGGGACCCCGCGGTTGTGTAGGACTAATGATCAGATCACAAAATTATGCATGTGGGCCTGTTTTGTGAAGAAACCTATCACTTCCCAGGCATCTTCTCCAATGGAGGATGACCTTACCTTCCCATATTCCAATAAGAACAAGATGCAAAGGCAAACAGGGACCTCAGGCTTAGTTAAGATTCTATTGACTATTTTGGTTACTGGTTAGGAATTCTAGCTGTGATATGTAGATGTAGATGTGTCAAATCTAACCTAATAAAGCTTGGAACCATGTGTGTTTCCCATACATTATTGGTTATGTTTTTTTTAACTTTTAAAATATTTATTATTTTTATTTTATGTTTATGCATGTATTACCTGCATGTAGGTAAGTGCACCTGTGTCATGCAGTGCCCGCGGAGGTCAGAAGAAGCTGTTGGATACCCAGGGGCTAGAGTTATGGACAGTTGTTAGCTGCCATGTGGGTGCTGGGACTTGAACCTGGGTCTTCTGCAAGACCAACAGTGTTCTTAACCACTGAGCCATCTCTCCAGCCACTATTGGTATTATTACGTGGGCAGCCAAGGCAAATAATTTTATTAGGGCCAAATAAATCTTTTGTCTTACAAAAAAAGAGAAAATAATTAAGTCTCTATATGTTATATACTACATATGACCATTAGCTAGCAATGTGATAGAAAAGTGCCCTATTGTAGGGGACCAATATAAAGGATTTGGAGCTCAAATTATAGCCAGATCAGAAACAATGATGACAGAATATTAAAAACTTGTGTGGCTGAGGGTGGGTGGCATACATCTGTAATCTTTGTACTTGAGAGGCAAAGGCAGGAAGATTGATTTTTTGGCAATTCAATGTGAAAGATTTCCTTTCAAACAAAATTTGCATTGCTCAGATACATTAAGTATTTTCCCATGTCACTGAAACCTTTAAAACATTACTGATTTGGGGCAGGAGACATGGCCCATCAGTTAAGAGCACTGACTGTTCTTGCAGAGAACCCAGGTTTGGTTCCCAAAAGGCACTTGGCGGCTAACAACTGTCTGTAATTCTAATTCCAGGGGATCTAGTACCCTCTTGCCTCTGTGGGCTTTGCACAACATAGGTGCACGCACACACATTACATGCAGGCAGTACACATAAATAAAATTTATACAATATTTTTAAAAACGTTATATTTACATAGAAGAGTAGTAGCTCTTTGAGATATAAATGTGAAAGAATTTTAGTCATTGTTTCCTTTCTGGGGTGACATAACCTTAATTTTATTCTGGTCAAGTTTTATTTTCTTCTTTTTTTTTTTCCACACAAAAGTCTAACTAGCTAGCCCTGGCTGGCCTGCAATTCACAGTGTAGACCAGAGTGGCCTCGAACTCACAGAGGTCCGTCAGCCTTTCTCTCCCGAGTGCCAGGATTAAAGGTGCAAGCCTCCATGCCTGGCTTGTTTTGTTCTTTTTTTAATGCTCTCTTAGATTATATGGTGGTAGAACTTCACTTATAGCCATTACATTACTAATTGTCCTGTTAGGAGACCACAGAAGTATTTAGTCAGTTTAATTATGGACCCATAGATCACAGTTTTTACTTTTGACAAATCTACTAAGTATTCATAACTTTAGGCACAGATGCAACATTTATTTTTATAATACACAATTTATTAAGTGTTCATATATGCTACTTAATTCTGAACATGTCTAGTACGATATATATATATAATCATACACAAATATTGTTTTCTTCATCTTATAAATGAGGGATCTGAGGCTGAGAAAGTGAAATGACTTCTGCAGGTTAAATAAGAAGTGGAACCATGCTAGAAGCAGGCAGATTGAACTCCAGAGTTTGTATTCTTGACACTTTGCTTCATGATTTTCAACACTGTGGTAGCACTCCACATCATCTGGAAGCATAATCAAATTCTGTATTTTTTAGATTGGTGACTATATTTTTATAAAATGCTAGGAATGTTATTTATGACATGCTTAATACATATGTATAGTTAGACACAAAAATTAATGCACCCATATGTATTAGTGGTATACCAGGGGGCTGGCTCATACTGACTTGTGGAAGCCGGTTGTGCACCTCTTTCCCCCAACTTACTGGTTGATTGTTTTGCTTTGGTATCCTGCAGTCACCGTGGTGGCATTATTTATAAAGAAAACCATAGATACTACCAGCCAGGCTTCTTATTTGTATTTTCTAGAAAATTGACTAGGAAATATTTATCAGCCCTTTTCTGTATGTAAAGGTTTGTACTATATTTTGAAGGATATAAGAGTTCTTCCCTTGGGAGAAATATATTCTAGTAATTCATGCTTTATGTACAAATGTAAGGTAACGGTTAATTTATAACTTAGGCACAACAAGAGATTGGCAACTACTAACTTAGCATGAATCTTAACAGCCTCCCCATATTGTTTTCTTTCCTTGTTGAGAGCTTTCGCCTTTCATGTAAAGGAAGAGGTGCCATACTTGGGCTTTCTCTGTGGTACATCTGAATTCCCAGCATCACTACTTGTTAAGTAGAATGAAAGTTACTTGAACACAGGCAGCGTGATACCTCAGCAGGTAATTTCATGACTAAGGATGCTGCTAAGTGATGTATAGGCAGGGAGCACCCACAGCATAAGGTCTTGAGTGGGCTATACAGTGTGTGTGCAATTTCATCAGACTACTTAAAGCAACTATATTTTAAATCTTAAGAATTATTTTTGGAATTTTCTTTTTTTAAATTTATTTTTATTTGATGTGTAAGAATGTTATGCATGTGTGTATATGAGTGCACCCATGTTGTGCAATGCCTGCAGAAGCCAGAAGAGGGTGTCAGATCCCCTGAAACTGAAGTTATGGATGGTTGTTAGCTACCGTGTAGATTCTGGGAACTGAAGTACTTCTGCTAGCACGCTAGTGCTCTTGACCACTGAGCCATCTCTGCAGCCCCTAAATAATGTTTTGGGGTGCAGTTTAGATTTAAAAAGGGGCTACTGTGTATCAGAAAGTGGTAATGAAGATTCTCTTAGGGAGAGAAAATTCAAACTGACTATTTTTTTTAATGTTGAGGATGGATATAGAAAAACTTCCTTGTTGGTGAAAATTAAACTTTATATGAGTTAATGGGATCTTTAGTGTTTCTAGAAAGCCTGTTAAGGGTTTTGACAGTCTAGATAGCACAGTGAATTGAAGTGTTCAAGCTATGCAGTGTACATTTCTTTCTGATTTTCTCTAGCATTGTGGTATACCATGAAGATGACATGAAAGATCACAGCATAATTCATAGAAGATGTAGATCATTAAAACCATCTATTTCAGTGATTGCCCTATTCATTGGTTTGCTGTTTTGTTTTACCACCACCTTCTTGACACTCTTGATTGGAATTTATAGTCCATTAAGAACTACCGTGGTTCTCAGAATTTTTTTCTTTCCATAAAACATCACAGCAGTAAAATTCTGTTAGAACACAAACTAAACACTAGCTCTGCATGATCAACAAAGTACCCTCACATGAATGGGGTGAAATAGTACAAACAAGAGACATATGAGTAGACTTTGCTATTCTATACATTTTCAGTTGTTCTAATGTTCACACTGTTTAGCTCTTTAGTGTATTGAATGACACCCCAAGCCCAGTTTTTTAGGATCACTCTGCTTTAGTTGACAGTTCATTGAGAGAGTCTGGGTTGTAGTTTTCATTAGATCATTATGATCAGGAAGTTGTTTTTATGTCCTTGCTCATAATCATATGTAAATTGAGAAGTTTAAATCTGCTGTTTAGAAACTAGTTTTGTAAAAGAGGTATGGACTAAAACATACTTTATTTTGAAAAAATGTGTTATATATCCCAAACCCACCCTACTTTGTACATGTTTGTTTTTTTCAGATTATTTTAGCTGGGACAAATATTTGAAAGAGACTGGATCTGTAAGTGCTCCTTCAGATTACTTCAGACAGGTATGCCAAAATTCTGTTGATACTGAATATAGTACATTTACAACATTAACTTGTGTCTGTATGGTTGCTAGGTTCTTGTAGTCTGAGGAGAAAGGGGAATTATGTTTGTGCTACTTAAGGAGCCTTCTCTTTGCATTTACTTTGTTAGGTTTACTAAGCCCTTAAAATTGCCCATCTAGATGGAAAGACTAATAATTATGAGATGTGTGATAACTCTGTCCTGGGAGGGCTCATAGAACATATATTTTTAAGATGTTTGGACTAAGAGAAAAAAGAAAACATCCAAAAGATTTTGAGTATCACGGGATGGCACAGAGTAGCTGGAGTTCAAGGTGGATAGAGGCATTAATTGGAACGGAATTGCAATTGAACTTTTGGAGGTATTCAGACTGTGCTGGGGCGTTGACTTTATCGTAGGGTTTAATAGGAATTTATCATAGACTTCTAGTTAACTTATTATAATGGGTGTATTTTTTAGGCTGTATTTGAGTTTCTTGGATATGAAAATGAGTGAAATGAGTGGTAGGCAATGTTTTTAGGCTGATGTCAAGCAAAGGGAGATCTCTGCCTTGAGCCCTGTAACACTGGCCTCATTCAACTTCTGTTGTGACGCTACCTTAAAATGTTTCCCAAGCGTCCTGCTAACACAGTTTGCCATCTGTTTTTCTCATATTCCATGTATTTTAACAAAATGTTATTTATATATAGGCCAAGACTCCACCAACTAATGACTTCAAAGTTGGTATGAAATTGGAAGCCCGTGACCCTCGCAATACTGCTTCAGTATGTGTTGCTTCAGTTATTGCAATTACAGGGGCCAGATTACATTTACGACTGGATGGCAGTGACAATAAGAATGATTTTTGGAGACTTGTTGACTCATTTTTTTTTGAAAACTAGTGCTGTATTAGTTTATTATATGAAGTTTGATTGAGTATGTAAATATTTTTAACTTAACAGCTATGCAGTTATCATGTGGGAAGTATTATCCAGAAAACAGCCATTTGAAGGTAAGTATTCTGATTTCCTCATTCCAGAAAACCTTGTTCTAGTTTGCTTTCAATTGTTGTGACAAAACACTCTGACCAATACTAACTTGAGGAGGAAAGGGTTTATTTGGCTTACAGTTCCCAGGTCACAGTTCCTCACTGTGGGAGCCCAGGGTAGGAACTCAGGACAAGAATCTGGAGCCAGGAGCTAAAGCACAGGCCATGGAGGAGCGCTGCTTACTGGCTTGCTCCCCTGGCCCCTGCTTAACCTGCTTTCTTATATAACACAGAACCACCTGCCCAGGGGTGGCACCACTTACAGCGGGCTGGGCCCTCCCATATCACTCACAATCAAGAAATGCCCCACAGACATGGCGACAGGCCAGTCCAATGGAGGAAATTCCCCAACTGACGCTCCCTCAACCCATATGTATCAAGTTGACACTAAAGCTATCCAGCACAAAGGGGAATCAGTACAAATCAAATTTGTCTTTGAGAAAGCTCTGACTCCCTCAGAGAACAGAGAACTTAATTGGATTTAGATTTCGATTTAGGACTTTGAAAAGAAAGAATGGACGTTTTAACAAAGGGTTTTAAGTACAAAAAGTTGAAATGATCAAGTTGTTAAAATGAAAAATTTGTGACATGTTTTGGATTTGTTTTTCATTTTAGGATTTAAGGTTATGATAATCCGAGTGAATGATAGGTGTTCATGGTTATGTTCTTGACAATGCAGAAAACAAGAAGTGTTGTAAAGCTCAGTGAGAGAATGAATTTTTTTTCTTATTTGTTAAATTTCCCCATGAATCAGAAATGCAAAGCACTGACAATCAGTATTCTTTTAGCAATTGATTATAAGTGATTGAGCTTAATGGTTGGGGTGCAGCTCAGTTGTAGAGCATGTTCATAGTATATACAAAGCCCTGGATTCAATTCTCTTTGCCAGAAATTATTTGAAAGTAATTTTAAGGGGGGATGGAGTGAAACTCAGTGACAGAGTGCTTTCATAGAAGTCCCACCACTGTTTTTAAACTGGTCAGAGTGTTTTGTTTTTTCTTTCTTTCTTTCGTATGTTCGGGTTAGTTGTAGAGCATGTTCATAGTATATACAAAGCCCTGGATTCAATTCTCATTACCAGAAATTACTTGAAAGTCATTTTAAGGGGGGATGGAGTGAAACTCAGTGACAGAGTGCTTTCGTAGAAGTCCCACCACTGTTTTTAAACTGGTCAGAGTGTTTTGTTTTTTCTTCCTTTCTTTCGTATGTTCGGGTTGGTCTTGAGCTGTTGATCCTGCAGCCTTAGCTTCCCAAGTGCTGAGATTATAGACATGTGCCACTACCTAAGATTTGTTTTTGTATTTGCTGCCCTTTAGAGAGGAGGGGCGCAGGTACCACAACACATACATGGGGGTCAGATGACAACTTGCGAGTATCAGTTCTTTTCCTTGCTCCACGTGGGTTCGTTCTGGGATCAAATTCAGGTGGTCAGGTGTGATAGTAAGCATGTTTACCTGAGCCATCTCACTGGCCCCTTATTTTTTGATTAAAGAAATTAAGTTACCATACAAAGTAATGTTTCGCTATAGCATTTTCACATGTATATGCCAGTGTAATTTTTTTAGTTCATCCCCCTCCCCCTACTTCTGCTCCCCCACGACTTGGCTGCTTTTTTATTTTTTTATTCATACCATTCACATTTTTGTTGTTCATATTTGTTAAATCATATTTAATTCTTCATGAGAGATAAGTGAAAACCTGGGACTTAGTCATTCTCCATTAGAATTTAATTTCTTTCTTTGCACTATGATAATGTGTTTTTGAGTTTTGAGTTATTTTAAGGTTTTATTTTAAATTATTTGTATTGGGGATGAAGGCTATGTGTATGTGAGTACAGGTACCCACAGAGGCTAGATCCCTTGGAACTGGAGTTATGAGCTTCCCAACATGGGTCCTTGGATCTGAGCTCAGATCCTCTGTAAGAGCAGTACATGTTCTTAATTTGAGCCATCTCTCCAGCCCTCCATTTTTTTTAATTATGATTGTCCGATTTCAAATATATCGTTAGATTTATGATCATTATCTTTTTGCATACTTTTAAATTTTGCTTTTAAAATTTGAAATATATAGCCATACATGCTAATCAGTATCTATCTTGGCAGTACATATAAAATACATAATTTGTATTATGATTAACATTTTTGTATAAGTTGTGCGGACTATGGATCTGTTGCCAGTGATCCACCTGCTTTCCTATCTTAATGCATGTATCCACCAGGATTACACCTCAACTTCTGACTTAGCAGTGGAGCAGGCCGGTGTCAAACGAAACAGATTGCTCCAGAAAGCACTAAAACTGGCAAAACTCTGCTTCTAGCTGCATATGTCAAATGTTGTGATATCACTTGGTGAAATTTCTACCAAATCTGTTATGGCAACCTCTGATATAATTTCTTAGAAGATCATGTTTAGTATGTGTAAAGATTACTAGAGTAAGAATAGTCTTTTTCCTAATAGTTTATGGAAACTTTCAGACACACAGAAAAAGCTAAAAGAATTTAATAATGAATATGTATATGCTCATTACCTTATTATTTTACCATAATTTATATTTACTCGTCTATCTGCCGTTCTTTTGATTCACCAATCCATCTTATTTTTCATGAATTTCAGAGTAGTCAGATACTAATATACTTTCTGTAATACTTGAGCCATGTATAATGTTAGCTAAAATATATACTTTTTCCTTTTATAGTAAATTTACAGTCAAGAAAATGGACTTTTGTGTATATGCATTTGTCAAATTCCACAGACATGGCCCTTAGGAAAGGAAGGCAGTCAGGGATTCAACAGGGCTAGAAGCCTTTACAATCTTTCCCTGTGCTTGTGTGGTTGTTGGTGGTAGAATGAATGCTCTCTTGGACTGTGGTTTGGGTTACCTGTGCTGTTATACCCTATCCCCAAGCTATATGTATGTTGGTGAACCCTAGCCAGTGACTTTTCTAAAATGAAAGTTTCTAGTTCCACTGTAATATTGTCAGACAGTAGAGTGGTGGCTACAGCAACAAAAGGGTGTCTGTCCTCTTGCCCAAGCCCCAAGTTCTTAGTCATTAACTGGAAATGACCAGTGAATGTAACCTTTTTGGTATTACCTTGCCATGGTTTCACAGGCTTTTTTCCTGATATCTAATTTAAAAACAGGGTATCGGATGAACATTTCATCATGGTGTATGTTTTTATTACGGACATTAACTGGATCTGAGCTGGCACCTGCAGTGTTCTTTAAGGAGGTAAGAAAGCTGTTTGGAAAAGTTTCTGTTATCTGAGAAATGCTTTTATTGTTTTAACGAGAATGCTTAACTGCTTTGTCTTTTCCGACATGGAAAAACAAAAAAAAACTTTTAAAATTAATGGATTTGCAAGTATGTTCATTTGCTAGGGCCACAATATCAAGTGCCACAGAGTACAGTAGCTTACATAATAAAAATGACTGTAGGGTCTTAAACACGCAAAAGGAAAGTATAACCAAAGATTAAAGGAGTCAATATAATTTTTAAGAGTCCATATGCATAGCTACAGGGTACATAACAAGAAACAATGCCAGACAGGAGATCCCTTCCTTTGAGTTGTTGGCCAGGGTGGCCCAAGAGACTCCCAGACAGTAACCCAGCATAGAACTCGGAAAAGGAACAACAGCCCCCAATCTGATCTAAAGGAATATTGACAACTGATTGCTGCTAGATGAGGAACAGCTGATCTTCCTAAAACAAGGAACTCTAGATAGGCTGACTAGATTCAGCAGATGGACAAGCACTGGGGAATGGCTGGGGGCACCAACAACACAGTGGACAGTAGCAGAGAAGACACAGTATATGGGCTCCGGTGGTTGGGGGGAGGCTATGGGAGAGTGTGTTTTGGGAAGTGGGTATATAGATGAATAAGATTGTTTGGGATGTTCTGTATGATATACACACAAAAAAAATAATCAACAAAATGAGTTATATTTGAGGAGGAAGCATAATAATTTACTTCATGTTAATTAGTAGGGGTAATAAACATTACCACTGAAATCTACCTGATGACTTTATATCCATATTCAGTT
>NW_008334863.1:0-1733 GCF_000622305.1 Nannospalax galili | reverse complement strand
TTTTGATATCCATTTCGTGGATTATAGTTCTGATCTTCTTTCTTGGTTTTTAAGATTTTGTTCTGTGGCTCAGGGTAACCATGAACGCATGATCCTCCTGCCTTAGCCTCCCTGGTGCTGAGATTACAAATATAAACCATCAGACATGACTTTATTCTTGATTTTCTAAGGCCTCAAGGTCCATAATTAGGTTATTTGATAGAGCTCTGATTTTTTTTTCAAAAGAAGTGGATGTTTTTGCATGTGCGTGTGTATGCTTGTGTGGATGTGCATGCATGCATGTGTATATGGGTGCACACATACATGATGCACACGTGTAGGCCTGAGGACAATTTTGGCTGTTGGTTCTCAAGTACCTTCCATCTTTTGTGTGAGACAGCATCTCTCATTTGCCTGGAACTTAGCCATGATTGCTGGGGTTGCTGGCCTGTAGCTTGCAGGGTTCTCTCTGTGTCCACCTCCCATTTCTGCATCACTGGGAGTACAGGTGCACACAACCACACATAGCTTCTTATATGGATTCTGAGGATCCAAACTCAGGTCCTCACACTTGCAAGGTAAGCACTTGACTTATGGCGCAGTCTCGCCAGCTGCCAAATCATTATCTCTCTTGCTTTCGTTCTCGCTCTCTCGTACTCTTGCACTCTCGCTCTCTCACTGTCTTCTTGCCCTCTCTCTTGCCCTCTTGCTCTCTCCTAATATAGGTATTATTAGCTGTAAGTTTCCCTCCTATAACTGCCTTTCCTATATCATAAAGTTAGTAAGTTGTGTTTCCATTTTTTCTTAATTCTAGGAATTTGTTATTTCCTCCCCAATTTTGGTGACCCAGTCCTCACTCATGATAGTATTGTCCAATATATATGTATATATTCTGTGACTTGTCTTGCTTTTAATTTCTATATATGCGCTCATACCCCCAGAGTAGTAGCTCAGTCATAACAAAAGACCTTCTCCAGGGATGACACCTGACTTCAACATGCTAAGATGTTGGGAGTGGCAAAATGCCTCCTTTAATACAAGATGAGTCTTTATCACACCAGATACCTCTTTTGGAATTAAGGCTTCAGGAACTGTGGGCTTATCTTGTGGCTAGGACTACCAGTCTGTTTGCATGAAGGACGCCTGATAGGGATTCTAATTTCAGACCTCCACCCCCATCCCAAGAAGGGATGTCTAGATCTGTTTCCAGTTCTTTCTCTGTGTGATCTTGCTTACTCTATGCTTTTCAGCTGTCTTAACCTGTTTTGTGATTCTCAATATTCTTTCTCCTTTTTTCTTTTTAGAATAAACTCCATCCTTTGTTTTCCTGACCCCTGTTCCTAGTGTCAGACCTCTAACTTGGACTCAGGCCTCTAACCTGGAGTCAGGCCTCTAACTTGGACTCAGGCCTCTAACCTGATAGCCTCACCTAGAAGCAACATTTGATATATTGTTTGCCAATGAATCTTAAATTCTTGTATATAATAGAACGTTTTTCTTGTGTGAATGGATGGATCATGGTGATTTTGTCTCCTAGAGTCTTGGTTCTGCTGGAAAAAGTAAAATATTGAAAGAGTAGAATTTTGGATCTGTAAGAACTACATTTTTCTTGTCTTGATAAATATGGAGCTTAAGTTTTAGTTACTAAGGGTTGTAAAAGAACACAATTTAGAAGATATTTCTTAATATACCTTAGCATTCAAAAGTTTAAAAAATGTTTTATAGGAACCACCAAAGCCACCCATAAATAATTT
>NW_008334861.1:4081390-4087302 GCF_000622305.1 Nannospalax galili | reverse complement strand
AGGCCAGAGGGAGGCCAGAACTCAGCACTCTCTGGTGGTCTGCTGAGCTCCGAGCAGCTACCCCGATGGAGGCGGTCCAAACCCACCCTCTCAGGTGTGCCTATTTTTAAATTAATTTATTTTATTGATTTTTTGAGTTCTTTGTATATTCTGGATATTAGTTCTCTGTTAGATGTATAGCTGGTAAAGATTTTTCTCCCACTTGTAGGTTTTCTCTTCATTCAATTATTTCCTTCGCTATACAGAAGCTTTTTAGTTTAATGAAGTCCCATTTGTCAGTTGTTGACCTTAATTCCTGAGCAACTAAAGTCCAATACAGAAGGTCCTTTCTTGCACCTGTATCTCGTAGGGTTCTGTCTATGTTTTCTTCTAACAGTTTCAGCATTTCAGGTTTCACATTGAGGTCTTTGATGCATTTGGAGTTGACTATTGTGCAGGGTGATAGATATTGGTCTAATTTCATTCTTCTATAGCTGGAAATCCAGTTTTGTCAGCACCATTTGTTGAAGATGCTGTCTTTTTTCAGTGTGTGTTTTTGTCACCTTTGTCAAATATTAGGTGGCTGAAATTGCATGCACTCATGTTTGGATCTTCTATTTTGTTTCATTGATCAACATGTCTGTTTTTGTGCCAGTACCATGCAGTTTTTATATCTCTGTAATATAGTTTAAGATTTGGTATGGTAATCCCCCCAGCATTTCTCTTTGTATTCAGGATTGTTTTGGCAGCCAGGTTCTTTTGTGATTTGATATGGATTTTAGGATGTTATTTTTCTATTTCTGTGAAAAATATCATGGGGCTTTTGATTAGGATTTCACTGAATCTATAAATTGGTTTTAGTAGGATGGTAATTTTCACAACGTTAATCCATTAGCACAAGGAGGACTGTCCATCTCCTTTTGTCTTCCTCAATCTGTGTTGTCAAAGATTTAAAGTTTTTATTGTAGAGGTCTTTGGTACCTTTGGTTTGATTTATTCCTAGATATTTTTTGAGACTATTGTGAATGGGAGTGTTTTCATGAACTCTCTCTGATTGCTTGTTATTGGTATTTAGAAAGGCTAGTGACTTTTGTAAATTGATTTTGTATCCTGTCACTTTAAAGGGCTGTTGATCATTTCTAGAAGTTTTCTGGTACAATTTTTGGGATCTCTTATGTATAATATAATATCACCTGTAAATAAGGATAATTTGGCCCCTTTTTTTCCAATTCATAGCCCTTTAATTTTCTTCTCTTGTCTTATTGCTCTAGCTAGAGTTTCAAGTGCTATATTGAAAATAAGTGGGGGTAGTTGACACCCTTATCTGGTTCCTGATTTTAATGGGAATTCTTCCAATTTTTCTCCATTTAAGATGATGTTGGATGCAAGCTTGTTGTATATAACCTTAATTATGTTGAGATATGTTCCTGACAGGCAAGTTCAATTCCCTCTAGGACTTTCATCATTAATGCATGTTGGATTTGTCAAAGGCCTTTTCTGTATCTATTGAGATGACCATGTGCCTTTTCCTTTAAGTCCATTTAAATAATATATTATGTTTATTGACTTAAGTATATTGAACCATCCCTGGATCTATGGACTTGAACCATCCCTGCAACTCTGGAATAAAGCCAACTTGATCATGGTGGATTATCTTTTTGTCATGTATCTGTATGTAATTTGGCAAGTATTCTGCTGAGAATTTTTGCATCTATGTTTATCAGGGATACGGGACTATAGTTTTCTTTTTTGTTATCTTTACCTTGTTTTGGGTATTAGAGTAATACTAGCTTCATAGAAGGAGTTTGGGAGTTGTAAGTTTTCTTTGAAGGTCTAGTAAAATTCTGCTGTGAAACTACATGGATCTGTGTAGCAGGAGGCCTCCAAAGATGGCACGGACCCAGAACCCTGGGATTCAGCAAGAATTCACTTCACTTCTTGGTCCGGAAATAGCCCACCAAAAGGGGCCCACGCCTCCGTACCCTGCTCGTGAGCCCAATGACTGCTGACAGACTGCGTGGCGTGGACCAATCAGAAAACGATATGCTGACTAAAGGCACTGGGGGTGGAGAAAAGGGAAAGATAAGGCCTGCCCCCTCCTGCATTAAATGAGCCTGCAGCACCTCACCTAGTGCTTGCTTCTACCCGACTCCCAGAGTCTGTGTGTGGTGACTCCGCACCTCTTGCCCCCCCGAATCGGCAGGGGACCCGATCCAGGATAAGGTCTTCACAGCTGGCCTGAGGAGAACCCACAACAGATCTGGGCCTTTTTTAGTCAGGAGTCTGTATTACTGTTTTGATTTCCTTATTTGTTATGGGTCTGTTTAAGTTGTTGATTTCTTCTTGGTCTAACTTTGGTGGTTCCATTGAATTTAGAAATTTGTCCATTTTTTTTAGATTTTCTAACTTGATAGCACATAGATTTTTAAACTATTCCTTTAGAAAATTCTGAATCTTTTTTGGTGTCTGCTGTGATGTTTCCCCTTTTGTCTCTGATTTTGTTGATTTGGATTTGCTTTCTTTCTTTTTGTTAACTGAGCAGAGTCTATCTTGTTTATCTTTTTAAAGAACCAGCTCTTGGATTAATTGATTCCTTGTATTATTTTCTTTGTTTCTATTTCATTGATTTCTGCTCTGATTTTTATTATTTCTCCTTGTCTATTGGGTTTGGGTTTGGCTTGTTCTTGCTTTTCCAGATTCTTGAGTTGTACCATAAAGTTATTTATGTGTGCTTTTCTGACTTTTTAATGTAGGTACTTAGAGCTATGAATTTCCCTCTTAGGACTGCTTTTAATGTGTCCCAGAGGTTTTGTTGTGTTATCATTTTCATTTAGTTCCAGGAATATTTTTATTTCTTTCTTGATTTCGTCTACCTATTCATCATTCAGAAGTGTGTTGTTTAATCTCAATGAGTTCATGTAGGTATTAGAGCTTCTTTTTGCTGGTGATTTTAAGCTTTATTGCATTGTGGCTTGATAGAATACATGGAATTATTTCAATTTTTGGTATTTGTTGAGGTTTGTTTTGTTCCCCAGTATGTGATCTGTTTTAGAGAAACTTCCATGGGCTGCTGAGTAGAATGTGTATTCTTTGGTGCTTGGGTGGAATATTTGGTAGATGTCTGTTAGATACATTTGATATATGATATCATTTAATTCAGATGCTTCTCTGTTTATTCTTTGTCCAAATGATCTATTGGAGAAAGTGGAGTATTGAAGTCACTTAGTATTACTAAGTTGGGATTAATCTATGTCTTAAAGTCAAGAAGTACTCTTTTTATGAAATTGGGCACACCAAAGGTTGATACATACATATTCATGATTATAATGTCTTCTTTGTCAATTATAACCTTGATCAGAATGAAGTCACCTTCTTTATTTCTTCTGATTAATTTTAGTTTGAAGTCTATTTTGTCAGATTTAGAATAGCAATGCCTGCTTGTTCCTTAGTGCCATATGCTGGAAATATTTTTTCCATCCTTTCTCCCTAAGGTGGTGCCTATCCTTGAAGGTAAGATGAGTTTCTTGTAGACAAAAAATAGATGCATTTTCTTTTTTTTTAAAGGGTCTTCTGTAGCCCCAGCCTGCCTGGAACTCATTGCATAGACCAGGCTGGCCTCAGTCTTACAGAGATCAACCTGCCTCTGCCTCCAAAGTACTGGGATTAAAGGTATGTGACACCACATCTGGTGTACGTTTTGTTTCTTAATTCATTCAAATGGCTTGTGTCTTTTGATTGTGGAGTTGAGGCCATTGATATTTAAAGTTATTGAAAAATGTGTATTGGTTACTGTCATTTTATTTTCTGTTTGTGTTCTTAGTCCTACTCTCTGTTTCTGTAATTATACCTGTTGGGGTCCTCTGTTATGCAAAGTAGAAGTCTCTTCACGTCTGGATAGCTCATGAGCTCGGAAACCATGTGCTGCAGATTCCTTTCATAGCAGAGTGCCTTCCTGGCATCCTCCCTGACTCTTCTTTTAAAGTGCTCGCCACAAATACATGCCCTCTGGCACAGGAGCTACCAGGTTTTTAATCAGGCGTTGTCTGATAGCCTGATAGAAGCCCACCGCCCTATGTAAATTAAGCATCCTAGGAGCACCTATCAGCTAAGGCTTTTGCTACTGCCTCCACACTATAAATTCTCTAGGTTCCCCCTAATAAATCGGAGCTGTATCACTGAATCTGACTGGGCTGTTTTCACTGTGGCTGGAGCTGAGTTGTGTTTCCACAAATACATGCCCTCCGGCACAGGAGATACCAGGGTTTAATCAGGCGTTGTCTGATAGCCTAATGGAAGCCCACCACCCTATATAAATGAGGCATCCTAAAAGAACCTATCAGCTAAGACTTCTTCTGCTGTCTCCACACTATAAATAGTCCTAGTTTTACCCCAATAAAGTTGGAGCTGGAGCTGAATCACTGAGATCTGAGCTGAGTCACTTGTCTTGAGCTGTAACACTAAATCCTGTGATCCAGTCTCCCCGTGGGGCGCTATTCCTCGTTACCGACTCATGGACACCCTGGCTTTCACCGTTCCTCGTACGCTTCCCGTGTGGTCCAAGTGGCCAGTGGACCTCACATCCTGAGGAAGGTATATGGGTGAAATAGGGACGGGATCGACTGAGTAGACCTCAGTAGCGGAGGAGCTTTCACTGCCCAGGAGTATGCGCTGGGACCCTGAGAGCCCAGCGCGTGCTCGCCTATATCTGGCGCCACAACGTGGAGCTCCCCTGACCTCGTGGGACCCTCTCACAACGTGGGACCCCCCTGAACCTCGTGGGACCTTCTCACAAGGTGGAGCTTAGCCTCTGAACTTCGTGCCAGCTAGGAGCTGGTGCCCCACAGAAATGCAAAGGATCCGTGAGTATCCCTCCTCCCCTTCAGGAGGGTAATCTAATCTCTTCCTCTCTTCTAAAATTTCCTCCTTTACCTTTCTTGTCTAGAAGTCTTCGCGGTTAGACAAAAGATTTTTTCTATCTGAATACTGCTAGAGAAAAAATCTCTAAAGTTATAAGCTTTGGAGTCGGGCAGATTTCTCTAAGTCAGCTCTGTTATCCTGCCTCAGAGGTTTGAGCCACACCTACACTGGTTCAGTGAAAATTCAAATTAGCTAGGAATTCAGGGTGGTTCGTGGTTAGACAAAAGATTTAAAGTGAAACTTTTTTCCTGTAGCCTAAGGGCCGGTAACCTGCAAAAGCAGCTTTTAGACAAAAGATTTAAAACAGGCAATTTTTTTCTACAGTTTAAAACTCCTGCCTGTCAGAGCAGTGCCAAGTTACTGCAAAACATTTAACATCTTCTCTTTACAATGGGAAACTCAGAATCACGTCAAAAGAAAAGACAAATTCGTTTCCTTAAAATCCTACTTAAAACCAGAGGATTAAAAATTTCTAAAGAGTAGCTGGGCGTGGTGGCACACGTCTGTAGTCCCAGCACTTGGGAGGCAGAGGCAAGTGGATCTCTGTGAGTTCAAGGCCAGCCTGGTCTACACAATGAGTTCCAGGACAGCTGGGGCTACAGGGAGACCCTGTCTCAAAAATACAAAAAAAAAAAATTACTCAAAAAATTTCTAAAGACGAAAGCTTAAAATTTTGGAATGAGTTGCATGGGTTTACACCCTGGATCTTATCAGCAGACATATCTGATCCAGAGGTGTGGAACTTTCTTTCACATTTAGCATATAAGAAAGAAAGCCAAGAAAAGCATAATTTTCCTCTCTCCTTCTTCCCAATAATGGCAGCCATCCAGCAGTGTTTAAAAAACCCACCTAAAATTGAGAAAAATTTACAAATGCCAGAGAGTAATAAAAGGGAGGTTTTAGATGACAAGAAAAGACCCTAAAAATTGCCCAGTAGCTGATACAATAAGCCCAAATACTAAACCCCAAATTTCAAAAGCTTCCAAAGATTCTCAGGTAAATTCCCCTCCTCCTCC
>NW_008334861.1:4067649-4076455 GCF_000622305.1 Nannospalax galili | reverse complement strand
TCACTGAGATCTGAGCTGAGTCACTTGTTGAGCTGTAACACTAAATCCTGTGATCCAGTCTCCCCGGGGGGTGCTATTCCTCCGTCGCTGACTCATGGACACCCTGGCTTTCACTGTCCCTCATACACTTCCCGTGTGGTCCAAGTGGCCAGTGGACCTCACATCCTGAGGAAGGTATACGGGTGAAATAGGGACGGGATCGACTGAGTAGACCTCAGTAGCGGAGGAGCTTTCACTGCCCAGGAGTGCGCACTGGGACCCTGAGAGCCCAGCACGTGCTCGCCTATAATACCTTAATTTGTTTTCTTTCTGTAACCTTTTGCATATGGTCATTCAGTCCTTTGTACTGCTTTGAATATTCTTTGCAGCTTTGGTTTGGCAGGCATGAAAAATTATTTTCATTTTTAATTATGCCTATATGTGTGTGCATGCTTATGTGCACATAAGTGCAGGTGCCTGTGGATCCAGAGGCATCAGATCTCTCAGGAGCTGGAGTTCAGGCGGTTGAGAATGCCTAATGTGGTTGCTGGGAATTGAACTTTGGTCCTCTGGAAGAGCAGTATGGGCTCTTAACAAATGAGTCGTCTCTCCAGCTCTGTTTTTAATTTTTTGAGAAACTTCCATACTGATTTCCATAATAGCTGTACTAGCTTGCATTCTCACCAACAGTGAAAAAAAGGTTTATCTTTATTATTATTATTAGAAGAAAATATTTCCACAGTACTACATGAAGTAACTTCACTGTATCTTTTTGTTTTGTTTTGTTTTGTTTTTACTACAGTGCAACTTTCTAATTCTTTTGCAGAGTTTGATATTCAGAGTTTCTCCAGGAAGTCAGTTTGTTCTATTTCTAGCAACATTTAGTGCTTCAGTAGCCTTACAAGTCTCCTTAATAATTGATGATAAAGCTTCCAGATTGGTTATTTATTCAAAAAGCTATATAGGAAGAGGTAGAGGCTCCATATCTAAAGCAATGTTTCAATATTGTTGAAATCTCGAATGTCTATGGCCCCCCTTACCACATTCAGCACTCTTTCCACCACTGCTATTACATATCATCCTGCAGGCTGAGGGAGATGGGCGAAAGCTCTCTCCTGGAACTGAGGAACTGGATTTCTTTTGGCTAACAGCATACAATACATGCACAAAATATAGTTGTGATTTTCATTTTTGTGATGACTAAAGATGCTCAACATTTTTTCCATGTACTTATTTGGCATTTGTGCTTTTTAGAGAACTGTCTGTTCAGTCCATTTACATTTATTGATTGGATTATTTGCTCTTTTTGGTGTATTTTTTCTTAGTATATTCTGGCTATCAATCCCCTGTAAGATAAATAGCTGACAAAGATTTTATGTCATTGTATAGGCTATCCCTTCAGTCTGTTGTACAAAAGCTTTTTATTTTAATGCAATTGTATCTGTCAATTATTGCCATTATTTTCTGAGCTACTGGAGTCCTATTTAGAAATCCCTGGCATATGCCTGTGTCTTGAAGTGTTTTCTTCGTGTTTTCCTCTAGCTGTTTCAAAATTTCAGGTTTTATAGTAAGTTATTTGATTCATTTGAGCAGATTTTTTGTACAGGTAAGACATATAGATCTAGTTTCATTTTTCTGCATATGGATGTCCAGATTTCTGAGTACACTTGTTAAAGAGGTAATCTTTTTTCCCACCAAACATATGTTGGGTTCCTTGACAGGAATCATATGTAGGCTATATAGGCTTATTTCTGAGTTTTCTATTTTATCGGTATATATGTCTTTTTGTGGCAGTACCATGGCATCTTTGTTACTATGGCTCTGTAGTATAGCTTGAAGTCACTATTGTAACTACACTTCCAGAACTGATCTTTGTGTTCAGGAGTCATCAAGCCATTAGGGGTCTTTTGTGCTTCCATATGAATTTTAAGGTTTTTTCTATTTCTATGAAAATATCATTAGAATTTTTACTGGAAATTAATTGCATTGAATTTTATATCAATTTGTATTCAGACATTTTTAACAATATTAATTTTATAATATTAATTTTGCCAACCCATAAGCATGGGAGGTCTTTCCATCTTCTAATGTCTTCTTAAGTTCCTCTCTTTAGTGTTTTATAGTTTTCATTATAGAGGTTTCTCCCATCTGGCACTTTGTTTCTTGTTACAGAGCCTTCAGCTATGCACATGCAGTCATGTAGAGATATTATATGTGTATTTTTCAGTAGACTTTTAAACTAATACGTTTCCCTCTGGTTTTCCACACCACATAAGCATTGTTTATCTCTCCTTTCTCTCTCCCTGTCCAACGCCCCTCCTCCTTCCCAGTTAAAGTACCCCCATTTTCCCCATTTCCCCCTTGATAATACCTGTTTCCTATGATACCCCTCTCTTGAGCTCCTTCTTCCTGGTCCTACTTCTTGTCTCTCCTCTTAGTGCTCCAAAAGATGAAGAGCATTGTCAAAGAGCATTTCTAAGCCTTGGTATAACTAGGGTCCATCTAGATGAGATAATCAAGTAAAAAGTGTCGGGGGTTCGAACCAGCGACCCCCGGCACAGTGATGTTTGGGAATGAGTAAGCATGCCATTCACCAGCCCATGCCACCCCCAATACTGAAAACACTCAGGTGCAATGGGGAGCCTAGTCAAGCAGGGACTCATTTATTGCAGGTGTTACAGAGCTTATAAAGGCACCTGGAATTCCCCCCCCCGGGGGTGTACCTTAAGGATGGTCATGTGCTGATCATGCACTCCTCAGCAATGCGAAAGTATTCTTCAGACTTTCAAAGCAAGTCAGGCAGCGCCCCAGTAACTTCCTCTCAGACTTCTGTAAGGTGGGGCCTTTAGGTCCCCACATCTCCCCCTTTTTATTTTTATTTTAAGGCCGAACAGATTTTATTTCAAGGGTTACCCACCTCATAGACAGCTCCCTGAGGAGAGATGGCTATCTCCTTCCTCTAATCTTATGCATTTTTGCCTGTCTTAGGTTGTGTCACCTCTGATCAAGCCTTGCCCATCATTGGATCATGCACCTGGCCATGTGCATGTCCTGTCTTAGGAGTACTTGTCATGGGACATCTTACCCATCTTTGGCTAAAAATGCATCATGATTAAGGGTAGCCACGTGGGTAATGCCGGCCTGTGACAGTCTTAGTCTCTGCCTAACTCGGTTAGCCAAGCATGGGCAACTGGAGGGGGTCCTGGGGGAGTCTGTAATCATGAGGAAGTGGGCCATGGCAGTTCCAAGGGTCCTCTGTCATTGAATTATCTGGTAAAGACACTTAAAGATAAGCATTATCAAGAGAAACAAAGCAAGTCATGGCGTAGGACACGTTGAAATACTTCTGAGACCATGTACCTTTTAGCCAATCAGCCAGTTGTCAAAGAGGCTGACTGGCAATGAAGCCAAGGAACTGGGTCCTTCACCTCAGATGGATATAAATAAAGAGAGGCATTTTTGTCTCATGAACTATTGTCCATGGAATGTTATACTAATCAGTCCGATCCTGGCCTACCCACTTAAGGTTTTTCGCAGGCACCCATATGGGGTTTGAATCTCCTGTAGGGTAGACACACCCAAAGCCTCGACTCATGGTTAGCAATGGATCTGGGCCTTTCCATTGCCCTGTAATGGGGGTCCTTCCACCTTACATGTACCTCAGGTCTCTGCTGCTATCATCCCCAATGCTTCTGAAACAGGATTCCAACTGAATTTTTTTGAAAATTAAGAACATTAATAGTGAATAAGGCCATACCCAACTGTTGGTGGGGGCTTATTACCCTTTTTTGTTTTTGTAATTGAATTTTTAAGTTTTGATGGTTGTGTTCTATAATGGCTTGACCTTGGGGATTGTAGGGAATTCCTGTATTGTGTTGAATTCCCCAAAGTGAAAAGAAATCTTGTAAATTTTTACTCACAAAACATGGTCCATTATCAGCTTTAATTCTTTGGGGCGGTCCCAACGTAGCAAAGCACTGAAGAAAATGAGACTGAGTATGTTTAGACTTCTCTCCTGTATGAGCGGTAGCCCAACAGGCATGTGAGAATGTGTCGATGGACACAAAAATATACTTAAGCTTTCCAAAAGGAGCATAGTATGTGACATCATTTGCCGTAGGAATTGGGCTTGAGTCCCCTGGGGTTTACCCCTGGCTGTTGCAGATTTTTTTTTGTAGAAAGGGTTGACAAGACTTACAGGTATGTACAATCTTCTTTAGGTCCTTGATGGGAACTTGAGGAAACCTCTTACGGAGTACCTGCCAATTTACATGAGTGAGGTTATGTAACCCCTGAGCTTCATTCGGGCCTGCTGACAGGACCTGGGTGGAAGCCACCTTGTCTGCCTCTGCATTGCCTTGGAATAAAATCCCAGGCAATCCTTCATGCCCCTTAAGATGCTCTAAGAAGATAGGGGCTTCTCTCTCTCTCTAAGGAGCGTACGAGTCTGAATCATCAAGGGAGTAATGGTGTTCCCATCCAACCAGATATGAGAACCAGATATGGAAAAAGATTGACTACATACAGACTGTCAGAAAACAAATTCGTGGGCTCACTTATCTTTGTTAATGCTAAAGCAATGGCCATGAGTTCCTTGAATTGAGCTGAACCATCACAAGTGTGGACACATCTTTTTGGTTTCTCATCTGCCCCCGGGTATACTACCACTGAAGCTCCAAATCTGCCTCCGTCAGTGAAAACATTGTAGGCTTTCACTAAGGGCTCCTTGACAAAGAGCCAGGGAGCATCCCAACAGAGGGCACGAAAGGAGGTCACCCATTTATGAGGGCCATAATGACAGTCCAAATTTCCCACGAACCCTTCCAAGGCTATGACCACTCGGTTATTAGTTCTGCAGAGCCATTCAAAATGCCTAAGCCAATAGGGGATAACAATTTTAAGAGGGTCTATGCCATAATGTTGTGACAGTCCAAATTTCCCAGGAACCCTTTCAAGGCTATGGCCACTCAGTTATAATTTCTGCAGAGCCATTCAAAATCCCTAACAATTTTAAGATGGTCTATGCCATAATGTCTCAGAGCTACATCACACCCTTTCTCAGTCAGGTCAGCCAATTGATCTGTGTGTGTGTAAACCTGTGTTACACCTCCCAGAGAGGCATGCACCCATTGAAGGGTCTTCCCATCCCACATAAGGACGGATGTCATCAGGGTCTCACTGGAGAGTGCCCATAACTCAAGATCTTTACTAGGTGTGTACCAGGCAAGTTGGGCTTGGTCCAGGGCATCCTGGACCTCATGTAAGATGTCCAGGTGTTGAGGAGCCAGGTGAATTAGTTCTGAAGGCTGTTTCCCTACTAGCAACTGAAATAGTGGTCTTAAATTCTCAATGGGAATAGGCAACCAGGCTTGTAGCCAATTAATTTCTCATAATAATTTTTGTAGTTCTGTCAGGGTTATGGTGGGCTTGACAGCCAGTTGTGGTTTTAGAGGACTTACTCCTTCCAAAGAGAGTGTGGTTCCCAGAATTTTAAAGGGAGCAATAGTGTGTATTTTATCAGTGGATACATGGAGTCTGCCTGTCTGTAGACATTTCTGAGTAACCTTATATAACTCTTCTAATTGTTGGAGGCTTGGAGCTCCCAAGATTATATCATCCATATAAACATACACAGTGGCATTTGGCAGCAAGGGAGCAGGCCCCAAAAGGGTCTTCACATAGCATTGGCAGAATGCTGGGCTATTGGCCATACCTTGGGGTAAAACAGTCCATTCATAACTCTCATCAGGTATTTTAAAGTTGGTGGAAGATACAGAGAAAGCAAATTTTTCACAATCCTGGGGTTGTAGAGGGATAGAGAAAAAACAATCTTTAATGTGTATAACTATAAGAAATAAATCTGAGGAAATAGCAGGGATCCAAGGCAGCCCCCTTAAAGGTGTACCCACTAGGGTCATTCTAGCATTGACTTTACGCAAATCTTGCAACATTCTCCATTTGCCAGAGGCTTTCTTAATAACAAAGACAGGTGGGTTCCATGGACTTACAGAAGGCTGGATGTGACCCAACCATAATTGTTCCTGCATTTCCTTTAAAACCTGTAGCTTTGTCTCAGGTAATGGCCACTGCTCCACCTATACCAGTGCCCCAGGGGACCACCAAATAGCTGGAACCTGAGGGGTAGTGGCCCTTAGAATTGGGGGTGAACCCGATGCTCTTTCTTTGGGTCCCCCCTGTAATTGATATGGCAAGACAACCCCTGAGTTGCTGACTCAGGAAGCCTATCAGACTCTTCAAGGTCCAAAAGGTCATCATAGAAGGCCTTGCTATCAGTGGTTATGCAGGCCTGTGCATCCCCCAAAATATCTTGTCCTATGAGGTTGGCAGATAACCCTGCTGCTACCAGGGGTTGCACCTACCCTTCAGCTCTATCTGCATCCTGCCAGGTGAGCCATTCTCGAGTCTCCTCTGATGGGGTGTATCCTCCCACACCTAGGATTTGGGGCCCAGAAACTAGGTGCCATCATGATGGGACCTCCTCCTTTCTAAGAATGGTCCTATCAGGCCCCGTGCCCACTAGGCAGCAAAACCTCCTGCCATCTGTTTCAAGATCCATCTTGGGCCTTACACCAGGGATAATAGGGACTTTCCAATTCACCATAGGTTTTTCTCCTCTCCCAATCCCTCCCTCAAGGCATTGTAAATGTAGCCGATCATGGGGAAGTCCTCCTTTTGTCAATGGGGCTGGAGGCTGCCCCCCACTTAGTTTAAAGGCTTTCCTTCAATATCAAATCTGGAGTTACAATCCTTCTGCCAATGGAACCCTTTGCGACACCGGGGACAGGGCATAGATGGGGGTCTTTTTGATACCCCACCTCCAGGCTTAGGCCAGTTCTCTCACTGAGGGCAATTTGCATGGCAGAATAAGTTGTTTATGTTATGGCAACCAGTAAACAAAGAAGGGAGGACACTGACATCCCACAATCCTCCTGGCAGACAAACCCTCCATAACCAAGACCAAAACCTCCCACTGTCTCCTACCTCTTATGGGTTCCATCACCTGCCAGTGGTGGCAAGCTAAGGATGAAGTTTCTAACACCGGGGAGGCACTCTTGATTCAAACTGTAACTGTCCCTGTAATAAAAAGGAAAAAACTGGGAGTCAGGAACCTCAACTCTGTCATCTGCTAAATATGTTACCTTGGGCACAACACCCCCACAAGACTTCAAATAACAAGGGTTTGGGCAAAACTCTCACGTGAGGTCACTTGAACCAGTCAACATCCCAAAAGTAATGGGGACCCATGGATTGGCACTTGCATTCCTCTCAGCCTGTATCCTGCATTCCTCCTTAAAGAGGGCACACCATTTAATATATATAGGGCTAGGAAGGAAGGCTTTGGCGAGGTCCAGCCAATCCTTTGTAGTACACTGCTGATGAGCCAAGCCTTGGAGGATAGTATCAACCCAGGGTGATGCCGGACCATCAGCCACCGCTTTTTTAATTCTTTTAAATCCTTCACCTCCCAGGGATACCAAGGGTCAGGGCAAGTGCCTCCTGGGTTTACATTAATAGGATACACTTCCACCCGTGGCCTCACAGAAGCCTCCTGAGCGGGGGCCAGAATCCCGGAAATGGGGACTATTTTCATGGGTTTCAGGAAGCCCTGAAGCTGGCCAGGGCATGCCCAAGGTGCCGCTTGTTACTTTGGCCACTTTTGGTTTCACTTCTGTTGCATTTCTGCATTCTTCCTCAAACTCTTCCCATGATTCCCATGCCAGGGTTTCTGCAGGCTCGTCAGGAGGTGGCGCTGAGGGCTTAGGGCTCTCGGGCCAAAAGCATGCCTCTAAGGCCAAAATAATAATAATAGGGTAGAACTCCAGTGGCAGATCAACCCCCAATTGAACCTCCCTTTGTTCCACATGTTCCCATGTACCCCCAGTAAAAACATTAGCCCCAAGTAGCCAGGAAGCCAAATGAATCGCCTCTGTCCAAACCTTTTTAGCTACCAGATCTGACAGATCCAATCCCCTGCTTTTAAGCATATCTCTCAGTGCTTTAAGCACCGGGTCCTCAGACTTAAAAGTTGTGTTACCCACATTTTCAGGTCTTGCTTACCCTGAACTTCCAGATTGGCCCCAATCCGTTTTTCTTCTTTCTTTTCTTCTTTTCACCTTCCTTCAAGTGCCACGCTGGGCGCCAGGTGCCTGGGGTTCGAACCAGCAACCCCTGGCGCAGTGATGATTAGGGATGAGTAAGCAAGCCGTTCACCGGCCCACGCCACCCCCAATACCGGGAACACTCAGGTGCAACGGGGAGCCTAGTCAAGCAGGGACTCATTTATTGCAGGTGTTGCAGAGCATATAAAGGCACCTGGAAATCCCTCCTCCCGCTGAGGGTGTATCTTAAGGATGGTCATATGCTGATCATGCACTCCTCAGCAACGCAGAAGTATTCTTCAGACTTTCAAAGCAAGTCAGGCCACATCCCAGTAACTTCCTTTCAGACTTCTGCAAGGTGGGGCCTTTAGGTCCCTACAAAAAAAGAATGGCCTGTCATAGGGCAAAAATGAAAAGCTTTGTTACCAAACTCTTTCCTATGTTTTCTGTGCTCCTTTTCATGAATCTCTTCTGTTCATCATTTCCAGGCTATTACTAGATCTTTCTACTTCCATCAACAGTTTTTCATATTTCACACCATACTACACTGTATTAATGCTTCTGTCTGTTACCCTTTGGAGGACAAATCTGAGGTGGAAGTGGCTGTTGAATTAATTAAATGAAATGAATAACTAAAAATAGGAATGAGCATTGACTTAAGCAATTATATCTCAGTAGAAGCATGGGGCTGTGAAGAAATCTTATAT
>NW_008334861.1:4040889-4067492 GCF_000622305.1 Nannospalax galili | reverse complement strand
TTTAATTAGTATATAATAATAAAACAAAAACATTAAAAGAAAATTTAAATTAACTTTATTTGATTTTTTGATAGGGATATGTTTTCCTAAATCCACTTACAATTTGACAACAGCCAATAATACTTACTGGATGATTTTCATTTTCTAATCACTGTTCAAAGTACTAAACAGAACTTAATGTGTCTAAATAATACACATTTTCACTACGGTTATCTTTGGTGGTGAGATGGTGGTGTTTTTTTTAAATTTTCTTTCCCAAATTTTGCCCATATTTTTATGGTGACCATGTATCATATTTGTAAGCAGAAAAAAAGGAAAGTTATTCATCAATTGTTGAAAAAAACTTCTAATTAGTTCCCAGGTGACCTAATTTGCTGCAGTTTTAATTATCCTGTACAATTCATTACAGGCTGACTTTTTTTCCTCTGAAAGCTCTTCTAATTGGCATCTCTTCTCCATGCAGTGAGGAAGACTACTATAATGAAGTCCCTGAAGTCACTGAGCCTTGGGTCCAGGGCTAGACACCATGGGGCCAAGGCAATGCCATTCTCTCTGTCTCTGTGGTTTTGAGCAGCTTCCAAAAAGCAACCTTTGCAAAAATCTGCACAGATGCTCCTCTTAGCTTGAGAGTTATTCTCTCAAGAGAGCAACTGATAGCTTGCTTCATCAACATTTCAACATTACTCAATGATATTTGTGTTCACGTACTCACATATAAACACACATATGCTTAAACACAAAAATATATATGCAAACGTGGGACGTACTCTTCCCTGTAGTGAACATTCCTAGCCAAAACACTCTGGAGGCCACAGATTTCCGGTTTATAAATCATGGAAGACATGTTTATAATGTAAAAAACATATTTTAAAGCATTTTAAGCACAATCTACAATAGTTAAGCCTAAGAAGTTGCAAAGACACAATGCATAAATTTGCGGAATGTCAACATCAAAAATCTATTTTCCAAATTCTCAAGACATTTCTTGAAATCCTGGAATTTAGTATCTATGAGGGATTGGTTCTAGGACCTACTCAGATGCCCAAATCTTCAATACTCAAGTTCCTTATATAAAATAGCATATTATCTGCATGTAACCTATCCTCCACATACTTTAAATGTTCTAGAGTGATTTTAATTTCTAACACAACATAATTTCTATGTGAATATTTGTTAAATGTATTATTTTAAGAATGACAAGAAAATGTTCATGCATTTAGTATAGTTGTGATTTTTTTCAAATAATTTCCATCTGAGATTAGTTTTGTCTAAAGATTTTGGAGGGGGCTGAAGAGATAGCTCAGAAGTTAAGAACACTGGCTGCTCTTGCAGAGGACCTGATTTCAAGTCCCACACCCACATAGCAGTTAACAACTGTAACTCCACTTGTAGGGGATCTGCTGCCCTCTTTCTGGCCTCTGTGGGAATTGCACAACACAAGTGCCCTTACATATAGGTAGGCAAAACATTCATATACCTAAAACAAAAATAAATCAAAAAATTTTTTTAAAGATTTCAGAGGGCCAAGTATATAACACATGAATTTGATATCCTGTGGTTATGTTAAGTCTAACCAGACCCTAACGAACTTGCCTACTTATTTCTTTCAGTTCCAAAATGTGTTTCTTTTGTTCTCTGCCTTGGTGATATATATTTCCGTATGCTATTAGCTCCCCTTCCATCTGATTAAACACCTTAACTATGTCCTATTCAATCTCCTACACTATCAGAGCCCAGGTAGGCATTATCTCTCACCTGTGTGAGGAGAGCAGTTCTTCACAGATTCCTAGGCCCTTTTCCCTAAAGATTTGCCCTAAGTGGAGCTCTCCCTCTTGGAAGGGGGCATGTAGCTGGATAGGCTTACTTGACATGGGCCAGAGGAGAGTCCTGCCTTACTTGCCAGGGCTGGTGGGCCTGGCCTTGCTCCTCCCCTTGGAAGTCACTGAGGACCTCTAGTCCCCTTGGGGATTCTTGTGCTGAACCTGTGACTCAGTGTAGGGGCCTTTTGTTCTTGGTATTCTCTGAACTTCCCCTTCCCCTCCTTTCACCATTTGGGGACAATGAAAAATAGCCATGATGGGCCAAGACCAACACATTTGAGAATGTAGAAAGTCACTCTGCTTTGAGAGGCTCAGCTGGTCCTCCAGTTGGTGCCTGCTGGACTAGGAGGCAGTCTGTCCTAGTTGGCCTTTCCAATGGTTTCTATTTCCTTTCTATCCCCAAAGCCTGATCTATGTACTACTTCTGATTGGGAGGCCTCTTTCCCCTAACTGGGGCTCCCTGTGCTGCCAGACTTGATCTACTTGACTGGGAGTGGCTTGACCCTTTCCCTCTCTGCCTTACCTAAAAGTCTATGTACCTATGTATGTATGTGTTTGAATGTGAACAGAGTAGTGATAAAGGGCATTTTAAGTAATTGGAATGCCTGAAAAAGATTACTGAGTATCAATCAGTAATATTTAACTTTAAAAATATATTTTATGTGTACACATGTATTGCCTGCATGTGTGTAAGTGCACTGCATGCATGCAGTGCCTGAAGAGGCCAGAAGAGGGCATTGGATCCCTTGGAACTGGAGTTAGGATAGTGGTTAGCCACCATGTGGGTGCCGGGAATCACACCTGGGTCTTCTGGAAGAACAGCAAGAGCTCTTAAACACTGAGCCATCTCTCCAGACCCAGTAATCTTTAACTTTTAAAATGTTTTATTATATAAATTACACATTGTGCTGGATAGCTTTACTGTCAACTTGATACACCTAGGTTGAGGGAGCCTCAATTGGGGAATTTCCTTCATTGGATTAGCCTGTAGCCATGCCCCTGGGTCACTTTCTTGATTATTGAGTGATGTGGGAGGGCCCAGCCCACTGTGGGTGGTGCCACCCCTGGGCAGGTGGGCCTGTGTTGCATAAGAAAGCAGGCTGAGCAGGGGCCAGGGAGCAAGCCAGTAAGCAGCGTTCCTCCATGGCCCGTGCTCCAGCTTCTGCCTCCAGGTTCCTGCCCTGAGTTCCTACCTTGGGCTCCCTGATGAACTGTGACCCGGGAGATGTAAGACAAATAAACCTTTTCCTCCCCAAGGTAGTGGTTAGAGTGTTTTGTCACAGCAATGAAGAAACAAACCAGGACACATATCTACACAAAGTGGAAGAAAAAACGTTTTTGTTTTTTTTTTAAATTCATGCTTCATAAAACTTCAGTAATTGTCAGTATTTTACTGGTTTATTCTGAAAGTAGAAGAGGATTTATTATCTTTGTATCTACCATCATGGTCACAATACTGAATAGCTCCAACACAACACTGTCATGTTTGCCTTTTATGATAATGTCCACCATTCCTCCAGTCACAAAGACATAAACCCAAGAACTAGGAGCCTGATGCGAGCAGTGGAAGCTGATGTTTCTTGAAGTGATAGAAGGAAAAAAACCCTATCTAAGCTTGCTCAGTTGAATGGGTGCCCATTGAAGGCTACAAGGGCATTGAGTATCCCTTGAAGCACAGAGGCCATGTAGACTGAAGTACAATGTTGTTTTACCAAACAGCTGCTATTTTGACCACAGTCTTTCGCCTTTTCTTATTCATATTTGCCTTTTCTCTCTCCAGAGCCACGTGGATTTAATGTAGCTAACACCTCAATTTCCTTTTAAGCAAGTAAAGTTCTGTAAGTTCCTTACAAAGACTTCATGGTAGTGTCCCCTTTGCTAAACATGCCTGGTCTAGGCTGTGAAATTACCCAACTCTGGGGTGGAAGTACAGGTCAACACTTAACTAAAGCTGTTGAAAATCCTCATTTCCATTAGCTGCTGGACCTTGACCTTCATGCCACTCTCTATGCAATCTTCACTGTAATCCAAAGAAGTCTAAATAATATTATTTTATTTGAGGCAACACTGTATCTTTAGACACAATACTGATAGCACCATGGGATTTTAAAAATCTATCTCCTGCACTGATTTGTGAGCTCCCAGGCAGAGCCTATATTAACCACCTTATCTCAAAGATATTTTGGCCTTGTCCCTGACCTAAGAACACCAGAGGGAAAGAATACTGTTGCATGAATTTTCCAGGGAGACAAAAGAAATTCTTGCCTTTGAATTTGGACAACACAATTTGACCAAAGAATGATTCAGACAAGTCCAGCTTGGCAAGTACATGAATTCATTAGAAGTTACTTATAGGGATATTGAATGGCTTACTAGCAGCTACGCTTAGTGGAATCATCACCTACTAACTACCAAAGTTCTATTTCATAGAGCTATAGATTTACGCAACATCCAGAAGATGTGAGACACAAGACCTAGAGAGAAACTATGTGCATGGATGCATTCCATCCTTGTCTTCATCAGAAATTTCAAACGTTTTAGTACACAGTGTTAGACTGTGGAATGGATGTTTTCCTGTAATCTGACATATAGCCTCAGTGAACAGAGAAATTAAATGGTGACTGTTGAAAACTGGTATTTGCTTAAGATTGAGAGGACTGTTTTCCTTAGTCTATACCTTCCTCTATCTCTTGCATTCTTTCCAGTCACCTTCTGTGGTGTTTCCTGAACCTTGGATAGGGCAATATATTATTATCTTACCCTTGTGATAAGAGTTGAGCACTGGACTTCCTGTTCCATAACAACAGTAGAGACACCAGCAACACATACTTATTTTTTAGAATAACACAAGCACTAATCAAGAGTACATAGCCCCAGTTACCAGGTAAAGATCACAGCCAACATATAAAAGTGTTTTATCTCTCTTTTTTGACAGGGTCTCTGTAGTCCCAGCACACCTGGAAGTCACTATGTGGACCAGGCTGGTCTCCATCTCATAGAGATCTGCCCACTTCTGCCCCCGAAGGGCTGAAATTAAAGGCATGTGCCACTAGCCTCCCCCGCTCTCCAGTGTTGTTTTATCTCTTTTTAAGGACTTAAAGCATTTGATATATTGGCCTCGTTGTCCGGGATATAAGTAAAGGATGTGGTGTCAGTGAGAACCATTATGTTTTTCAATGCTACCTTCCTTATTTGTGCTATTTCCTGATTTAGCAGGAATGGGCTTTCATGTGTGTGATTTAATTCTCTGATAATAAAGATGAGAGGCTTTATCTGAATCGAGATATGCAGTGTTCCTGCTAGGGATATGAGCAGAGCAAAGAAGTACTTCCACCATGTTAGCCCACGAGGAGAACAGGCTTTCAGTGCTAGCAGGCTTCTGGGCCAGATAGGCAAGGTGGCATTTCATAGTGCATTTCAACATGTAAGAAAGCATAAACAAAGAGGGCTCCACGTTCAGCTATTATCCAAATGATTCCATACCACACTGTCATATGTATGCTCAGAATTCGTTTATGTTTTCTCAGTACTTCAGGCCTCACCCTAGGAAGAAGATTGTCAGAGCACATTATCTCCCTCACTTAAATTACTTAAAGGAAGGTCCAAGGGTGCCCAGAAAGTTAATCCAATTTTGTAAGAAGAATGGCAACACATTCCAGGACATGCTTGTCTGAGTGGATAGGAGAAATTCACCGTATACTGACAGTAGGATTTTTTGTATAGGTTTGTCCTAGTTTGTTTTTCGTTGCTGTGACAAAATACTCTGAACAATACCAGCTTTCATAGGAAAGGGTTTATTAGGCTTACATCTTCCAGGTCACAGTTCATCAGGGAGCCCAAGGTAGGAACTCAGGGAAGGAACCTGGAGGCAGGAAGGGCAGGAACCTGGAGGCAGGAACTGGACCACAGGCCATGGAGAAACACTGCTTACTGGTTGCTCCCCTGACCCCTGCTCAGCCAGCTTTCTTATGCAACACAGGCCCACCTGCCCAGGGGTGGCCCCACCCACAGTGGGCTGGGCCCTCCCACATCACACAGAAATCAAGAAGATGCCACAGACATGGCCACAGGCCAGTTCAATGGAGGCAATTCCCCCAACTGAGGCTCCCTCAACCCAGGTGTGTCAAGTTGACACTAAAGCTATCCAGCACAAGGTTGCACTATGGTAGTCGCCCTTCGTAAAAAGAGGGTAGAGTTCTCCTTGACTGTAACTGTGACTGGCAACAACAATAATCTATGGGTACAGACACATGTATTTAGATGGCAGTTTCAGTGGTATGCACATCCCTTTAACTTCTCTAGCCACACGTTTCTATCCTGGCTTACAGTAAGAGACACAGGCCTATTCCCATGGAATGCGTCTAAAAGCCATTTGGAATGTGGTCGGTTAAACCATAATAGTTGTGGCACTGTTGTACCTGTGGCACATCCTGCATAGTATGTGGATACTACAACACACTGGACCTATAGCCCAATTACGAGTATTAGCAACAATTCTTCCCTGGCAGCCTGGGTAATGACCTCTGGCACCACAGATGCTATTCAGTAAGGATGAGGCTTGTAGTTCAATCACAGCTTGAGTTCTCCATGTTCTGCAAAGTAGGGCACATGGTGTCTTTAGAAATAGGGACTTACTACCCAGTTTTAAAATATAATTAGCTGAAGTGTCAATAGTTTGTATAGTATAGGGAGTCTTGAGACTTTGATGGAAGATATCCCACCCCTAGTACTGTGATTTTCAATTAGTAATCTTATGTTTTCTAGAAGCATCTTTTCTCTCACCCATGCAGGGTGCCTTCATCTAGGCCTTTTAACAGTAGTTTTTAAGATTCATTATTTATTTATGTGTATGAGTATGCGTTTATGTGTGTGTGTGTGTGTTGTGTTGTGTTTGTGCAAATGTGTGTGAAGACCAGAAAAGAGCACTGGATCCCCTGGATTTGGCATTATAGGTGGTTGTGGTACTAGGAAAGGAACTTGGGTCCTCTGCAAGTGCAGCAAGCAATCTTAACTGCTGAACCATCTCTCTAGCCCTTTAACTTCATTTTGTTTATGTGTTTATTTATTTATTTATTTATTTGTGTGTTTTGCTTGTATGTATGTAAGTGTACCTATGTCATGCAATGCCCACCAGAGGGCAGAAGAGGGCATCAAATCCTCTGGAACTGGAGTTATGGATGGTTGGTAGCTTTGCTGGAACCTGAACCTGGGTCCTCTGCAAGAGCAGCAAGTGCTCTTAACCTCTGAGTCATCTCTCCAGCCTCGTGAACGATTTTTTTCCCTTTGAGGGAGGCCATGATTTCCACATACCCCTCTAGTTTGGTGTGAACCACTCTATGTGGGACAAGCAGCTTTACTGGCTCCCATTTTCCCCAGCCTTTACTGTTTGTACCCTCAGGCGAAATTCTCTGACACTGGTTTGTAGGTATATCTCAGAAGTACATTTTCCTCTGGTGTGTTTTCTTTCAGGGGAGAAACGTAAGCCATATATGCTCCCAGGAAGAGATACCTGCTTGATCTTCTTCACAAATACTGTTTTTTTCTGTATTCATCTACAAGTGTCCATTGCCCTCTCTATTTTATGGACTTGCTATAAGTTAGGGTGTGTTCTGCTCATGTCCACCATAGCGCATGTGGTTTGTACATTAGAAGGAGACCAATATATTTGCATTTCAGTGTGAGGCTTCTGGTCACCCCATATGGCCCTCACTTGTAGACAACCTTTGGCATCTTGGAAGAGGAGCTTTTAGGAAGGTTCTTACCACATGAAGTCCTATGCTTCCAGCACAAGGAACGCTATAGGTGTGACATACACTTCCCCATCTTCCTCTATTTTAGTGACCTACTGTTTTGGCTTTAGAGACTTCCAAAAATTTACCAATATGACATTGGGTTTCCTATCAACTGTATTATGTGGCGTGCCAGCATGGATCAAATCCTGCCGCGTTGCTTATGCAACTTTTTTTAAAGTTTTTGCTTTGCTCTTTATCGAAAAAAATAATTTGTTTTATTTTTTATGTTTATTTATTTATTTTTGGCCTTATTTTGAGACAGGGTTTCTCTGTAGCCCCAGCTGGCCTGATCTCTCTTTATAGACCAGGCTGGCCCTGAGATCTGCCTGCCTCTGCCTCCCAAGTGCTGGGATTAAAGGCATGTGCCACCACACCCAGCTCCAAAACCATTTCTTATCCAGGAATGTTTTGTTGCCTTCTCTCCCTCTCTCTCTTTCCTACTTACTGGTTTTTTTCTACCTGTTTTCTTCTTCAGTATATTAAAATATTTATGTAAATATCTAATAATAATGAAACAGATCTAAATATCTAGTCAAGAAATTTACTAATTTATTAAAAGACAGTTGACTATAACATTTCTTACAGAAGGAAACAAATTTGCAAATGACTTTGAATAACAAAACTGTCTTAGAAAGCAAAGAAGCAGAAGTGTGAGTACATACAGTAAGAACCAAAATATTTATGTATTAATTCAATAATTGCAGTTACTTTTAGGATAGAAAAGATATCTATTCTCCCAGAGAACAGGGAGATATAAAATGTGTGCTTTTCCCAAGAAGACCAGGGGAAGGAGAGTCAAAGTGATGCAGACTGGACAGGAAAATGTTCAGTCCAGTGATGGCAGGCTGGACCAAGAGGATTTGTCTTCTCCACATTGTCCTCTTTTATCTGATTTTCCTGCCCAGTTATAATCTAATGCAGTAGAAGCTACTCACATATCTTTGACTTCCTCCTTCCAGTGAGCAATTACCCTCTAGGAAGATAGCTCAATCTCAATAGCAACTCCTGTTGTCCATAGGAGGGTTCATGCAATCGCAATCACATCTCTCCTGTAATCCTGTCCCGTAACACTACTTATAAGGATTGTTGTATATTCTCCGTAGTCCATTAGGCATTTTATGTGTATGCTCACATTCATGCTGCAGATCACACTTATCAAGGAGGCACACCATTCCATGTCACATAGAAGAGGATGGATATCTCAAAATTTCCCCCACTAACTCTCCACCCTGACTCCTATGTGGGTATGTTGGGTCCCAGCTCAGGCTCCACTTGATATGTGAATTTCCTGGAGAGACAGACAACAAGTGCTGGCCTTGGAATTAGGACAATACAGAAAGATCATAGAATGACTTGAATATATCCAGCTTGACAAGTAAACTAATTAATTACATAATATTGGATGGCATGCCGGGCGTGGTGGCGCACACCTCTAGTCCCAGCACTTGGGAGGCAGAGGCAGGTGGATCTCTGTGAGTTCAAGGCCAGCCTGGTCTACATAGTGAGTTCCAGGACAGCCGGGGCTACAGGGAGACCCTGTCTCAAAAAGACAAAATAATAATAATAATAGTAATAATAATAATAATAATAATAATAATAATATTGGACGGCCTATGGGGCAGCTGCACTCATTGTTACCAACCTATGCCTACTTCCTATTTTAAAGCGCTCTAAATTGATATAGCACCGAGAAGATGGCAGAAGTAAATAAGACCCAAAAATGAACTATGTGTGTGGGTGCACTACATCCCTGTCTTCATCAGAGATTTCAAAGGTCTCAGTAAACACTGACAAGCTATGGGATAGATGGCTTTGTTTTGCTGCACTCTGAAATAGCCTCCGTACACAGAGCAACTAAACGGTAGACTGCAAAATGGCATTACTTTGGCCAGCATCTACAGCACTATTTTCCCCATAAACCCACATTGCTTATTGTTCCTGTCCTTCAAGATGTACCAGTTCTATCATCTCTGACCTTTTGGTCACTCTGAGGGCAGGTTCACCACTTAGGCAACGTGACAGTAGTGGTGGTAAGAGGAGTAAATTGAGAAGATCAGGCAAGATTGGGAACAGATGATGCTCATAGTTTTTGTTGTTGTTGTTGTTGTTTGTTGCTGTTCAAACCATGAGAAAAATAACTGCTGACTGAATACAAAGTATGAAAGAAGGAAGTCTTGTGTAGTTGTTCAATGAAGGGTCTATCAAGGGTCCAGACTGCCTTGTACTTGACTCTTTAAAAGCATGTGGGTGCTACTAGATTTGGTAGTACAGATGAACAAAATAGGAAACACCAATTGTATCAAAATGAATTGTTTTAGTGTCTAATAGCACAGGCTAATTGGTCAACTCCTTGAGGACAGACATCTTGTCTTAAATTCTCCTATATTCCTGCTTTTGGATCCAGTACCTGGATACTTAAGATGCTTATTCATTCAAGATGAACTATTTCTTTTATTTTTTTTTTTGTCTTTTTTTGAGACAGGGTCTTCCTGTAGCCCAAGCTGTCCTGGAACTCGCTATGTAGACCAGGCTGGCCTCGAACTCACAGAGATCTGCCTGCCTCTGCCTCCCAAGTGCTGAACTACAGGCATGCGCCACCACACCTGGCAAGATGATGTATTTCTTGCTAAGTGTTATGGTAGAGGGAATCACAAGATCCACGATACTTAATCCCGTCTGTGTGGTGAAAGTGAAATCAACAAACACTTTCTCCCAATCAGTATACCTGACATTTGCCCCTGAATCATAGATGATGACACATTCTGATAGGTTATTAAAGGTTTTTAGGGACTGTAAAGATAAGCTCAGTCAATAAGTGCTTCAGCCTTGAATTGGATCACCAGAACTCATGTAAAATATCCAGCCATATTGTTATATGCTTGGAGAGATGGAGACAGGTGGATCCCTGGGGCTAGCTGGATATCCAACCTAGCTGACTTAGTGAGTTCAAGGCCAGTGAGAGATCTTGTCTTAAAAAAGAAAAAGGTAGACAGTACTTAAAGAATGACACACAAGGTTGTCCTCTGACTTCCACATGCACATACCCCACACACATGCATTCATCTTCACATACATACAACTCCCTACCCACGTGAGTTTTTACACATACAAACACATACTCATATACTCACATGCTATCATTCAGTTAACATCTGAAGACATCCCTGCTCCCAAGCTCATGGGGGTTCACAGACCATTTGTTAGGTAACTGTTATATGCTAGGTGCTAGAGTGACAGATTAATCATAGTTCTCACCTTCAAGGAGTCCCACAGGTTAGTAAGGGAGATATACAAACCATTACAGAACTAAATAATGCATAAATACATGGGGCCTCCGAGAAGGGGCACTTCTTTCAGCTGCTGGGTCAACTGTGGGCAGCCTGTATAGCTTTAGAGTACAAATGGCCAAGATGCAAGGGATGGGGAGTCAGCTGGTCCAGAAGTAGAAGAGCAGTGCTGAAGTGCCCCGGTGAGGATGGTGGGAAATTCTAGGGTGAATCATAGGGTGGACAGGTTGTTCACCAACCACCAATGGTAATGTTAGTGCTGCTGCTTCACTTTGCATTGTTGTTTTTCGAGCATTGTCTAGGCTGCTTTTTTGGTGGTTGATGAATTCAGCTTCTGGGCTGGTTCCTTATTTTCACAGCCTCACTTCAGCTAGTTTAGATCTGGAAACTATGTTTCTACTCCCCCTGCTTCTTCAGGCAGAGAATTTGATTATCGGTGCCCACATCTCTGACAGTGATTCAGATGATGGATGAAATTGTCTATGATGAGGGGACAGAGAAGCACTCACAAATGTGACAATATTCTAGAACTTCTACAAACCATGGGAAACCCTGGAGCTCTTTCCACATCTCAAAAAAAAACTTAGGACTCATTCCACCATGCCCGGCTATCATTCCATCTTTCCAAGCACAAAAAAGGAAGCAGTAAGTTCCAGGTACACTCAGATTCATGGAGAGGCCCCCAAAGAGAGGCATGGACCACAAAGTGTTCAGTGTGACATTACTGAATTGTTGAAAAAGGCCTGGCTAGTACTATTGGGCTATGATTCCTTTTCAACTAGTATTGGGCTGTCACCTCATCAGTTGTGGCTCATTAGGAGTCTCTTGAGGGCACCCTTGACTTCCTTGTTCCTCAAGCTATAGATCATAGGGTAGAGCATGGGGGTTACATTGGTGTAGATTAAGGACACAATTTTGTCCTGTTCTGGAGTATAGCAGGACTTGGGACGAATGTAGATGAATATTGCACAGCCATAGTGCATAACAGAGACCAGCAGGTGGCCAACACAGGTGGAGAAAGCTTTGCTCCTACCTTCAGGAGAATGGATTCTGAGGATGGCAGCAATAATGAATCCATAGGAGAACAGGATCAACAAGAAGGGAATTAACAAGATCAGCATGCAGACAAGGAAGACTGCAATCTCATTGGCACGTGTGTCAGAGCAGGCTAAGAATAGAACAGCAGGAATGTCACAAAAGAAATGATTAATTACATGGGACTGACAGAAGGGCAAGAGGAATATCAGAGTAGTAAGGGTAAGTGAGAGTATGAAACCACTGATGCATGCCAGAACCAACATCTGCAGACAGAGGGCCCTGGTGATGATGAGCATGTAACGCAGGGGGTTGCAGATAGCTACAAAGCGGTCATAGGCCATTGCAGCGAGAAGGAAACACTCCGCTCCACCCAGGGCAATGAAGAGGTGCATTTGCACAGCACAGCCCAGAAAGGGCATTCTCTGGTTCCTGGACAGAAAATTGGCCAGCATGTTAGGAACAATAACTAAGATGTAGCAAATTTCAATGGCGGACAGGTTCCGGAGAAAGAAATACATAGGTGTCTGGAGGCAGGTATCAATGAGGGTGATGAGGACAATAGTTGTATGACCTGCTAGGGTGATGAGATGCATAATTAGAAAGAGGCCAAAAAAGAAGAGCTGCAGTTCAGCGAGGTCCCCAAAGCCCAAGATAATAAATTCAGAGCTCAAGATGTGGTTTTTCTTCGATGAATTCATCTTTTGTATAACTAGTGGGTGGAAAGGACATTTTTCAAACAATTCTCTAAGCCATGGGAATCCCTGGAGCCCTTTCCACAGAAGGGAAGTTAGGCTGCTTTTTGAAACTTAACCTTTCCCTCATTCTACCACCTTTTAAAATTCTGCCCCTTGTTGGTAGACAATGAAAAACTGCTGATATGAGACCTCATCAGTCCATTGTTGAGTTGTGAAGATAATGGGTTCTAAACATGAAGCTATTTTTCACAGACCTAAAGACAATGTTTCTATCAGAGATGCTATGTATTTTGAAGAATTGTCTGAGATGGGAGCAGAGGCTGAGTTTGATGTACTAAGTAGGTTTAAATGGAGTCTCGGCCTTCAGGGTCATTGATTAGCACTGATGTAGGAATTCCTGTAGGAAGGAAGGTGTAGTAACTTAATCTTAGATACTTTTGACTTTGTACATGAGCCATATTATCCTTTCCTTACTGTCACCTCCAGACTCCCAGGATTCCTGCAGTCAACGGGCTGTAAACAGGATACCAGAGAGGAGATTACATAACCTTCAGTAACTGCTTCTTTTCCTGTTTATTAGATCTTAAATTACATGGCTGCCCCAATTTTGTGTCATCTCCTTCTAGACACTCCCCCTAACATCTTGATTGGGTTAGTTCCTTCCCTATGTTCCTATAGCACTCCAGACTTCCGAGTCCTGTAATTCTTTGATTATTTCTCTGTCTACCTCACCAGTCTACAGGTTCTAGGATGGCAAGAATGATATCTCATTCTGCTTCTCAAACAGTGGCTGGTACATGTTAAGAGTATCAATAAATCATGTGAGGCCTGTTTACCTGTTGAGTTACTGAGTGAACATCAGTTTTGTATTTCTGTGACTTCCACACTTACTACCAGATCGGGCCTAGAGAAAAACAGAGGGAAAAGGCTGGATCAGGTCACAGGGTAAGAGTGAACAGGATAAAATTTGAACAGATTCAGGGACAGTGGATGGTTTAATGAGTCATGACTTGGCTGATCTGTTTCCTGGACTTCAGGGAAGTTTACTTCCTCCTTGCCTTGACACAAGATACAAGCAGGAAGCCTGTTGGTCTCTATTCGGTCTCTGCTTTCTTCCTGTGCATCCTTCCATTACAGAAATGAGGAAGAGAAGTTTTCTAAGGGCTCTAGATATTCGGCAAATCAAGAATCAAGAGTTAAGGGCTTTGTTTGGAGTGGGGTTGCTGCCTATGCAGCTCATTTCTTGATATGACCTTTCTACTAGAACCACTGAGGCTCAAAGTAGTATCAGTGAAACGAGAAAACCCATTTTGATTGCATATTTGTTTGGTACAGATGATGATTTCAATTTTAGTATCCTAGCCACTTGCATTTTTAGACTGATTAGTATCTAGGTATTTATTTACGTAACCGGCACATGGAGTCTGAGTGGGACAGATCACTATGCCAACTCTTCACTTCAAAGCAGAGGACCATAAAGCCTTCTTCTTTCAGTAACCCATCCCTTGCTCCTCCTCCTATCACTGGCCCTGCTCTAGAACTTACAATAAAAATCAACCCTTTCTCAAATTTCTGTGTCCTAATGGATCCCATCCTAGTCCAAGCTCCCCTCTTCTGCCATCTCCCTCACCTGCCGCTGGGAGGACTGACAGAGGCCAGGATGACCAGCCTATTTTTCCTACAGGAGCCCCAACAGCTTGACCTTAATTTCCTTCTGTGACTCAGCCTAGCCTTTTATCCTCTGCATACTCAGGCTCCCTACACCTCTTTCTTGTCCCTTGATAACTCTGTGAATGAGACTGTTCTGTGTTCATGTTTGTCTTTTTTGGATGCATGCCCTTGGCTTTAGCTTTGCCACAGCCAATTGTTTCCATTCTTTCCCCCCGTGTCAATGTTGCAGAGATAAGGGATTGCTTTCTTTTATTGGGCTTTAAACCTTGAAGATATTGAGAAACACAAAATTTATGAAAATAGAAGTTACATACGATCAAAACATTTGAAAAGTTAAAGGGATCAATCAATATGAACCTTTCTACTCCTTCTTTCCTTCTCCACCCTATCTCCAGAGAGAAACATTTTTAGTAAGGAATATTTCCTTCTGTTTTGTCTTGTGCATATAAGCAAGCACACACTTGGCAGGTCATGATGGCATATACCTGCATTCCCAGAACTTGGGAAGCTTAGGCAGGAGGATCAGGAGTTCAAGACTAAGCTGAGCTATATAATGAGTTCCAGGCCAGACTGGGACACATGAAACCCTGTCTCCCCCCACATTTATATATATGCACACTGCATATCCTGCTGTAAACATGTACACAGCCGTACATACACTCACATAGATATGTGTGTGTGTGTGTGTGTGTGTGTGTGTGTGTGTGTATGAGCAGTAGCCATTCACACATTAAAATATTGAATGGGATCATGGTATACAAATTGACGGCCCTTATTGTAGTAATATGACCCTTAATGTCTGAGAGAGGTTTTTAGTCAACACATATTAGTTTACTTGATTCTTTTTAACTGCTGCATTGCACATTTCGGGTGCATTGTAACCCAATGAATTATAATTAATGAAAATTACATGTCAATAACACATATAGTATAATATATAAACAAAATATATAATCAAAATAAAGATATAACCAGTCTCATTACTTTGCTATTGAAGTGGTTTGCCTTTTCTCTTATTACAGTTGATGCTACAAAGAAGATCCCAGGGCACAGAGCAGTGGCCAGACCTTGAAAGCTTCCAGGGTATTTTCCTTGCTCTTTTCTCACATCCTTGAACACCCCTAGAGAAGACGTCTCAGGTTACCTCGGAGGGCCAGATTGGAGCCTGAAGTAGGAATTTGGGGAGTAGTCCTGTCGGATATTCTGCTGTCACCATCTGTTGTTGTAGAACCCAAGAAGGACAAAGAGCCCATCCTCAGGGAACACTAGAGGAGGCAAACAGCTCTGATCCAAAAGCACAGCTTCCCAGAGCCCAGACAGTAGTTTTCCAGACTGTTAGTCTGGAACATGGAGAACAGTTCGCGGTTTTGCTGATGGCTCGAGGAAGAATGTGTCATCTCAGGAAGAGCATGTCCTTAGAGTAGTTGCCATGGTCTGTAACTTGCTTTAAGTAGCAGTGAAGTTAGGACTCAGAAAGTCCTAGGAGAGGTCAGGAAGGAGGCCGTACTGGGATCAGCTCACCAAGGGGACTGCTTTCTCCAGGTCACACAGGTAGTTGAAGATAAGCCCAAACTCCTAACGGCTATTGTTTCATTTACAAACCTCAAAGGCATAAAACATGCCAGTTTGGCTCAGGTCAAAAGTGGCCAAAGAAAGCCAGGTGTGGTGGTACACGCCTTTAATCCTAGCAGTCAGGAGGCTGAGGCTGGTAGATCTCTGTGAGACTGAAGCCAGCCTTGGTCTACATAATGAGTTCCAGGCCAGCTGTGGCTACAGGGAGAGCCTGTCTCAAAAAAAAGAAGGGAATTGAAAGGAAAGGTTTCAAATATAAAATAACACTCTGAAAGCAAGGCACCTCGAATGAGATCCAAGGAACTGCAGCAACTGCCTTTGCAACTTTCTAAATGTTTTGAAACAGTGTGAGTGAGCCCCAGTGAGTGAGCATGTGAATGTCATGTGCTTTCTGTGCTTCTACTGGTCTTGGAAGAAGCAGGCATGGCCTAGACATGCAGAATGACATTGGTGAGTTTGTGGACCTGTATGTGCTGTGGAAATGGTTCACAAATAACCCTATCATTGGTACCAAGGACCACACATCCATCCAAATGAATGTGGCCAAAGTTGACAAAGTCACAGGCAGGTTTAATGGCTAGTTTAGAAAATATGTTATCTGTGGGATCATTCATAGGATGCGTGAGTCAGATAATTTGTCTGATTGGTGAAGGCTGACAGCATTGACTGAAAGAACTTCTGACTGGAGGTAATTGTGCTTGTGGTATATTTGTCATAAATAATAATGAGGGTCTGGAGGGATCATTTAATAGTTAAGAGCACTGGCTGCTCTTGCAGAGGACCCGGTCTAGATTCCCAGCACCCACATGGTCGCTAAGGACCGTCTGAGTATAGTTCCAAGGGATCCGATGTCCTCTTTTGACCTCCATGAGCATTACACAACATGGGTGCACACTTACATACATACAGGCAATACACTCATACACATAAAATTAAAAGTAAAAGTAAATTTTTAAAATAAAATAAACAGAAACAAACAAAACTCATCATCATGAGGCACTGAATGAATATGGTTGTGGCTCAAGCTACAGAGCTGTGGTCCCACAAACCACGCAGAACCTCCAGCTGAGGCTAAAAGGAGGTTGGAGAGAGTAAGATGAAACTTCAGTCTTTCAAGTTTACCTAACAAGAACAATAAACATATTTGGGGCTTTTTTTAAAACCGAGCTTTTTAAATATCTTTGAACTTGAACTTTCAAAGAGCATTCATTTTTAACTTTGTCTCCCCAGAAAAATCCACTGTGGGAAAGGATTCATATTTGAGGCAAGTTACAAATTAGACTTTTATTATTATTAGAGCTCTAATTGAAGCAGCTAAAGAAACTCCATTTTGTCCTGGGCCAGTCTTCACTCCAGTTTGTGCTTGGTTTGGCATTCTTCCCAGCCACTAGCCTCCTCCAGCAAAACATTAAGGGCTTTCATGACCTTGACTTTGGCCTAGACGTACAACCAAAATAACTGCTGAAGTATAACCAAAATAGCTATTATAGCGTGGTCTCTTTGACCTTCACCTGGTTCAAACTGTCATTATGATTTTTGCGGGTTTTGCCTTTATAAACTCTTTACCCCTGAACTTCAGTGCTGAGAGATTTTGTTTTGGGGAGGCACTAGCCACTCTCAGTTGCATGCTAATCAATAAAGGACTCCTTTCCCTTTTAATTGGCTTATGCATGCAGTGGTGACCTGTAATTCTCTTGCCTGGTATAACAAATTGGAGGACCCCAGTGAGATCCTCTCATGCCCGTGGGAATTAGCCTCCCTCTAGACCTCCCAGGTCAGTGAGGAGGTTGCAGGGGAGTAGCCCCCGAAGACATTCTAGGGCCTAACTGGACCCAGAGAAGTCTATAATGACTGCTGTATTCTTGGACACCAAAACAGACTGAGTCCTAACTCTCCTAGGAGATAAATCTGTATGCTGATATCAGTTCTGGCTTCAGGTTGGGACAGATCGGCTCCATGGAGAGCCTTCTCTTAGGTTGGGAAAGAGGCCTCATGAGGAATTTTCCTTCTGTCCTCTAGCACTATATTGGGATGCCAATAACTGAGGACTTGGTTTTCTGGTTGTTTCTGGTTTCCCTTTGGGAAGGATAGGTCTGACCAGGATTCGATTTTCTGATTCTCTCATGAGAAAATTGTGATTTGGTTTTGTTTGAATGCATGGCCGGCTGAATTGTTGTATGGATGATTAGACACATCCTTTGGGTCTGAAATAGTGTACTTAGGGACCAGTCCTGTCAATGTTGTCCTGTCTTGTCTTTCTGTTATCTATCTCAAGGACAGGAGAGTTGGACTGTCCTCAGACCTCACTTTCTGGCTTAGTGGTGACCGAAAGCCAGGGTACTGGTTTCTTCCAGTGGGAAGAGTTCCTCTGCTCTCGTAGCTTATGTTACATGAACAGTGCTAGTCCCTTGCCTGGGATTGTACTGACAGTTCTGGTCAACTCTGTCCACTGAGGTTGTCTGCTCTTTGTTCTGTCCTTTGCACACTCCCCAAACTGTTCCTACTTTTCCTTCACAAGATGGGAGATCTCCAGTCATACCAACCCACTCCTGGACACTCCCTCTTCCCCTTACTCTGGCTGGTCCCTGCAGCCTGTCCTCTCTCCTCCCAGTGGGAAAATGGGCAATCTCCTGTGGGTAACGGCGGTGCCACAGCCCTGTAGAGGCCCTCTCCACCCTGTCACTCTCTTGCTCCCCATGTTGCACCCTTGGCAGGTGGTGCATGGCTTTTCTCTGTGGCTTTTGTCTGCCCTCTGCAGTCTGCTCCCAGCCCTGGCCCAAAGCTCCAGAGTTTTTTCTCTACCTTCCCGAAGTCTGAAGTTTTTCAGATGCTATCTGATGTCACTCTTAGCTTTGGGTTGCTGGAGCCTAATGATTTGTTAATACATCCTAAAGCAAACCTGGTGTTCTGTTTGTACATTCCAAATGATTTACCTGCTGGTCATCAAACTGTTAAGAAAGGTAGTAACTGGCTTTAACAGGACTACAAATGTCCCAATATAATTTGGCTCTGGACCTGCAGCCTTAGTTTAAAGGTACAATTTCTTTCCAGGAACTTTGTTCACATCATTATGGTCTTTTCCTAATCCATTCTATTGCTGAGATTGCCACAGAACTTTTGTCTTACTATGTGTTTGACTTCTTACATTTCAGATTGGTTTTCTGGCTGTTTGTTGGTATTCTTGATCAAAAGCTTGTTTTGTAATGGGATTATAAAATAAAAAGTACAAAGGCTCCAACCAGTCTTCATTTCCACATAATGAGATCAATACATTTTTATGGTAGACTAAGAAGCTAACAACAGACCTCCACGGCAAAATTTTTGGATCTTGATATCTTTTGTACGATTTATTAACTGGCCTTTATAAAGAAACTTTTAGATTTTTACATCGTTTTGACCTGTTTCTTAAAAAACATGATTTTGGGGTTTGACTTTATGTGGTATATATTTACTGGTTTCTAAAACTATTTTACTACTTTGGATCTTTTTGTATGACATTTACTTATTTCTAAACGTGACAATTTCAAATTTTTACATGGTTTTACAAAACATTAATTTCAAAAGGCTCCATTGTTGGAGAAGGTCAGCTCCTTGGTTACTAGTATATGTAAACATCAACTTATTTAAAATTAGTATATAGTCTCCACGAAGCATCTTTTACCAAACATGCCTGTTTTCAGCATAATGATCAACTGGAACTCTATAAAGGTTCTACTAAGGCACTTTTCCAACTCCCTCTGGCCAGAATTTCCAGTTAGCAGTGCCTAGGTCTCTCCTGGGGCAGTAAGGGAGGACTGGAACAGATGTGGAGAGCAGGACACACAAACTGACCCTCCTCCACCCCAAGGTCCCTGGACCCCTCTGATATCCTTAGACACAAAACAGCCTGCCATCAAGCTCTGCCCTGACTCCCACTTGCCACTCACTGCAAGTTTGTTCTCAAGTTTCCTGTCTCCTGAGGAACCAGGCTTCCTCTTTTCTTTAGCTCCTATTCTATCTGTGGGATGGAAACCCTTGCCTTCACTGTCTCTCTCATGAGGCTTGTTGTAAAAATCAATTTGATGTTTTGCTTGGTAACTGTGTTTCTACATAAAGGGGTAAGCAGGATCATTGGATCCTCACCTGAGTATCCAGCCACTCCTCCCAACCAGCTACATACAATTCTGCCCTAATTACAATCTGGGAAACCGTTAGGAAGAGGGGCCTCAACAGGATACAGGGAAATCAACATCCATGCTGGATAAAAACTTTCCAGTGCAACTGCTCAGAGGTCAGCCTTGTACCTGTCAGTAACCTCCCACCTATGCTCTGAAAATAGGCTCAGTAAACTCACTGGTGAGCTTTAATGTAATGAAACATTGGTTTAATACTAGAACTTTAGATTGCTCAGTACCCGCAGAAAGTAAGTTCTCACAACAGGTGGTAAGATTGTTTATGAATGTTATTATGTCTCATGGCATTAAAAAAGAAATTAAAAGGTGAAAGAAGATGGTGAAATGATAGGAAAATGGAAATATTTTAGTAAAGAAAGATTTATGGATGAAGATTAAGATGACTGAATGTTTCCAGAATAGAAGGGATAAGAATGTTTGAGCAAATGACAAAGGTTTGAGCAGGTTTACTAAAAACTGACTAAATGCCAAGCTGAGAAATGCTTTCAATGTTTGACTTGCAGGCAGGTGCATACCCAGCACACCAAATTGAGAACTATTAAAAGAATATGACAGAGAAAAATCCCATTTTGTTTGCTTGGTAGATAAGACAAAATATTTGCTTAGATTTTTTTTTTTTTTTTTTTTGAGAGCCAGGATGGTGACACACACCTTTAGTCTGTGCAGTTGGGTCATTCCCTGGTATGGTCTGCATAGCAAGTTTACAGTTATACAGTTCCGTCTTATGGGAAAACATTTAAAAATTGTTAATTGTTTGCTTTCTCCCTTTAGATAATGGCCTTGGGTAAGACTTCCATTTACTGTGACCTTCCTTGTAGCTGGGACAAAAGATAACTTGCCTGTTCTTCTCTACAGAGATAGCATTCATCAAACAGAGGAACTGAAAATAAGTTAAATTACTAAAAGAAAGCCCTGTGCCCCTGGTAGTCAGGTACTGCAGAGGTATAGAGTTGTTATTATAATAATTGCTGTTGCAGCCAAAAAACCCTTCAGTCCGATCCTCTAGCTTGTACAGCACACCCAATGACAGCTTCAGATTGGATGTGTGCAGACAAGTATTGGGGTTACCTGTAGCTGTTGACAAATGTCCTTTGTGCTTTTCTGTATTATGCAAGCATTACTTTGGGGATTTTTGCAAAACTTACAAAATGTGCTTTAGATTGTCATTAGAATACAGGGTACTTTCCTTTGCCCCAAACAAGATAATTTGGCTCAAGAAGAGGTGGGTTCAGCCTTTCTGTATCAGATGGGTATAGTCCAGAATAAAATAGTAATTTTGGTGAGCTTGATTTGGATGGTGATCAGCTGATTTTCCTATCTATAGGTATGCAATGTGATCTCCCCTTCCTTCTGAAACATCACAAATCAGAGTGTGGGGAGCTGGGAAAGAAAGGAGGCTGGTTTTTTTGTTGTTTTGTAATTGAACAGCCTTCTTAAATTTTCTAAAGTCAGACGCTGGAGAGCTATTTCAGCAACTAAAAGCACTGACTGCTCTTGCAGAGGATCCAGATTGGATCCCAGTACCCACATGGTGGGTAACAACCATCTATAACTCCAGTTCCAGGGGATATGATGCCCTCTTCTGACCTTCACAAGCATTGCATGACAGGGGTGCACTTACCTCCATGTTTGCAATACGCTCAAACACATAAAATTAAAAATTAAAAAATAAATAAAATCAAATTTCTGAAGTCAAAGTTCAGTTAGACCTCTACTTACATTAGTTTGCACTGACAATTATAAAGACTGACTTAAGAATTTTTGTTCAACTTTATCTAGATGTTACATAGTAATTAAAGGTATCAGACTGGTGTTACTAACCTTCTTGGATGTTTAATAACCATACTTGGAGGCCTATACTAATGTAGTCAGAGGAACTTAAAGGAAGAATTTTTTGCTCCTTGCCCTCTAATGTCAACTCAGTCCCAGGGGACTATGAGACATCTCAAAATGTTCTGTAATTGTGATGAATCACCTATCCTCTTGTTTAGGGAGGTCATGGAGACCCCTGGATGGACTCTAGTGTCCAGTCTATAAAAAGGAGAGTCGAAACATAGGAAAAAGTTTCCTCAGTGCTTTCAAGAAGCCATGATCAAGTAAGACCTTTGACTTATCCTCACATAGATGGAACTGCTAAAAGAAAGACCAAAGGAGCCTGGGGCTTCCCCCAAAGCCCAAGTGCTCTCTGAAGACTAGATCCTCAACTGACCTCAACAATAAAAAGTAAAATTATTAATTTGGGCCAACTGCATGGTTTTTAAAGACCCAACAGGAAAGTATAACCAAAGATTAAAATAATTGGTATGGTATATTTCTTTAAGAGTCCTAGGGGACTCTTCTAGACGTTAGACTTAAGTTCACATAAAATGTTATTTAAACGATTTTTTCTCAGAAATGATTTTTTTAATAATAGAAAAATGCTGCTTAAATGTAAGACTTCAAATTTTGGCCTGAACCTGCAGACAAGAGAAAGAAGCCCACTACACTACTATTCTAAACCATGCTTAATCACCCGTCTGCAAAGATTCTTACTGAACCGCCTGATTGCAGCAGCCTGTATGACTGAGACTAGATCAAGACTATATTCCTGCTCCACGCCACAAGAGGATTCCCTGTTCCAATAGACACTGAACCACCCACTTCCCTGAAAACACCCCTTCATGTGTAGCATTTCGACTGACACGCAATGCCCTCCTTCCCAATCTAGTCCTCTCCAGGATCTGGAATGAAGGGAGACCTCCATTAAACCCTTAACCATAGAGAAAGATCTGAAGTTCCCTGAAAGAAATAGGGGAATGAAGTAGCTAAAGAAAGTCCATTTGTCCTGGGCCAGTCCTGACTCGTTTGTGCGTGCTTTGGCATTCTTCCCAGCCACTAGCCTCCCCCAGTAAAACATTAAGAGCTTGTCATTACCCAGACAATGGGCTAAAAGTCTAACTAAAGCAACTGCTGAAGTATAACCAAAGTAAGTACTATAGCAAGGTCTTTCTGACCTCCCTCTGGTCCAAACTGTAATTATGACTTTTGCAGGTTTTGCCTTTATAAGACTCTGTAGCCTGAGCTTCAGCACTAAGAGGTTTCTTTGGAGGCTCTAGATGCTCTCACTAACAGGCTGATCAATACAGGACTCCTTTCCATTTTAATTGGCTTAAGTGTGGTGGTGATCTGTAATTCTCTCATCTGGGTATAACACTAATCAGTTGTCATTTGATCTTGTTGTAGAAGCTCCTATGAGATATACTGGGCATTGGTGGCTAAAAGATTATTTGAGCTGAGAAAACAGAATAAACTTTTGCCCATAAATATGCCATAGACATAAATAGTTAAGCCCAGTGGATTGAGGGACATTGAAATCTGTGAAATATTACGTGTGCATGCTGGGGTAACTCTTTTCTCCCCAGTTTCTCTTAGAATGAAAATAACATCCAATAGATATGTGGCAAAATATGCAGTTGGTTCACAATTTTTGGAACAAATGTCAAAAGTTCTAAGAAATGGGGTTAGTCTCTTTTTCCTACCTTTTCCACTCAGGTAGGTAGAAAGTAGTAATGTTGGAGATGTGAGCCTGCGCTACAAACTCAGCATCTTCCTCCACTGGGTCATTTCATGTCATTTCATGGTCATTTCAGGTACACTAGACATGTAGGGAATTGACATGCACATTTGGCTCCTACTGCAAGCTGCATCCACCAACTATCTTTTAACAGAGCAGAACCTTGATTAGGAAGAGGGGGCTCAACAGGATACAGGGAAATCAACATCCATGCTGGATAAAAACTTTCCAGTGCAACTGCTGAGAGCAAGCCAGGTTTCTGCTTTAGGTTCTTTCCTGGAGTTCTTGCTTTGGCTTCCCTTGATAATGGACTATAACCTGTAAACTGAAATAACCCTTTCCTCCCCAAGTTGCTTTCGGCCATGGTGTTTATCTTAGTAGCAGACACCAAGTTAGGATGATTCTCCATATTCTGGCATTGTTTTGTGTTATCTCCCTCATTTGTCTCAGAACTAACTCTGGCAGGAACAAGGTGTGCTATTTTTAATATCTTCCCACTTTCCCAAATTCTCAACCTAAGTATTAATATTTATGAATTTCTTTGTAACTAGAGTATCTGATATGTAAAAATAGCTGAATTGGGAACTTCAGGGTTCCTTTGGCTTCCTAGCTGGTGTTTCTTCTCCCTGGAATTAACTCTGTACCACTTTCCTGCACTGTAGTGCTTGCACTAATTGACCTCACTTTAATTTGATCATTTTTTCAAAGATCCTATTTCCACATAAGGTCATATCTGCAGGTTCTAGAGGTGAGGACATGTGAAAATTGATGGGACAGGCCAAGTCTCTTCCAGGAGAACCACCCCAATGTGACAGTTCTGAGATGTTCATGCTTAATCAGATACCTTAGTTGGCAAAATAGAACCACAGAAACCTTAAAGTTTTTACATCTTCCTTCATCCTTCCTGAAAGACTGTAGTACATAGTGTCTGATGGGATCCTCTTAATAATACATGCTGGTAGTTCTTCTGTCAGCTGAATAAGCAGGCACAAGATAAAATTTTACTGGTCAGAAGTAGCAGAAACCAATTTCAACTAGCTCAGGAAACCATCAGAACTGATATATGAATACCAAGTAGGGAACAGGACTGGAGCTGGGCCTCAGACTCAGATATGATGAGAACTTCATCTTCTGTGTCTTTTATGCTTCTACTTTCTTCTCCATGTTCTATTGGAGTAGTGACAAGCATGACTAACAGCTTCCAGATTTACAGGTGATAGTCCAGGTGTAGGATAATTTGAAATACCCTGCATGGTTCTGGTGTTGAAAGTGTAAAGGGGTCACAGAGAGCAGCTGAGGCTTGCCACTCTGAGAGACCAGGAAAGGCCGTAGGTGAAAGTGCAGCTTCAGTTGCAGCGAAGACCCCAGGATTGAAGGGGTCATGGAGAGAACCTGAGGCTTTGCACCCCAAGAGGCAAGAAGAAGCCATTGGTGAAGGTGTAGCCTCAGTTTCAGTGGCGACCCCAGCTTTTTGGAGATGCCGGGACCATGGGACGACCACCAAGGACAGCGGCAGGTGTGGAATGGAGCTGGCCTGGGTCTGTGAGACGAGCTGAGTGTGCTATGGACTGCAGAGTCAGAGCTGCCAGTATGCTTTGGAGCCCAGAAGATTGTGAGTGAATCCCAGACAGATGTCCAGCCTCGAGCTACTTTGCTGGACTTTGGTTTTGCTTAGGTGCGCCCGATTCTTCCCTTTGGAATAAGACAGTACTTGTTTTGGATTTTACAGAAGCCTGCCCACAGTTGAGAGACTATTAAGAGACTATGGACTTCTAAGTGGGTTTTTTTATTTAAATTTTATTTACTTTTATTTTTTGTATATGCATGTATTGCCTGCATGTAGGTAAGTGCACCCGTGTCGTGCAATGCCTGTGGAGGACAGAGCTGGTGTAATAGGGCACCTTCATAGCTATGTCATGTTAAAGTTTAGGCTAACTCTAGTCTCTGAAATTATCAGGCAGTTGGCCCAGGGTATGGGAACACATGTCAGCTGGACCCCAGTTGTCTTGGGCAGAGTGTTCTGGAGAGCACCTGCTAACTGCAGATTTATGGCTTCTGTAGGTTATGCTTGGCTTCTGTAAAATAGTAATTGTTGCTTAATATAATAGAAATCATTAAGGGGGTCTTGCACCTGTAAGCTTGGGGACTTAAACTTTTCACCCCTGGTTATGGTTTCTCTGTACAAAAGCTTACCCTAGAGATGGCCAGCGACAACTTTCATTCAGCAAAACTTTGTCTAAGTGGTCTTCTCTGATGAAGAACCTCACAACACTGGGATTTGAACCTGGGTGTTCTGCAAGAGCAGCCAGTGCTTTTAACTGCTGAGCCATCTTTCCAGCCCTGTGTTTACAACATTTTAATATGAAAAATCTCAAGCATCCATAAAGCCTGAAGACTTTCATGGTAAATATACATCTAGTCATCACCTACTTTCTACATTAACACTTTAATATACTTGTTTAACCATGTGTTTAAAATAGAGTGGAGCCAGCAAGATGACTCAGCTGGTAAAGGCTCTTGCCATCAAGCTTGATGACCTAAATTCAATCCCTGGGACCTACAGGTGGAAGGAGAGAACTGGTTCCTGAAAGTCTTCCTCTGACCTCCACATGCAAACCATGGCACATGTATATACACACATATCGGAAAACTAAATGTAATAAAATTTTTTAAATAGCTAAATTTGTTTTACTTCCATTTTCCATCTCTATCAATCTTATTTTATTAATGCACTTAATACAAATATAACAAGATTTTTTTCTGGATTTTGTGGTATTTGTGGCAATTGTTAGACTTTTTCTTAAAAATCTTTTTGAGACAGGGTCTCCCTGTAGCCCCCAGCTGGTCTGGAATTCCCTATGTAGACCATGCTGGTCTCGATCTCACAGAAATTTGCTTGCCTCTGCCTCTCATTGCTGGAATTAAAGGCATGCACCACCATGCCTGGCTAAAACATTCTTATCACCTAAGAAAGTCATTCATTCATTGAGAGGTATGGTTTAA
>NW_008334861.1:4038860-4039063 GCF_000622305.1 Nannospalax galili | reverse complement strand
GGCATTAATAAGGGAGATATGGATAAAAATGGGGTTATTTTAAGGGGAGGGGGAGGGAGGGTTATACAAGGAACCTAGGGGATAAAGGAAAAGAAGGAGCTCAAGAGAGGAGGGTAGTATTAAGGGAGAAAGGGGGAAAATGGGGGCAGCTTAATTGGGGGAACCATGATGGAGGGGTTAGACAATGCGAGAGATAAAGAATG
>NW_008334861.1:3987718-4037141 GCF_000622305.1 Nannospalax galili | reverse complement strand
ATTCAAATATTTTGGTGTTCCATTTTATGTATTCTGAGAACTTTTTAGATATTTCTGCTTATGTTGCTTTACTGATTGTCTTATAAATATCAAAATGTATTGTTAAGTTACAATAATTTAGCTTAAGCATCAGCTTTAGAACAACATAAGAAATTTAAAGTGATGTAAATTTAGCCTTCTTCTTACCTTTTGTATATATTATTGCTTTATATTTTGTTTCTATGTTGCTGTGACATTCAATGAATATCATTTGTATTGTTATTTTATAATTAGCATTTGATATATTTGACATATTGTTTAAAAATGTTTCTTACCTACAAAAAAAACCAGTATTTAAAAAAAACAGATCTCTAATAAATAACCTAATGATTTATCACAAGGTCTTAGAAAACCAAGAAGAAGCCAAGTCCCAATCCATAAAAGGAATGAAATACTTACAATCAGAGCAGAAATTAATGAAGTATGAAACAAAAGAACAATAAAAAGAATAAATGAGACAAAGAGTTAGATCTTTGAGAAAATAAAGTTTATGAACCTTTAGCTAAACTAGCCGAGAGAGAGCGAGACCTACGCATAATTAAGAGGCAAAGATCAATATTAAAAGAGATACTACTGAAATATATAGGATGTTTGATTATATAATATTTTGAAAACTTATATTCTGATTGACAAACTTAGAAGAAATAGATAAATTTCCAGACACTTTTGACCTTCCAAAGTTGAACCAAGAAGATATAAAATACCTAATCAGATCCATAACAATCAAAGAGATTGAAGCAGTAGCAGTCTCCAACAAAGAAAATCCCAGGATCAGATGGATTCACTGCTCATTTTTACCATAAGTTTAAAGAAGAACTAATGTCAATGCTCCTCAAACTATTTTTATAAAATAGAAATGAATGGAACACTTCTAAATTCTTTCTATTTATCCAGAATTAAAGTGATATCCAAACCAAGATGCAGAAGTCAATAGCATACTCATAAACAAAATTTGACAGCGCATTAAAAACATCACATGCTATGATCAAGTTGGCTTCATTCCAATGATGCAAGGATGGCTCAACATATGCAAATCAGTAAATTCAATGCACACACACACACCATTTCAATACACACAGATAATGCTTTTGACAAAATTCAACATTCCCTTGTGATAAAAATCTTTTAAAAGATCATTTGTTGGGGCTCAGTGGTTAAGAGCACTGACTGCTCTTGCAGAGGATGCAGGTTCAATTCCCAGCACCCACATGGCGGCTAGTAACTGTCTGTAACTCCAGTTCCAGGGGATCTGACACCCTCTTCTGACCTCTGTGGGCATTGCATGGCATAAGTGCACTTACATACATGCAGGCAATACACTCATACACATAAAATAAAAAATAAGAAAACATTAAAAAATAAAAGATCATTTGTCAACATAAGGCTATATACAACAAACCCATGGACAGTGTTACACTCAAAGGGGAAAAAAATGAGTGTTTATGTTAAAATTAGGAATGAGACAAGGTATCCATTCTTATTATTAGGCAATATATTTGCATTTCAGCCGAAGTGATCAGGCAAGAGAAACAAAAGAAATAAAAAGGAAAAAAATGGGAAAAGAAGTCAAATTACCCCTATTTGCAGATGACATGATTCTACACTTACAATACTCAAAAAAGATCATCAGAAGACTCTTAGGCCTGATAAATACCTTCAGCAAAGAAACAGTATACAAAATCAACATATAAAAATCAGTAGTTTTTCTATACACCAATAATGAAATGACAGAAAAGAAATCAGGAAATCATTCTATTCACCATAGCTCAAACAAATAAGAACCTTTCCTCCCCACTGAAAACAAATGAATGGGTTGGAGATGTAGCTCATTGGTAGAACTCTTGCTTAGCACATATGAAGACTTGGGTTCAGTCTCCAGCACTGCAGAAAAAAAGAATGCCTAGAAATAAACTTAACCAAGGAAATGAAAGAACTCTATAATCAAAATTATATATAATGTGGAATGAAATTGAAGACATTAGATGGAAAGACTTCAGTGCTCATAGATTGGCAGAATTAATCTTGTGAAAAGTCTATATTACTAAAAGCAGTCTACAGACTCAATGCAATCCCATAAAAGCACCAATGACATTCTTTACAAAGCTAAAAAAATCCTAAATAGCTGAAGCAATCCTTAAGAAACAGTAATGTGGTAGACATTCCAATAACTGATTTTAAATTATGCTACAGAATCATATTTTAAAAGTAGCATGGAATTGGTATAGAGACAAACATATGAACCAATGAAATAAAAGAAAACATCAGATCCATGACTACAGAAAGAGGAAAGAAAGTAAACAGCAGGTACTGAGAGACTAAAAGAAAATCAAGAAATACAAAAGAACCAAGTGACCTCGAACTTCGAACACTGAACAAAGCAGTAGAGCCTGAGTTCTGGTAACACTAACAAGGCAAGCTTGGCCATCCTTCTTTAATAAGCCAGTTAGACGAGCCATGTGGTCAAATTGGGAAGAGGAAAGAGGTCCAGTGACCTCTCAAGTTTATCTTCAGGTTCTCAGCATGAGGTTTAGGTTTAAGTAGAGAACCAGAGATATTCACAGCTAATCAGTCCCAGTCAAGGTGCAATCCTGCTGTGTCACTGAGTGGTCACTGTCTGGCTCCAGTCTCTCTGGCAAAATGGACTTACTGACTTTCAAATCTCTTTCTGGAAGACAAGTTTCTCTCCTAGCTGGCCCCAGGCTTCAGTGTATTTCTTGAACCTTCAACCCATATACCTATTTTACTTCCTCTCTTCCCTTTTCCCCATTCCGTCCTCTTTTTACTTCTCATATTTTTTTTCTTTAGCTTTAATAATATTTAAATGTCATTTATCCTAGGAGTATTATAACTCATTTGTTTCTCAGCCATATTTGGGATAGATGCAATTGAAGTTCACAATTGCTTTTTATTGCAATTTACTACCGATTTTCTGGTTAAATAATTGTTCCTGCTATCTGTTTCTCCTATCTAAATAGCAGTGAGGGGGCTACAGAGATGACTCAGTGGTTAAGAGCACTGGCTGCTCTTGCAGAGGACCCAGGTTCTATTCCCAGCATCCACATGGCAGCTAACAACCACTTGTAACTCCAGGGGATCCGATACCCTCTTCTGGCCTCCATGGGCTTTGCAAAATATGGGTGCACTTACATACATGCAGGCAATATACTCATACACATAAAATAAAAATAAATAAATCAAAAAAAATTTAAATAAATAAAATATATAGCAGTGAGGATCATCAGCTTAACTGAAGACTACCAGCTAGGGAAACCTAAATAAAATAAAACAAAGAAACAAAAATAAAGAGTGGGAAAGTAGTAGAGGGACTCCTAGGGAAGAGTGAGGAGACAGAAAGAGAGAGGAGGACAAGAGAGAATATTTAGGAGTGTGGATATGATCAAAGGCATGATACATGCATGTATGAAGATGTCACAGTGAAAGCCATTAATATGAACAATTAATACTTACTATGTACTAGTAGTTTTAAAAAATAATTTGATTGGCCATGTTGAAATCAAGGTGGCTATTAGACATCAAGTACAGATGTTTGAGCAAGTAGTTAGACAGGTGAGTTAGGAGCTTAGGGATGGAGATCTAAATTTTGGGATTATCAGAATGCAAACAGTATTCCAAGCCATGAAGTTGGGGGAGTAGAAAAGCTATAGAGGAGAACCACTGTGGACTAATCCCCGAATTGATGTGGGGACAAAGAGGAGAGCCAGCAGAGAAGACAGTGTCTAACAAAGTGGGAGGAAACCAAAAGCATTCGATATATGGTTCCTTCAGGGAAGAAAGGAAAAGGGTGTGATCCACAGTCAAATGCTGCTGATAGGTGAGCTAGATGAGTGCATAGGCTTGAAGGCAGACTTCTCGGTAGAGGACATTGCAGATCATGGTGATGGCAGTTGTGACGGTGTGGTCAGAATAAAAGCCTGATTGTAATGTGGTTGTGGAATATTAGAGGAACTACTGAGATAGGTACTCATTTAAGAAATTCTCGGAAGAGTGAAAAGAAGGGTCTTTTATGAACATCAGGTTCAATAAGAGATCCTGTCTTAAAAATAAGATGAAGAGTGATTGAAGGAGATACCTGACATTGTCTGGCCTTCAGATGCATGCACATGCTCCCAAGGGTGGGTGCACATATATACATATGAACACACACACATACACAAAAGAAGGTTTTTTTAAAGATTTTTATTTTTTATTTTTATGTGTATGAGTATATCGTCTGCATGTATGTAGTACACCACATACATGCAATGCCCAAGGAGGCCAGAAGTGGGTGTTGGACCCCTTGGAACTGGAGTTACAGACAGTTGTTAGCCACCATGTAGGTGCTGGGAACTGAGTCTGGGTGCCTCTGCAAGAGCACCCAGTGCTCTTAACCACTAACTCATCTCTCCAGGTCAAAGAAGGGTGTTTTAAGGTAATTTTTTTCATAACTTAAAAATGAAATAATTTCTACATTTGTAACTTATTCACAAACATAATAAATTGTGCTGAAATAGGACATGATGTGCCAGATTCAAATAGGCTTAATTACAATGCTTAATGCTAAAATATTTTTAAAATTTTTTATTTTATATATATGAATGTTTGTATGCATGTGTAACGTGTGTGCAGTGCCCATGGAAAATGAAAAGAAGATGTTGGATCCCCTGGAACTGGAGTTACAGACGGTTGTGAACTGCTCGACATGGATGCTGGAGACTGAACTAACATCCTCTGAAGGAGCAGCAAGTGTACTTAACCGCTGAGCCATCTCTCCAGCCCCAGTGCTCAATTCTTAATGTGTGCTTCAAGTGCCTGTATTTAGTTTCTTATGCACCTGTGAACTCTTCTTGGTTCTGCCTCCCTCACACCACAGAATCTGTGTAATATTTCATTAGTCTGGACAAGAATCACTGATTATAGGAGTCCTGAAATGTGGCTTTGGACCTGAGGCACAGAAATCCCATGCATTGGGCTGTGAAATTGTTGTATGAACTTGTTATTTGTTGTGATTCTTTGGCTCACAGAATCGATGTCTTTACTCCACTAGGGACTACATTAACTACCATGGCTGCCCACAGAGGAGACTCATAACTTCATCGTTATAGTTGGCATATACTTCTAATTGTTTCTTCCGAGGCTTTTCCCACCAAGATCCTTCTGTATTGCCTAAATCTTGATCTGTCTAATAAGGCCAGAAGAATCAACCTCTAAGCCAACTCTTCCATTTTGTCTAATTGCAGATTGGGACGTTATGGTCGTGTTCCTGGGCCACATTGTGCGTCACATGACAGAAAGTCTCTTTTTCTAGAGTGTAAATGTAGCTGGGTATTTTCCAAGTATGGTTGACCAATTGTACCAAGAGGACTAGACTTGAATATTACCTAACCTGGCTTCACTGCAGCCCTGAACTGTAGGCAATGGGGTTGCATGGAGTAGAGTATAGGACAACTTGGATTCATATGATTGTCTTGGCACAGTCCAGGTCTCTGAAGTTCTTGGAAAACTTGTGTCTAGAGAGATGTCCCTTGTGCATGTCCCATGTGGACCTTAGAATCTTGGGACCAACTTATTGAGAAATGTTAATAGTTATGGAAAGAGTGAAATTTAGCCTATGCCCCTGGGAAACAAGAAATCCTCATCTGTGTCTCCATGTTCATTTTCTACTACAGAGACAACAGTTATCTTCCAAGAGAATCAGATCCATCATTTAGGTAAGTGAAGTCTTCATGGCCCTCTAAAGCATTATTGAATTTGGGAAAATATGTCATGATTTGATAGGGGGAGGGTTATGAGCACTTCTGTGTGAGGTTGGAGTTATTGCAGATGGCAAGAAGTAATCACCTTCCAGGATTACTGACCTGCTATGGGATGAGAACCATAGCAGCAGCCTTTTCACCAGAAGCTCACCATGGACTATTCCTGCCAGTGGCCTTTGACATGCTGACTGGTCTTGGTGTTGTTCAAACACAGCTGTCCACATTGCTGAGGATAAACAAAGTCTTTCTGAGGAATCTTAATGCAGGGAAAATTTTAAATGATGAGAATTTGCAGTAAGCAAGAAATTATATCCTTGCAACTACTTAAACTTACATTTCAGATATTGGTTTAAATGTCTGTGTGGGAATAGTTTTCTAAAATTCTTTTGACAGGAGATAAGCAAAAATGGTTGAGGTCTACTGAACTAGTGACAGGCTTTGGCAGGTTTTTGAGGACTTAGCTCAAACTAGCCTCAGTCCTCTCACTTGTCAGTTCTGTAACTGGGATCATTGCAAACGAATGTGATATGTTGACAATTACTTCCTGGAATGCCTTGCAGAAAAGTTCCATCTCTTTTCCACCTCCACTGTGCACTCCTGGTTTGTACAGGCTGTTTGCTGGGGCCTGGGGAAGACATGGACACTTCCTCCAGGATCTCTCACTACTCAGAGCATCCAATGCCACAAGGCAGGGAAGAAGTTGGAGAAATGTGAGAAACTGGAGTCACATGACATAGATTTGGTTAATCTGTCCTGAAGTGGCAAGAAGGACCCTTTTCTATTAAAAAAAAGTCAACTGTTTGAAGATTTGGGGGGCACAGATAAAGTGAAGGGGCAGGCTGATTTAGGACTAAGGTAAGTGCTTTTCTCCTACATTCTGATATTGGAATCCTACAATTCTTTTCTTTAAATATTTTATTATTTTTATTTTTTGTGTATGAGTGTATTGCCTGTATGTATGTGAGTGCACCCGTGTTGTGCAATGTTGCGAAGGTCAGAGAGGGCGTCAGATTCCCCTGGAACTGGAGTTAAGAACGGTTTGTAGCCTCCATGTGGATGCTGGGAATCAAACCCAGGTCCTCTGAAAGAGCAGTTGGTGCTCTTAACCACTGAGCCATCTCTCCAGCCCCAGAATCCTACAATTCTTAAGCATATGAAAATCTGTCTATATCTGTTTATTCTGTCATTACTGCTTTAAGATAAAAGTTGAGAAAATTATCAAAATGTTACATCTCATCATTTTGATGTAATGGATATCAACCTAGGTCTTGTCAGCTAAAAACTGCAACAAAATCCAGAGTGGAGCTTTTCTGCCATGCCAGCGTCATGTTTCTTCCCACACACAGAAAGTCTGAAGACAGCAGAGGTATCAAGTAGGGCAGTCCTTACCATGCCTGCAATAGCCCTAAATATTCTTATCTGTTAATCTTCCATTTCTCCATTGCCTCTTCTTTACCCTGTGCTACCATACTGCCATCTCAGCCCTGAAATGACAGAGCTGTTTGGTTTATATCTATGGTCAGGCCTCATTTAAGTTTATGGAGTGGAAATTCATGGGAAGACTATTGTCCAGAAAGTTTGGCGGATCTTCTGGTATTTCTTCCTTAATACTTGTCTTCGTACAAGTCTGAGAGTCAACCCTTTTTACTAAAGGATTGCCTTTTTATTTTCCCAGCAAGGATGTGGGGATGGGAGTGGACTACTGAAACTTCTGGCGGTTTGGGGGCTGAAAACTTTAAAGATGAACCATTGTCAAGGGTTGCTGCGCTTTAACTGAAATGGTAGTATAATAAACACATTCTCTGTTGACAAAGAAATGACTCTTCTGCTTTCTCTCCCCTTTTGTAGCTGTGTATAAAGGAAATGAATTACCAGGAGATTGGAAATCATACCAGAGTGACTGAATTCATTCTTTTGGGACTTTCTAGGCATCCCATATCCCAGAGTGTTGTCTTCTGGACACTGATGTTTCTTTACACAGTCACTTTGGCAGAAAACAGCCTGGTCATTTTCCTGGTAGGCAGCAACTCTCAACTACACACCCCAATGTATTTTTTTCTTGGTAACCTGTCTTTACTGGATCTTTTGTTTTCCACCAGTGCTGTACCCTTGATCACGGTAAACTCATTGCAGAACTTCTCCACTATCTCCTACAGCTCCTGTTTTGCCCAGCTTGCTATCAGAGCCTTCTTGGCACTGGCTGAATGTTTTCTTCTTGCCCTTATGGCTTATGACCGATTTGTGGCTATTTCAAATCCACTGAGGTATAACCTGGTCATGTCTTCTCGAGTACGCATTTTCATGGCTTTAGTTGCTTGGACGGCAGCTCTCCTTCTCATTGTTCTGCCCATTCTACTCTTTCCAATCAGTTTTTGTGGGCATAATGCAATCAATCACTTCTCTTGTGAGGTTCAGGCTATCTTCAAATTGCTCTGTTCCAATGCCATTTCCCTAGAGATTATGATGATGGCATGCGCTGTCATTTCAATGCCAGTACCTTTAATTTTCATTCTTATCTCTTACCTCTGTATCCTCAGGGCTATCTTAAGAATTCATCCAACTGAGGCCAGGCTTAAAGCCTTTTCCACATGTGGCTATCACTTGATCGTGGTTGCTATCTACTTTGGGACACTAATACACATTTATGTGAGACCACAGAGCAAAAGGTCCCTTGATGGGGACAAAGTTGTCTCAATATTTTATGCAGCAGTGACCCCAATGCTATATCCACTCATCTATACCCTGAGGAATAAGGATGTGAAAGCTGCTCTCAGGAGAGTAACTTGTGGAGCCAAGTCCTAATTCCTCAAGAACACAACAGCATGCTGGGCTATAGGATAGCCCAATGGCTTTAGTTTTCCCGCTAACTTTACATCTGTGAATAACACTTCAGAGATGGGAAAGGACTTGCAAAGCATCTGAAGAATTGAAATCACACAAGAACAAGAATTTTATAACAAAAATATAAAACTGTTGTGTGTTGCATGCATCTTAATCAGAATTAAAATGCAAGCTCCACATGAGGAGCGAAGTTTGCAAGTTCATGACAGAAGATGATCAATGGTCTTCATAGATAAACCTCTTGAAAATCATTAAGACAAAAGATAAATATTCCAGTTGAAAATGGCCAAAGGGCAAAAATACTAAATTCTGTAAAGAAGACATAAAAATTTAAGCAATAATAGATGGCACCTTTTAATTATATTACGAAAATTAAATTAACAAAAATGAAAAACATATAGTGTTGATGTGTATTTAAGAAAATACCATCAAGGAGCTGGAGCAGTTAAGAGCACTGGCTGGCCTTGAAGAGGACCCGGGTTCAGTCCCCAGCACCCACATGGTGGCTAACAACCTCCAGTAACTCCAGTTCCAGGGTTTCTGATGCCTAACTCTGTCCTGCATGGGCTTGCATGCATGGATGCAGTTATATATACACAGGCAAAACACTCATACACATAAAATAAAGAAAGAAAGAAAAAAATAGCATTGAAAGTGGAATACAAATTTGAATAGCTTTGTGGGGGATAATTTTAGCAACAATGAAAATCAAACATTTGGATGAACCATTTGTTTGCCACATGGCCCTCTTCTGGCACTGACTTTGTCTTCTGAATTTGCTACCTGGAGAGTACTGGGGAATATCTGCAAGCCTGGTGGCTCCTGGTGGCTCTAGAAATACCCTACTTGGAAGAAGCTGTTACTGTCTACTCTTCATAGATACCCACAGACTGTACACTTGAGGTGCTTGCCTCTGGATCCTTCTCAACATGGAAGAACCTCTCAAAAGGTAACTCCATGTTTTTGGTAAGGAAGATACAGTGAGGTGGTTGATCCTAAATGCATTGCCCTCTTCTCTTATAATGGAAGATAATCTTGAACTATCTCGAAGTTTTTTTCACAACTGTAAACTTTAGTCATCAGTTCTAGGAAAATGGAGGTAAAAAAAAAATTTGGTATCCCACATCATCATGCCACTTGCGTGTGCTCATAGATGTACGGTAATATATATGTGCAAAAAGCTTGTCAAAGCATTCTTTGGACTTGTAAGAATTTTGAACAAAGGTCCTAAGTTCCCATTGATAGAACAATGTTTAAATAAGTTATAGTACGCTCATACTATGAACATCACATAGCTAGAATGACCATACTCCAGTCTCTTATTCTGGGTCCAAAAGGTAACGTGGTGTATCCAAATATTTGGTGGCGCTGTTTGTGGAGGTTTAGGTGATACATCTGAAGAGGAGAACTAAAATCAATTAAGAAAGAAAAAACAAATTAATTGAGAAAAAACCCAGAGCAGCTAGCCTGAGAAAACAAAGTTTACCTAAGAAAACAAGACCCTGCTGGCATGAGAAAACAGGTGGATAACCCTTGCTTTTGTTTCTGTAAATATTCTTCCCTGATTAGAATTCCAACTCAGCCCCACCTCCTTTATGATCCATATGGTAGAGACCTCTGTGCATGGCCCCAGGTCATGTAGACCCCCATACATGGCTTACAATCATGTATGCTGGAAGGCCCCATAATCCCAGTGCCCAGCAATGCTGGAGTAGGTTTGGGATGATGTTGAATTATCTATAAATATTGTAAAGAATGTACTACCTAGGCTCAGACTTTGGAGCTTACGCCCCTGGGCCTACTACCAGCAGGATCAGGAATAAAAGCTGTTACTTCCCACTTCGTCCCTGGTGTCTGCTTTGAAAGTTGCAGCTCCCAATGCAGTTTTTCCAATCACACGTTGTTCCCTGACCTGGAAACCCCACCACCACTCAGTGCTTTCAGATCAGGCTGGCCCTTTGAAACCACTGCCAGCTGTGAACCTTTGTGAAGCTGGGAGCTCCTCAGGGAGAACCAGGAAGTATTGTCTGGATACTTGTTCGGGAGCCAAGACACCACAGGCTGTGGCCTGAGCCTTCCAACCATGCTTCACTCAAGAGATCTGAAAGGGAACTGGAGGAATCAGTCATGACTTCAGGAACCAGTAAGCTTCCCTGGGCACCTTGGTAGATAGGCACACCACCCCAGTGGAAGACGAGCTTAAACCCTGGCAAACTCATAATTGCTTCAGGTAGGAATGCTTCATAGGGAGGTTTCTGTCTGGAGCCTTGTATGAGGGTATGTCTACTGTGTGTGTGCATATATGCCTCCGTGGCTCTCCAGCTACAGAGTCTGTTTGGACCCCAAACCCGTGATTCTGTGACTACCTCATAAGACTATAAGGTAGTGTCTGACTCTGGGGGATCCCATCCATCGCTGCAAGTCAGATCCATGTTCAGGACACTATATGAACCTGTTATATGGCAAGAGGAGTCTAATTCCCTACTAGGGGTACAGCCAGGTGGGGTGAAGGAAGTTCCAGGCAATGGCTGTTCTGAAGGTCCTTGTCTTTTTTCTGTGACACTGGCACAACAGAAGGTGCAACATGGGAGAATCTCACTCAAAATGCACTGTCCTAGATTATATGATCAAAAATTTCAGGACGGGATATTCAGGAGATTGTGGTACTAAGATGATGCCAGGAAAATTGAGGACTCCTGTGAAATAGAATGGCCAAATCTTCATGTTGAATGACCCCTGAAGGAACTTTGGATATAACTAAGGTTAAGGCAGTGTGCTAGGTGATAACTGGAGATTTAGGATCTCTAGACAATTTCCCATATAGATTCCTGACTGTATATTGCACTATCTTGACTAGCCGCCCTGGGTAAGATGGTGCACTGTAGACAGGGACCTCTAGACAATTCCCATATGTAGATTCCTGAATACACATTGCACTGTCCTGACTAGCTGCCCTGGGTAAGATGCTGCACTGTAGACAGGGACATACTAGGATTCTGCTTGCCAGGACTCCATAAAAAAACGAAGGCTCTACCAAGACTCTACCAGTCTTCCAGGGAGACCCAGATGAGCCCTCACTGCCACTGCCGTCTTATGCTTCTTCATCTAAGTCAGAGGTCCCTCCTTTGCCAGACAGTCCACCACCGTTTGTATCTCCCCCAAGGCTTGAAGACTATGCTTCTCTATCTATAGTGGACACCACCTTCCCTCCTCTGAAATCAGTATCTCCTCTGAGGTCTGAGGAGCCAGAACAGGTGGGAAAACATCTCTGTTCAGTCCAGAGGCAGCTACCCATCCTCCAGATGCCACTCCAAGACTAGAGGGCCCCAGCATGTGGTGTCAGATGGAAGCAAAGAGGAAGGGAAGCCTGTTTTCTACTACCAACCCTTCTCTACCACAGACTTGCTTAATTGGAAACACCACACCCCCTCATACTCTGAGAAACCACAGACTATAACAGGCCTAGTGGAATATATTTGTCAAACTCATCTTCCCACCTAGAGCAACAGCTGCCAGCTCCTCCTAACCCTCCTTAATATGGAGGAACAATGATGATGACGAGTAATGATTAAGGCTCAGAAATGATGACTCAGCTCCCACCAGAAGAATTGAATGCAGAGGCATGGGTCAGAAATGCCCTCTTAGAAGAAGATCCCTAACTGGCTACTCCCAGATGGCTACCCTGTCTGTGGGTCCTGGCTGCCATCATACTGAGAAGCTGAGAAGGCAGACAAACTAGCTATGGGACAAAGTCTAAATATCAAGGTACCACATGCAGTCACAATCCTAATGGAGCATAGAGGGCACCATTGGCTTACAAACCCATGAATGAGCCACTACCAGAGTCTCTTCTGTGAGAATCTCTAAGCTCACCTGGAGACGGTTAGAACACTAAATCCAGTCACCTTCATGCCTCCTGAATCAAGAACCCCAGACCATGATGGCATTGCATGACAGATGAGATTTATTCCAGTTACCCAAATCTCACAAATCAGCCTCTGCCCTCCCTGGATAGCACCCCTCTACACTGACAGTGGCAGCTTCCCCTTAAAGATAAAGTGTCTGGCAGTGGTGACAGAGACTGAATAAAGTCAGACATCTTCCCTATGGGATGGTCAGCTCAACAAGCAAATCTGTTATCCCTAATCAGGCCCTGAAAGGAAGCAAAGGACAAAGGGTAAGAATTTATATAGACTAAAGATATGCCTTTGCCACCCTCTTTATGCATGGAGTCATCCACAAGGAAAGGGAGCTATTCACTGCAGGAGGAAAAGCAATAAAAAAAATCAAACTTAAATTTTACATATCTTAGAAGCAGTTTGGGACTGAGAAGCTGTTGCTGTCCTCCACTGTTGAGGCCCTACAACTGAAATGGAATTTACATATGGCTTACCAGCCTAAGAGATCAGGGAAAGCAGAACATATGAATTGGGTTCTAAAACTAGCTCTGATTTCTTGTCAGGAGTTCCAATTCCTGGACTTAGTACTGCCTATAGCTCTCTTATGAGTGAGATACGCTCCCTGAGCAGGAATTAAGCTTTCACCTTATGAGATTCTGTTTGAGAGACCCCTTCACCTCATAAGAGTCCTTAAGGACCACAGGGAAATGAGAAACTTACAATTCAACACTCAACTGCAGCTTCTGGCTAATACCAGAGTTCAGTTTCATCAGTGAGTAATAGAGAGGCTTCACCTTCCCATAAGTAATCCAGTACATTCCTACAAGCCAGAAGACCTCATATGGACAAAGGATTGGCATAAGGCACCCCTCAAACCCACCTGGAAGGGACACTACCTTGTTCCTCTAGCCACTCCCAGAGCCTTAAAAGTTACAGGGATAGATAACTGGATCCATCATACCTGGATAAATCCTGCTGCTCCACCTGAATGACTAGCTCAGTGGATGCAACTGGAGACCGTAAGAATCCCCTCAAGATCATCTTTCATAGCCAGTGTCCTACTTTGACCACAACAGAAGCTGGTCAATCTATGCACAGCTGAAACTTGAGGACTACAGCCAGCAATTAAGGACCCTATAGCCCTGCTCCAGTCACAAACCTAGAGGCTGACTGTTCAAAACATGGTAGAAGCCTGAGGAATTCAATGGGGGACACTGGGAAATTATGGTCAAATTATGGTCAAGCTAGTTAAGCTTAATGATATTGTTAACCGTACTGTTTTCCATAGATCTGACTAAAATATCTCCAAATGACTGGAGCTGATCTCAAAGGATTGCATTAGCAGTGTTTTACATGGGTGTTGATGGCTCTATTTGGAGGGGGTCTTCTGATTTTTATACCAGCCTATGCCTTACTAAGCTCTATGGCAATGGGCTAGACCCCCTAACCACAATGCACTTGGAACAACCAACTTGACAGATGTCAAACAGGGCCTCCACCACTGACTTCATGAAGGACACAATTTGTAACAAGGTCACAGTCAGAAAGTTGTATCTGCTATCCTGCTATTCCCCAATAAACCTGTTCCTAACCCTACTCTTTCTTTAAATTTTTTTATCTTTTGGAGACAGGGTCTCCCGTGTAGCCCCAGCTGTCCTGGAACTCACTGTGTACACCAGGCTGGCCTTGAACTCACAGAGAGCCACCTGCCTCTGCCACCCGAGTGCTGGGATTAAAGGTGTGCATCACCATGCCTGGCCTTCCTTACCCTATTCTTATTTACCCTCTCCCTACTGTCTCCCCAAATCTAATGGGAATGATGGCATTACCTCCATGTCCCTGCACTGCCATCTACCCCAGTATGCCAAATAGATATTATGAGACAGAGGAAATCTTTAATTGTTGTAAGAATGGGAGGATATCCTGGACAAAGGAAATAAAAATTCAACAGTATTGGTGATTGCCACAGTAGAACTTCCCTAGGATTTCAGGCCTGGCCTATTTGAGCAATGACCCAAACTATCAACCCATACCCACACTCAAATGGATAAGGCTCATAATTTAGACCCTTGCCTGTGTAAAGTTCTTATTACCTTCTCAATTGTGGTGGTTTGAATGAGAATGACCTTCACAGGCTCTGAGTATTTGTCCCCAGTTGGTCACAGTTTTGGAAGATTTTAGGAGGTGTGGCCTTGCTGGAGAAATCAGGTCACTGGGAGCAGGGTTTGAGAGTTCTTAAGCCTTGCCCGATTTCCGATTGTACTTTGCTTCCTCTGCCTGCTTGAAGATGTGATCACTTGGCTTCTGCTCCTGCCACCTCTGCTGCCATGCCTCCTCCATCATTATGGACTGTAATTCTCTGAATCATAAGCCAAACAAAATCATCCTTCTATATGTTTGCCTTGGTCACAGTATTTTATCACAACAAGAAAAAATTAGCTAATAAACCTGGATATTGGACATACTCTTTTGTGATGATGGTAGAAGTATGAGTGAGCTAATTAAGGCCTGGGGTCAAATTAGTATGTCGTTACTTTGGCCACATTCAGTTAGCTAATGGGATACATATGGTCCAAGTGTATATCCTGCTAATAAAAGGAAGAATTTCAACATTATAAGACTAAGGACATTATAAGGGTAAAAGGAAGGATTAAGAACTGGGAAAAAGCCAGGCATGGTAGCTCACACCTCTAATCCAAGCACTGAAAAGACAGAAACAGGCAGATCTCTGTGAGTCAAACTCACAGGCCAGCCTGGTCTACATAGTGAGTTCCAGGCCAGCTGAGACTACAGGGAGACTCTATCTCAAAAACAAACCAAACAAAAAAGAATTAGAAAAAATACTGTACTTTACCAGAGTGTTTGGTAGTGCTAGGGTATATGTTAAGAGACTAGCAGCTTAACCTGTGGTAGATGCGTGTGTTGGAGAAAGAAAACTCCAAGAATGTAGCTACATTGATTTGAATCTGGAATATCTCCCAAGACTCATATATTGAAGGCTTAGTCACCAATGAGCAGTGTTCAGGGATCTTTGGGTGGTGATTAAATCATGAGGGTTCTGATGTCATGTATCACCTTCTAGGAGGTGATAGAAACTTAGGAGGTGAGATCTAGTTAAATGGAATGTGTCCTTAGGGGTATACCTTTGGATATTCCTTTTTTGCCATGTGATACATTGAATTGAATCTAGGATCTCCAGCATGCTAGGCACATGCTCTACCTGAGCTAAGTTTCCAGCCCAGTTCTAAGTTACTACTTGCCCTTTGCCACTTCCTCTCTTTTTCTGTACTTTCTAACTGTCATGTGGTGAGCTAGACTGCTTCATCTCATGCTCTCTGCTTTGATGTTCTGCCACTGCGCACCTATAAGCAGCAAAGTCAAGTGACCATGGGCTGAATTGTCTGAAAATATGAGACAAAATAATCTCTCCTTAAGTTGATTTTCCTTCTGGGATTTTATCACAGTGAACAAAAGCTGACTAATATATGCAAGAGAGCCCATACTATGGGTTGCCTGTGAGCCCTGGGTGAGTATGGACTGTTTCGGCTGTCTATTGCGTTGTTATACAATAAATGCCCCTTTATAGTATGCACAAATGCTGTTAGACTTCTGAATACTTGATTTGAGAGTATTTTCAGGACTATATCATGTACCAGAGCAATAAATTCCGTGTATTAATTAATCTATTTATCCTGCAAGATTACAGATGGTAGCAAGAAGAATAACTCAGGCTCTAAGGGAAGTATGAAGTATTCATATTAGATTGGGATCCCAGAATGAACTTGTCAAGGTATGAAAGTTGGTTGTTTACTGCAGCCATAAGCAAGAATTAAAAAATCAGTAAGGTTAAACTGGGACTGGAGACTTGTGATTGAAGGTCTAGAGATATGATAGTCATGCCTTTATGAGGACAAAGTAAAAATGAAAGCAGTAAAGTAATGAAAATTATGATATGACTACAATGCATTTTCCATTTTGGGTTTGAACTTTTCTGGAAAAGATAAAAAGAAGGCTAAAATCACTATAATTATAGTATTTAAATCCATCCTATAAAGAAGTAAAAACCAGTCCCCCAACCCTACTACCCTACTTTCTAGAAGAAACCATGGTTTATAAAATACATTTCAGTCATGACAGTGAACTAATCAAAGAATGCGGGAGAAAGAATAATAATTTCTGTAAAGGCTGACTTTAGCTATTGAGGAAAAACAGGTCTTTTACCTACTTTGGGGAGAAAGAAGTCTATTAATAGAGGTATTTTAAAAAATTATTTACTTTTATTTTATGTGTATGAGTGTTATGCCTGCAGGTATGCAAGTGCACCTATGTCATATAATACCCGCAAAGGACAGAAGAGGGTCTCAGATCCCCTGGAACTGGAGTTACAGTTGTTAGCCACCATGTGGGTGCTGGGATTCGAACCTGTTCTTCTGCAAGAGCATCCAGTGCTCTTAACCACTGAGCCTTCCCTCCAGTCCTTAAGAGAGGTATTATATTAGTTACTTTTTTGTTGCCACTTATAGAAGGAAGAGTTTGACTTATGGTTCCAGAGGGATAAAAGTTCATCATGGTGGGGAGGCAGCTGAAGAAGAAAGCTGAGCACTCACATCTTCAAGCAGGCACAAGAAGCAGAGAAAGTGAAATGGGCAAAGCTAAAGCCCACCCCTAGTGATGCGCTTCCTTCATAAAGGCCATACCTCCTGAACTCCCACAAACAGCACTAGCCAACTGATCAACTATTCAAATACTTGGAGCCTATGGGGACACTTATATAAACTTGCGCATTCCACTCCCTGGCCCCCATAGACTCATGACCGTATCATAATACAAAATGCACTAGTCCAACTTCAAAAGTCCCCATAGTATTTTAACAGTCTCAACACTGTTCAAAAGTCTAAAGTCCAAACTCTCTTCTGACACTCAAAGTATTTTCTTAACTAACCTTCTGTAAAATCAAAAGACAATGTACATACTTCCAACATACAGTGGAACTGAATAAACATTCCTGTTCCAAAAGGGAGAAATGGGGGCATAGTGGGAAAATAACAGACTAAAGCAAGACCAAAAATCAGCAAGGCAAACACCAAATTTTGGGACTTTAGTTCCAAAGGACTTAGATGGCTTCACCCCTCCAGCTTTGCTGCATGCACCAAACATCTCTCTTCTGAGCTGATGCCATTCCCTGTATACAGCTTGTTAGATGTCTCATGGCTCTGTTACCTACAATATCTTGGGGGCTCCATTACAAACCAGACTTGACCTTCAGAACTTTATTGCAATGGTCCCTTAGGGCCTCTTGGCTTACTAGGGCCTTCTTCTCATAGGCACTAACCTGCCATATGCTGCCTGGCCTCAGTGACTCTCTGAAACCATGTAGGAAGAATTGGCGATCCCCTCATTCCTGCATTGTTCATGCCTTTAAAACCAGCACCACATGAATGACGCTGCCAAATTCCACTGTCATCTTGGGATGGACCTCAGTTGCTTCATCCACCTTACCAGCACCTTCTGTATGTTGTGGTTTTTAGGTGAAGAAAACTCCTTAAGTCTTTGTCTTTCACAAATTGGAATCTTAGCTGAAAAGGGGTCTTTCCCTGAGGATACTCTTTCTTTCCATTTTTCAAGTGCAAATCTAGACATTTCTCCTTAATGACTTTACTCTCATCAAAGAGCTCCTCTCTTCTAACATTCACCTTGGCTGCCTTGGTTCCAACATTGTTAAGCTTCCGAGTCCTCTTTTTCAACCCATACTGAACATTTTGTATTTCTTTCTGCCCCATTTGCTCTCTTCCATTGTAGATATGCTTAATATTCACTACTAACCATCCAACTGATTCAACATTAGGCTGTCTTGAAATTTCCTCCACTAAAGAAATCAGTCCACAGGCGTGGTAGCACACACCTTTAGTCTCAGCACTCGGAAGGCAGAGGCAGGCAGATCTCTGTGAGTTTGAGGCCAGCCTGGTCTACATAGAGTTCTGGGCCAGCTTGGGCTACAGGGGGACCCTCTCTCAAAAAGACCAAAAGAAGGAAAGAGAGAGAGAGAGAGAGAGAGAGAGAGAGAGAGAGAGAGTCAGTCCATTATGTTTTATTTGTTTTTATTGATTGATTGATTTTGGTCTTTTTGAGACAGGGTCTCCCTGTAGTCCCAGCTAGCCTGGAACTTGCTATGTCAACCACGCTAGCCTTGAACTCACAGATATCCCCCTGCCTCTGCCTCCCAAGCGTTGGGATTAAAGTCATGCACCACTATGCCTGGATTTTTGTTCTGTTTTGTTTTCAGGCTGCTAACAGATGACAGCTAGATGTTTGGCCAAAATATCCCAGTTACTATTTAAGTCCCTGTTTCCATCTCCTTCTGAAACATCTTGAGATGGGCCTCTACTAGAACAATCCATTAAGCTCTGCTTACAGCATTCAACTGCTTTTCTAATCCGAACTCCCAAAATCTTCCACAGACCTCCCAAAACCAACATGGTTAAAGTCTTCACAGCAGCAGCCCATTCTGTGGTACCAACTTCTATATTAGTTATTTTTCTGTTGCTGTGATAAAACATCATAACCAAGGCTACTTATAGAAGGAAGAGTTTATTTGGCTTATGTTTCCAGATGGATAAGAGTCCATCTTGGCGGGGAGGCGTGGCAAGAGGCAACTGGAGCAGAACACATCTTCAAACAGGTATAGGAAGCAGAAAGAGTGAAAATCGAAATAGGCAAGGCTATAGCCCACCCCCAGTGGCATGCTTCCTCCAAAGGCCATACCTCCTAAACCTCTGCAAACAGCACTACCAACTAACCAAGTGTTCAAATAGTTGGAGCCTATTTGGGGACATTTATTCAAAGCACCACAGGTATTAAGTGTAATAATTGTTCAGAGAGCTGAGAGTAAACTTCATATTGATCTTCTAGAAATAAGTTACAAAGCAGAGTGGAGTTATACCAACTTTATAACTAGGTGATCTATTATGATTTTCACCTGGAAGACGTAGATCACATCCTAACACACAATCTCTCTCTCTCTCTCTCTCTCTCTCTCTCTCTCTCTCCCTCTCCCTCCTTCTCCCTCCCTCCCTCCCTCCTCTCTCTCTCTTTCAAATTGAGGTCATATAGATTAACTTCTCTGATATCTTCTCTCTTCACCATTCATGTTATGTACACTTAGTCTTTCTATCTCTAAATATACTTATATCATTTCCATTTTAGGGTCACTGCTGTTGTTATTTCTTCTGCTTAGAAACCTGTGTTCCCTGGCTTTCATTTCCTTCCCTCCCTCCTTCCATTCCTTCCTTTCCTTCCTTCCTTTTCTTCCTTCTGTGTGTGAAATATTTCAAACATGCAAAAAAGGTAGAAAATGGTATAAAACACAGCCTGTATCTATCTTACAATTTAATACTTTGCAATAGTTTACACCACTACATCGATTAACAATGAAACTGCTGAGAGATGGCTCAGTGGTTAAGAGCACTGACTGCTCTTGCACAGGACCTGGGTTCTGTTCCCAGCACCCACATGGTAGCTAACAACTGTAATTCCAGTTCCAGGGGATCCGATGCACTCTTCTGACATCCATGGGCATTGCATGACATGGGTGCACTTGCATACATGCAGGAAATACACTCATAAACATAAAAACAAAAATAATAAACATAATATTAAAATTTTTAGTCTCTTTAAAATATCCAGTGTCTTAACAGTGGGTTCTGATAAAATTAAGAACAAGTTAAATACTTTCTTATTTCAAAAGAGGACCGAGCACATGTAAACAAAACCAGATTCCAGGAGTGTAGCTCAATATCCAACATCTGAGAGAAAACTGTGATCTTTTGTGCATCAAAATGCTTTCACAGCTCTACTTCTCCAGCTCTTCCATTCGCAGCACACAGAGCTTGTTCAGTAGGTTCAGGCCAGCTCCACACCATACCTACTGCTGCTCTTGGTGGACATTCCATGGTCCTGGCATCTCCAATATCCTAGGGTCTCCACTTCAACTTGGGCTTTATCTTCACCAGTGGCCTCTCATCATGCCAAACCTCCACTTCTCTTCATGAGCCCCTCGCTTCTACAGCTTTCATGCTATCAAAACCAGTACCACATAGGGACTCTTACACATTACCAAGTTCTGCTTCCATCTTAAGATGCAACCTTGCCCCCCCCCCGGCCACAGCTTCTATGTACTGACCTGAGTTAAATAGTTCCCAGAAGATTTCACCTCAATAATGCTGATATCTTATTAATCATAGTTGATTTTTCAGCTCCAACTAGCCAACATCCATTGTCCCAGAAAACCATAAAATGTTTCACTTCCATAGATTCTTAATTGAAAGTATCACACAAAAGTCCTGATAGCGTTGTTGAGGGACTCTCAAACTTTCCTCTGAAACACACAAGCCAGACCTTCATCATCTGCGTTGCTCTAAACGTTCTTGTCTTCCGAGCTCCCAGAATAGCACATTAAGCTCTGAGCATGTAATGGCTTTTCCAGTCCAAAGCTCTAAATGCTTTCATAATACTGCTCCCAAACAACATGGCCAGATCCATCACAACAATATCCCACTCTCTGGTAATAATTTCTGTCCTAGTTTGGTTTCTGATGCTGTGTTAAATATCATGACCAAAAGAAACTTGGGGAGGAAAGCATTTATTTCAGTTTACAAATTACAGCCCATCACAGAAGGAAGTCAGGGTAGGAATTCAAGCAGGAAGCTAGAGGCAGGAACTGAAGTGAAGACCATGGAGGAATGCTGGTTACTGGCTTTCTTCCTCTGGCTTTTCATTTACTTTTCTTATATAGCCTAGGCCCAGCTTCCCAATGATAGCATTGCCTACAGTGGACATGGGCCCTCTTGCATCAATTAGCAATTAAGAAAATGCCTCACAGATATGCCCACAGGCCAATCCAATAGAAGAAATTCTACAATTGAGGTTCCTTCTTTGAACATGCCTCTAGTTTGTGTCAAGTTGACAAAAACTAACCATCACAATAGGTAAAGGCACTTGCTGCCAGGCCTGATATCCTGAGTTTGATCATGTGGACCCAGATGGTGGAAGGAAAGAACTCTCTCAGGTTGTCCTTTGACTTCTACTTGTATGCTCTGTCATGCATTCATGGGCATGTATGTCTTCCAAATAAATAGATAAATAAATAGTTTTGAATTTCATTGAAAGTAATTGGAGATTGTAGTCTTATGTTATTAATATTTTGAAGTTTGGCCGGGCATGGTGGAGCACGCCTTTAATCCCAGCACTCGGGAGGCAGAGGCAGGCAGATCTCTGTGAGTTCAAGGCCAGCCTGGTCTTCATAGTGAGTTCCAGGACAGCTGGAGCTACAGGGAGACCCCATCTCAAAAAGACCAAAAAAATTACTTCTATTATTGTACATTTGTTGGTTTCTTCCTATAGGCATATCAGTTTTTGCTTTATACATTTTAAATCTATGGAACTTTGTGTATATAAATTCATGATTTTTATACTTCTTAGTGGATTACTCCTTTATGATTATGCACTGTTTTAACTGCTTGTTTTTGTGTTTACATGTGTGTGCTTGTCTTCTGAACAGGTGCACATATAGGTGTGGATGCATGTCCATGTGTGTATATGTATGTGGAGGTCACAGGACAACCTTACATGCTGTGCATGCTTATTCATGTTTATGGAGCCCAGATGTCGACTCTGAATATCTTTCTCTATTGCTTTCCACATTATTTTTTGAGACAGGGTCTGTCTAAACATGGGGCTTACTGTTTTGGCTAGACTGCCTGACCAGTACGCCTCCAGGATCCTTTGGTCTGCATCCCTTCCAGCACTGAGGTTACAGGTACACACTGCCATGCTCTGTTTGTATGTGAGTGCTGGGGATCTGAACTCAGGTCCTCATGCTTTCACAGTTACCCTTCTCCCCTGCCCTATAGTGTCCTAATTCCTAAGTTTTTTTTTGCACTAAGTTCTATTTTGCCTGACTTTGTTAGTTTTACATGGTATAATTTTCCATCCCTTCATTTGTTACCTTTTGACATCGTTTCATTTGAAGTATCTTTTAAGCATTGATTGTTATCTTTAAAACAAATACAGTATGAGTATGTTTTTCAAAAGATGAGTTTAATTTATTTATATTTATTATAGCTATCTGTTTATCTTTTTATTTGCTTAATTTTGTCACTTACTGTGTTATCTATAAAGTTTTCTGCACTAAATTTCTGTCTCTGTTTAGAAGCTTTAGATTAAATTTACATTATTTCAATAACTTTCCTTAAAATATTAAAGATATATTTTGCAATAATTACTTCTAAGACAATGTGAATATTTTTCAGATTTGTATCTTCATCTCAAAAAGACATGTTCCTCAGCATTAGTTCATTATGAATTGAGTATCTCTGCCCATTTTATCCATGTTGTTAGAACTTAATTTTGACATTATTCATTTATATCTTTTAGTATTTTTAAGACAGAGTCTTTCTGTGTTGCCTCAGCTGGCCTCACACAGTCCTCTAGCTTCAGCCTCCCAAGTAGCAGGGATTGTGGGTGTGTGCCTAATGAATTTGTTTTTGAATATTAAAACACGATGGTTTCCCATCCTCCTCCTCCTCTTTCTGTCAGAAGTGAATTAAAATGACGAGCATCTATGCGAGATCCTTGGTTTGACTCCCAATACTGGAAAAATATCAGCAACATGTTTTTGTAAACATCTTTATTTTGCCCTGATTCTTCTGTTCATGAGTGCAAATATTTAATTTCTTTGTGTGTGTGTGTGTGTGTGTGTGTGTGTGTGTGTGTGTGTGTGTGTGCATGTGGAAGCCAGAGGACAACTTCTGGTATCATTCCTCAGGGCACTGTCCACCTTATTTTCTGAGACACGACCTCTCATTGGACTAGAGCTTGCTGATTAGGGTAGGCTGTTTGGCCAGCGAGCACCAAGGATCTTCCTGTTTCTATGTCCCCAGCAGTGGGATTTCAAGTGTGTGCCATCATGCTTGACTTTTTTGGTATAGGTTCTGGGGATTGAACTCATGTGTTCACACATATATGCTGTGCTGGATAGCTTCAGTTGTCAACTTGACACGCCTGGGGAGAAGGAACCTCAGCTGAGGAATTTTCTCCATTGGATTGGCCTGCGGCCATGTCTGTGGGCCATTTTTTGATTGTTAAGTGATGGGGTGGGGGGCAGCCCACTGTGTTCAGTGCCACCCCTAGACAGGAGGTCCTGTGTTTTATAAGAAAGTAGGCTGGATAACATAACAAACAATATAAAATATTCAAAGCTATGATCTATATATGAGAAAAAAGTAGATTGAGCATGGGCCAGGGAAGCAAGCCAGTAAACAGCATACCTCCATGGTCTGTGCTCCAGGTTCCTGCCCTGAGTTCCTGCCCTGGCTTCCCTTGATGATGGACTATGAGCTGTAAGCAAAATAAACCCTTTCTTCCCAATGTTGATTTTGGTCCGTTGGTCAGTGTTTTTAACACAACAAGAGAAAATAACTAGGACATATGGCAAACACTTTGCCAACCGAGCCACCTTCCCATTATTTAATTTCTTTTTGCATACCAAAGTACGCAAGTGGGGACTGGAGACATGGCTCAGTGATTAAGAAACTCACTGCTCTTGCAGAGGACCCAAGCTCAGTTCCTAGCACCTCGCAACCATCTGTAACTCCAGTTTCTGGGGATCTGATGCCCTGTTCTGGCTTTCTTGGGTGCACATACATACTCAGGCCCACACGCATAAACAAAAAATAAATTTTTTAAGTACATAAATGTAGCCCTATCAAGCATTGAGGATATAGTGAAGATTTTAAAATTTGTGTTTTTTGTGTTTCGTGTCCTTTCTACCCCACCCTCCTACCCATCTCCATTCATCTGATCCCTATGACCCCAATCTCAGGTAACTTAAGCCCTTCAATATAATCAAATAGAAAATACCTGTTTTCACAGACATATGAAAATAAAAATATTTTCCATCATTTCTGCTTCACAAAATTGAGCTCATATGAACATGTTTTGGCATTCTTTTCCTTCTCCCTTTATAACTAGTGTGAATATCTCCAAATCAAGTTTTATAGCTCTGTACATTTTTGTTAATGCTTCCATAATATTTCAGGGCATTTGACCATTCCTCCTTATCCTAATTTTGTTTCCTATTGCTGGGACAAAATAGGGAGAGTTTATTTGGCTCACAGTTTCAGGTTTCAGTACATGATTACAGAGAAGTCAAGGCAGGAACTTGAAGCAGGTAGTCACATCCACAATCAAGAGCAAAGAGAAGAAATGCATGAATGCCAAAGTTTGGTTCCTCTGTCATTTTATCCAGTCTAGACCAGCCCATGAAACGGTGCCAGTAGGTTTCCCCATCTCATTTAACCAGATCGAGAAAATGTCAGGCTGGAGAAATCGCTGGACAGTTAGAACTTACTGCTCTTGCAGAGGACCCATTTTGGCTCCTATCAACCACATGTGGCAGCCAACAACAATCTGTAACTCCAGTTCCCTAGGATTCAATGCTCTCATCTGGCTTCTGTGGGCACTGCATGCATGTGGTACACTTACATACAGATAGGCAAACATAAAATACAATTTTTTTAAATCTCTCACATATATACTCACAGACCAACCTAATCTAGACAATTCCCCATTGAGACTCTCAATCTCAAGTGATTCTAGATTTTCTCAAGTTGACAATTAAAACTAACCAGCATACCCCTGTGTTCTAGTTTATTCCTCCATTGCTGTGACAAAACACTCTGACCACTACCAACTTGTGGAGGAAAGGGTTTATTCAGCTCACATCTCCCAGGTCACAGTTCATCAGGGAGCCAAGGTAGGAACTCAGGGCAGGAACCCGGAGACAGGAACTGGAGCACAGGCCTTGGAGGAACGCTGCTTAGTGGTTGCTCCCCTGGCTCCTACTCAGCCTGCTTTCTTATGCAACACAGGCCCACCTGCCCAGGGGTGGCACCACCCACAGTGAGCTGGGCCCTCCTATATCACTCATCAAGAATATGCCCCTCAGACATGGCCGCAGGCCAGTCCAATAGAGGCAATTCCCCAACTGAGGCTCAGTCAACCCAGGTGTGTCAAATTGACACTAAAGCTATCCAGCACAATTGACCCCTTGTCAACTTGACATACAAACACATCACTATTAAATGACAACCTTTCCATTTCTTGTTCCCAAGACATGATGTTAACATTAATATCACAACATAAGACAGTACAACTTTAAAAGCCTCATAGTCCTTAAAAAATCCAAACACTTAGAAGGTCACAGTCTCTTTTAAGTCTCTTAACTGTGGGTTCCTGTAAAATCCAAAACAAGTACTGTCTTATTTCAAAGGGAAAAATCAGGCGCACCTAAGCAAAACCTAAGAACAGCAAAGTAGCTCAAGGCTGGAGATATGGGATTCACCTATGATTTTCTAGGCTCCAAAGGGTTTTGGCAGCTCCACTTCTCTCATTCTGCCATCCACAGCACACACAGCTCGTCTTACAGACCCAGGCCAGCTCCATTCTACACCTGCTGCTGCCCTTGGTGATCGTCCCATGGTGTTGACATCTCCAAAAAGCTGGGATCTCCACTGAAACTGAGGCTTTTCTGGTCTCTTGGGGTGCAAATGCTTCAGATTCTCTCCAGGACCCCTTCAATCCTGGGGTCTTCACTGCAACTGCGGTTGCACTTTGACCAATGGCTTTTCCTGGGCTCTCATGTTGCCAAGCCTCAGCTGCTGTCTGTGACCCCTTCATTCTTTCAACACCAGACCCATGCAAAAGACTCTTACAGATTACCAAGCCCTGCTTCCAGCTTGAGATGGAGGCTGGGGTCTCCTCTGGACCACAGCTTCTGTGTTCTGACTCTGAGGAAATACCTCCCAGAAGATTTCACCACAGTGATGCTGGTCTCTTCTTACTTATAGCTGATTTTTCATCCCCAGCTAACCAGCATCAGTTGTCCCCATAAGCAAAGGTTTTACTTCAAGTTTTGGTCTCTTCTTAACCACAGCTCATTCTTCAGCCCCAGCCTAACAGAACCCACAGATTCTCAATTCAAAATATCACACAAACAGCCCTGATAGTCTCTATTTCCCTTTAAGCTTTACAAGCCAGGCCTCCATTGTCTACAACTCTTTCAGCATAACTGTTCCAGCATCACAGCAACAAACTCTGAGCACTCAATGGCTTTTCCAGCCCAAAGTTCCAAAAACTTCCACAATCCTCCTAAAAACACCAAGGTCAGGCCTGCCACAGCAGTGCCCCACTCTTGGGTACCAATTTCTGTCCTAGTTTGTTTCTTCATTTCTGTGAAAAATGCTCTTACCAAAACCAACTTGGGGAGGTAAGGGTTTATTCAGCTTACATCTCCCAGGTCATAGTTCATCACTGAGGGAGCCCAATGTATGAACTCAGGGCAGGAACCTGGAGGCAGGAGCTGAAGCAGAGAGCATGGAGGAACACTGCTTGTTCCTCTGACACCTGCTCAACCTGCTTTCTTATACAATACAGGCCTACCTGCCCAAGGCGGGCACCAGCCACGGTGGGCTAGGCCCTCCCATATCACTCAGGAATCAAGAAGATGCCCAACAAATATGGCCACGGGCCAGTCCAATGGAGGAAATTCCCCAGTTGAGGCTCCCTCTGTCCAGGTGTTTCAAGTTGACAACTAAAGCTATCCAGCATGATGACCAATGTGACATTAAGGAAATGGAAACAATAGGAGAGAAATGCAACTTTGACCTAAGATGGGTCAAAGTCAAAGTCACTCTCAGCAGCAAATGATGTGTCATTCTTGGAACTGTACCAGGATCATGAGGGAGGCCATGAGTCCAGGAGAAATAAGAGAGGTTATTAAAGACCAGAGAGGGACAGAGAAAGGGAAAAAAGGGAAGGAAGGAGGGAGAGAAAAGGGAGGAAGGGACAGAGGGCTGGAGGCAGGGAGGAGATTCTCAGTGGAGTAAGTAGAGATGCTGGGTCAGTGGACAGTCTGGCTCTCCAGTCCCATCCTATTCAGGTCATTCGCCAAGGCCATTGCCTCTGGGACGTGGACAGAGACTCTCTTCCTCCAGCCTTCAACGTCACATCCTTCCAGCACTGCCCAGTATGAACAAGGTGCACACATATGGAGTGCCAGAGCTGAAGAGAGGAGTATGAGAATCCTGGGACCTGGAGTCTTCGAGATAAAGAGAGGAAGCTGCAGTGGAACAGAGTGCTGGCTCTCACATAGGGACCAGGTTGGGGACCCAGCAGAACACTGTCAAGCCCAGCATGTGAGCAAACTCCTCCAGCCCAGGAATGGACCACTCCACACACAATCCCTACAGGGTCCTAGTTAATCCCCAGGCCCCATCTGAGACAGGAGCCTGTGTCTGTCCTTGCCTACCACACACCAAGCCTCATCATTCAGGAGTCAGAAGGCAGGGCATTCAGAAAGGTCTGACACCCACAAAACCACACCAGGAAGAGATACATATCTTTGAAACATTGGAAGACAGAATGAAGAAAGAAATCAATCAAGAAAAGTTGTTCAGGGCCAGAGAGATGGCTCAGTGCTTAAGAGCACTGGCTGCTCTTGCAGAGGATCAGGGTTCCCAGCACCCACATGAGGGCTAGGAACCTTCCATAACTTCCAGGGGATCCAACATCTACTTCTAACTTCCGTGGGCACTGCATGACACAGGTGCACTTACATACACGCAAGCAAGACAGTCATACACAGAAAATAAAAACAAACAACTTTTTAAATGTTTTGTAAAATAAAATGTGTTCCAACTAGAAAGGAAGAAATGAAGTTGCCTTTACTGGTGGGCTTGGTGGTACATGGTTTTAATCCCAGCATTCGGGAGGCAGAGGCAGGTGGATAGCTGTGAGATCAAGGCTAGTCTCAGATGGTCTACACAGCAAGTTCCAGGCCAGCTGGAGCTACATAGTGAGGTCCTGCCTCAAAATAAAGCCAACAAAAACCTGCCTATATTGAACTTCACTACCTCAAAAATCCAATGGAATCCACAGTTACAAGAATCAGGATTCTTGCATACAGGCCATTGGAGAGAGCTAGGCATAGCCAATCATCCAGTACTGCTCCACACTCATCTGAAGGAAAGTCAGGGAGGCACAGCATTTCCACTCTGGTGTTATGATGAGTTCCCACACAAAATGTTTTAACTTTGGCAGGAAAATATAGTGCTGATGAGGGCATAGGAAAACCAGAATTTGAGTGGAAGCCGCATATTGGAGAGCGGGTCTGTCATATTCGGGAAGAAGTTTACAATATGAATGGCTAAATATTTAACTCAATAATTATGCCTCTGAGCACCTAGCTAAGGAAATAAGGACTCCTGTGCAGAATTACTCATGACAGAGGATAAACTGGAAAGCTTTAAACAGACGGTGATTGCATAGGGATGTTTTATGGACTGCTTTTTTTTTTTGAAGAGTTTCAGAAATTGAAAACCCTAGTATTTAAATTGGAATTCAGGAAAAAGATAAATGCTAATCTTAAAAATGTGTATGTTATTGTTATACACTTAATGTATTCATACAACCATAGAACTAAGCAAGTTTCCATTCTTTCACAGAAGTCGCATAAAAATATTATCAATGAAACACAAACTAGCTATTCTTCTTGTTTTTAGTGGTACTCTGGATTGAATCCAGGCTGTCTTCCATGCTACGCACGCACTCGAGTGTCTTTCCACACATAAAATAAATATTTCTGCCAAGGGTAGGAGTGTGTGTCTTTAATCCCAGCATTCAGTGTCAGATGCAGGCAGATCTGAGTTTGAGTACAACATGGTCTACACAGAGTTCCAGGCCAGTCAGGGTTTACACAGTAAGAACCTCTCAAAAAAGCAAATTCTTAGTTCAAATATCTGCTCTATTAATGACTATAATTAAAGCATTTATTTTCTGTTTCCTAAATTGTCTTCAATTACTTTGGACTACTAGAAAATCTAAATCCCAGAACTTACCGTCAAAAAAAACACATCCCATGGGAAGACCAGAAGGTTTCTGCCCTGAAGAAAAATATCACACACGTCAAAAAAAAAAAAAAAAAAAAAAAAAACAGCATTTTGGTTTTATTTCTGTACAGTCATAAACATCTAGGCACTCAGGTCAATAGCAACTGGGAAGCAAGCTGACCAAGACATGGATACAGGAAACAGCATAAGAACAGGGCACTTCGAAGGCAAAGTGACAATCACCCAAAACATGAAATGCCTCTGCTGTTTTTCCCTAAAGGGAAGAACATTAGGATTCAAGACCCCTTCTGCTCCTTCTGTGCCCTCGTCCTCGTCCTCCTCCTCGCTGGACAACACCCATAAAATGGTTGCGCTGAATGTTCCTCCTCGTCAGGGAGAGCTGGTCCAGAAAGGTTATTCATGGAAACTTGGAAGAGAGCAGGCTCTTCAGTGGTCCACCACCTGAAAGTGAACCGGACGAACCCATCAGGGAGAAGAGGAGGGATCTGTGCAGGTCCACCACACTGCACCTCCCACTTCCGTGTGACCCACCCGTGTCACCATTACAACACCCCCAGAGGGCACACCGCCTCCCAAACCCTCGACCACCCCCACTCCAGACTTTTGGTGACTGACACAGCCAGGATACTGCCATCCACCGTGAACTCATGCGGAATCACCCGTTGCAGGCGCTGGGCAAGGGAGAACAGAACCCTGTGGGCGATTTCGGCGTCCATAGCAGATGGGAAAGGCACTCTCGCAGTGCTCAGGAGATAAGGTTAAGGCACCGTCCACTACTGACTTTCCTTCTGCCAGTACCTGAGTACAACTCTGAGGCCTGCCTCAATGTCCCCTCCTGCCACCCAAGAGCGGGCTTGCCTCTGAGCCCTTCCCCTCGCCTACCCTGACAGGGCCCAGACACCTCTCACCTCCCCAGGGGTTCAGGCCTTCTTCCACACCCTGCCGCCCTCTCGGGCATAGGGGACTCTGCCCGGCCAGGATGTCACCTCTTCTTGGGCCTGAGCCCACAGTGCACCCTCTGTCCCTTCCTCCCCTCCGCCCACCTCTCGGTGCTCACTGCCACACCCCCTCCACGTCTAAAAGCTCTAGCCTCCTTCTGGCCCCAGGGCCCCTGGCTCGAGGCTCCAGGAAAGGATGCAACTCCAGGAGTCGACTTCCAGGTGGTGTTGCAGCATCTCCACTGGGTCCGGGGACATGTGGCACCTGCTCGCCCTGAGGCCCAGCAGCGGCTTCTTCGACTGGCCCTCCTGGCCCTACAGGTCTCCCTGCGCTGGGCCTGCCTGGAGCAGCCTGGCTCTGTGGGCTAGCCTGGGCACCACCAGCGGCGGAACTCTCTGGACTACCTGGGACACCGGCAGCTTCAGAGCTCTGTGAGCTAGCCTGAGCACCGCCAGCGGCAGAACTCTGTGGACTAGCCTGGGCACCGCCGGCTGCGGACCTCTGTGGGCTAGCCTGGGCACCGGCAGCTGCGGAGCTCTCTGGGCTAGCTCCAGAGCTGGAGACCCAGGCTGCCCATGCTCACCTTCTTCTTCACCGCTTGCTCGCCCATCTGGGGCGGCGCGGGGATCCCACATGGCTACTCAGGCCTCGTACTCAGAGCCCAGGCCTGTGCGCCAACCGCCAACCGCTCGGGAAAAGAGAGGCCGGCGCCACCCGACGGCCCTTTATGTACCACACAGCACGTGACCTCAGGCCACTGTGCCTGTGCAGACCGGATCGCCAGAGGGTCGCTTCCTTCCTGTCCAGGTACGGCTCCCCTTCCGGGGGTCTCCGAGGGCCGGACGACAGAAGCTTCCTCACATGAGGGCCCTTCCCCACTCGGCCTGTACCCATGAACCCTCAGTGTGCGTTTCTTCCCGCCCAGACACATCTGTCAGGATTTCTTAGACCACCGAAAGCCCGAGGTTGCAGGAATCCCAGCGTGGCAGCAGTTCTCAGTGAGGAAACCTGGGTGTTCACACTGTCTGTGCAAGTATATCCAGCCTCTCAGGGACACTTGCAGATATTAAGACCTTGACAGATGGTTCTGCTGCACTGCTCTGCCCAAATTTTACCCTCTGGACCCAGAACTCCCTCCTGCACAAAACAGCCTCATATCTGTCACCAGTCAAACATCACCTAATGTCACTGATGAATATAGATGAATGGGAAGGTTCATCAGAATCCTGGATGCTGGCTGATGGCAGGAACAGATACCCATCCCTTTGAACATGTTCCTAGGGCTGGATCCCATTTGTAGGACTGTCAGCAGGGTGGTCACAGGGGAATTTCTTCCTGTGGTCACTGTCAGGATTCTGAAGACCCCAGGAGATTCACTGATGAGGTGGGAGTCGTGCCTTGTAGGAATCATTGGCCAGAACAGTGGCCTCTGGTTGCATTCCAGGAAAGAGGCACACCATATGGCAGAAAACCATGATGAAGAGGTGTGTTTACACATACCCCATGAAATCTCGTTTTCTTTAATGGGCAGAGTTATCTAGAAGGACAGAGTTTTTAAAAAGCAGGGTAGGGCTGGCTTTCAGCACTTTATTTCCTGCAACATGGTGACACTTGCTGAGCTGTGTAGGTCCCTGAGAGCGTCTGAGATCTGTAGGCTGAAAACTAAGGCACAGGGGCTGTTGCAGTCTGGGATGAAGGCCGAGGACACCTTGGTGGTCCAGGTATCCCTGGAGTCCAGGGCCATCTTGGTTATTCCCAAGAAGCAAGAGTCACAGATCACAGAGCTAACATGGGACTCACAAGCACATCACCTAACCTGTGTCGAGATGATCTGTCAGGATCTGGAGGTCATTCTTTTACAGGCATGTGTGGATATCCCAGAAGATGGTCTGTCCACAGACTGAGTCAGGGCTGGATGGATGCTGCAAGACCACAGCCAGAGACCAGGAAATAGATTACTTCATTTGTTTTGGATTCAGTCCAGTCAGGTGGGGTGGAGGATGTTCCATAGAGAGTAGGTCTGATCAAGAGCATAAAGGAATCTCTGAAGAGTACATCCAGATGGACAATGAAGCAAAGACTTCTACAGATTTCCATGAGATCATTATTTATTATACTGAAGAATGAAAGCATGAAATGTTCAGCAATTGCATCATAATTATTTTTAATTTTTTTTCCTGAATTTTTGGGAGAGAATCTCGTTATGAAGCCCCAGCTGACTCAGAACTCACTGTGTAGACCAGGTCGGCCTCTTAACTCACAAAGATCCACTTGCCTCTACCTCCTAACTGCTGGGATTAGAGATGTGTGCCACCACACCTGGAGTTTTTGTTTGTTTTTGTTTGGAGTTTTTTATGTGTTTGAGTGTTTTGTTTTCATGTATAAGTGCACCACGTGCAGGCAGTGCCAGCAGAGGCCAGAACAGGGCATCAGATCCCCTGAGACCAGAGTTACAAATCATTCTTATCCACCACCATGTGGGTATTGGGAACCGAATCCAGGTGCTCTGCAGGAACAGCAAGTGCTCTTAACCACTGAGCCATCCCTCCAGACCCTACACCATAATTCTTTATGCATCTATTCCACTACATGTCTGTGAAGAATTTTTTAGAAACTCATACATTCGATGAAAATGGTTTAGAACTTTATTTATAATAATGATGGGCTGTTTGTATTATGCAATTGGTATAAAAATGCAGCAACCAAACTCAGAAAACATACCAAAAAGTGTTGTCTGATGTTCAAGCTGAAAAACAAGAGTTTCAATTTTCTTCTACATCCCAACTTTTCTCTTTAGCCACATGAATATCTGAATTGCAGAATCTCCCTCACCACAGGAAAAAAGCCAAAATATATGGAGGGACAGAGGCTGAAAAGTAACTCAGATGAAGATAAGTGGCCTCGTTGTATTTTCTACCTTAACAAACATTTCCATACCTCCCTATTCCAGCAACAGGGAAACAACAACAGGCTGGGGAGTCCCAAAACACCAACACAGTTCAGCCATTAGGCCCCAGGATGAGGTGTCAGCCAGTGCTCATACCAAATTCCTAGGTAAGGATGCTGGACCTAGGGGAAATTAGGTTAGGCCTAGCCACCTCTGCCTGACTGAAGCCTAGCAAAAGAAATAAGGATACAAAGTGCTGCATAGTCTGCACCAACAGAGCAACCTGGTCCAGTCCAGAAGTCATGGTCCAGGTCTCCAAAAGTCTTCAGCTAAAAGTGAGTGGGCGAAAGAGAAAGGTGATAACCCTGGATTTACTCCTGGTAATCCCTCTGGTAGGGACAGGCCATGTTCATCAAGGTGTAGTCTTGGACCTACCTATTCTTGGGTAATCCCATTGACCTCTGGTAAGGACATTTTAATGGGGAGTGAACCCAGCCACAGGCTACCATGGACCATCCAGACCCTTTTGTGTACATTGCCTGACACAGAGAGGTCTCTCTGAAGTGCACCTTGAAGGGGCTGGTCCTGTGGGGCCAGACACCGGAAGGTTATCTATGCTTCCATACATGACAGAAAGGTACCATGAGGATGCTACTGGAGGGATGGTTAAGGCACCAGATAGCACTGACTTTGTATCTCAGGCTTCCTATCATTCTGAGGCATGTCCCCCAATCCGCCCCCCACTCTGACCCAGCTGCCCTAGGTCTCTGTCCCAAACTTGGCACCAGCCAAGTCGGCCCCTCACCCCTACTGGACCAAGCCCCGAGTTGTCCTCAATCCTGCTGTTTCCTTGGATGTATTCTTCTGAGACTCCCCTATGCTCAGTAAGCCCCACACTTCACCAAACATCCTCCAGCAATGGACTGGACTGAATGGGATACATATGAATATCTCCTTTCTGACCCTCTGTCTGTGGTACCAAGGCACCCATCCAGCCTTGACTCTACCTGTGCACCAAATCCGGCATGCCACACAGGCGTGACAAAAGAAGGCCTCTGTACCCTGGCACACTGCATCCTCCGGATTCTGGTAGGACATCGCCACTTCGGCCAGGGGTATGAGGTGACTTTGAGTCAAGTAGGAGAGCCTCTCCTGTGGCTCCTGCCTCTCAGTTACCAACATGGGTACCAGTACTGTGGCTGTCAGGCCTACCGGGGTTTTCTTGGCGTTTATTCCCTACTTCAGTAGCTTCTGCATCTTGGCCTGCAGCCTGCATAGTTGCTCACCCTTCTTCCACAGTCTGAGTGGTGGAACCCACAGTCCCCCACTACCTGAGCATCTCCAAGTAGCAAGAAACATTAACTGCTACAGGAAGTGCTGCCAGGCCCTGACAAATGAAAACACATGTGACTTCAACGAGCTTGCAGAAATATACCTCTTCCACAGTGTTTCCTGCCAAAATAAAAGCCTCTGTGCTGGACTCGAACCAGAGGCCATGACTGTGACCGATGGTTCCTATAAGCCCATCGTGCTTTCAGAACATAGGAATCCAGGGCGGTGATGGACCTCCTTTTTCTACTACACCAATCAGTGTCATTAAGAGATGCCCGGCTGGTGGGGGATGTGGGGCTTCATTGTGTACAAGGGGTTCTGGGTCCAGGGGAACAGTTTGTACCGGAGCAGTCGGGTAGAGCAGCTTGGCGGAACCATCTGTCATGGTCTTAAAATCTCCGGGTGTGTGAGACACAGGTCAGCCTGCTTGCGAGGCCACTCTGAATATCCAGGTTGCCCCAACCAGGACCGCTGCCAAGCTGAGCTTCCTGAGGCCTTAGGCTTTCTGATTCCTAGGGGAGCAGTGACACAGGTGGATGGAGCAACGTGTAGGAAATCTACACTGAGGGGTTCCGCCAACACAAGTTCCCTGGGAGGAACCCCGTCTTCCTGGTCCTTGGAGACCCCCAGGGGAGGGGGCGCGAGAGAACACATGCTCAGCGGGAACAAACCAACCCTCGCGAGAACTGTTTGCGCAGGCGCAGTGGAACGCACGTGGCACGCTCTATATAAATGAGCGGGGCTTCGTACTGCGTCTCAGTTCCTTAGTGGAGCGGGAGTGTGAAGTGAGGGTCGAGATCGGAGAACAGACTGAGAAGCGCGAGTAACCATGCAGAACCCTGGTGAGGGAGCAGCTGACAGAGCAAGCGGTGAAGAAGGTGAGGATGGGCAGCGCAGATCTAGATCTCCTGATGCCCAGGCTAGCTCCCAGAGTTCAGCACCCGAGGGTAGCCATGGCAACCTCCCTCAGCCTAGTGGCGGTCAGGCTTCTGGTAGCCAGGCTGCTCCCAGCAGCCCCAGCCCAGGCCACCCCGTAGGCTCAGGAGCAGCAGTTGAGGAGGCAGCCGCTCCTCCCGAGGGCGAGCAGGCTCCACTGGTCCCCGGACCCAGTGGAGACACGGCGACAGCCACTAGAAACCGACTCCTGGAATTGTATCCTTTCCTGTGGCCCCTAGCTTGGGGCTGTGTACACAGAGGGAGGCTGACTGCTAGAAAGGCTTTCGGGGCCTAGTGCCAGGAGGTTGACAGCAGGGGATGGGAAGGATGGCGGATGCAGTGGGGACAATCAGGCATAACCTTAGTTGACATCCTGGCAGGACAGAGTCACCTATGGCCAAGAGCCGGAATCTTTGAAGATGTGGGCGGTGGCTGGGGCTTATCAGGAACGAAGGGCTCGTAGGCCTGCTCTTGGGTGGCAGGAGGGGACATTGAGGCAGGCCTTGAAGGGGTATTCAGGCCAAGGCAGAAGGAAACCCAGTCGAGGACGGTGCCTTAACCTTGTCTCCCCCAGCTCTGTAGCAGTGCCTTTCCGTTCACCTGTGGAGGCAGACATGGCCCGCAGGTCCCTGATCGCCAATGCCCAGCGCCAGCAAGTGACGATTCAACCAGAATTCACAGTGAACGACAGTACCCTGACTGTGTCAGTCACCGAAAGTCTGGAGTGGGGGTGATCTAGGGCCTGGGATGGGACAGTGCGCACTCTAGGGGTGTTGTAATGGTGACACAGGTGGGTTAGATATAAGTAGGAGGCATGCGTGGTGGACCTGCACAGATCCCTCATCTCTTTCCTGTGTCTCTCACTTTTAGTAGGTGGACCACTGAAGATCCTGTTCTCTTCCGAATTTACATCAATGCCTTCCTTGAGCAGCTGGCTTTGGTGATGAGGAACATTCAGCGCCTTGAGTTGGTGGCTGTAGTCAAACGAGGACGGGGAAGAAGTAACAAACCCTAATGTGCTTCCCTGAAACCAGAAAAGGCAAAGGCATTTCATGTTTTGGGTAATTGTCACTTTGCCTTGAAAGTTCCAGTTTTTGATGCTGTTCCTGTACTAATCTTTTTGTTCGGCTTGTTTCCCAGTTGCTAAATGACTGGATGCTGAAATGTTTGTTACTGAACAAAGTAAAACCGACCTACTGATTTTCAGGTGTGTGTGTGATTTTATTTTGCACGATGGCATAAATTCCGAGGTCTCAGATTCGTGTGTGCTTCTTTTGGAGCAGTCGATCTGGGATTCAGATTTTTAATAGTCCAAGGTAATTGAAAACAATTCAGGAAATGGGAGGAAAAATAAGTTATTTAAGTCCAGTCATAGAATACTAAATTGTTTTTTTTTAATCTTAGCATGCAGCTTAGCAGGTCTTTTAATTTTCTTAAATATTTTTATGTGTATGAGTATTTTGTGCATGTAAGTGTACCATGTGCATGCAGTGCCAGCAAAGATCAGAAGAAGGTGTTGGATCCCCTTGAACTGGAGTTAGTTGTGAGCCACCCTATGGATGTCAGGAACCAACCAGGTCCCCTACAAGAGCAGGCAGTGCTCTTAACTGCTGAGTCATCAGTACAGTCCCTTAGCAAGTTTTTATTGTTGTCTTGGTTTTTGAGACAGGGTCTCACTATGTAGCCCTGGCTGGCCTGGAACTTACTATGTAGACCAGGGTGGCCATGATCTTACAGAGCGCCCCCCTCCCCCACCTCTGCCTCTCAAATGCTGGGATTAAAGGTGTGTGCCACCACACTCAGCATATTTAGAGGTTTTCATGGCATTTTCATACTTGCTTTTGGATTACCCTCTCTTCCCTTCTTCTCCTCTCCCCACAGTCATGCCCCCTTTAACCCTTTCACCTCCATAGCCTGTGTGTTCTCTTGCCCTCCCTAGTATTTTTTTTTTTTGGTCTTTTTGAGACAGGGTCTCCCTGTAGCCACAGCTGTCCTGCAACTCACTATGTAGACCAGGCTGGCCTTGAACTCACAGAGATCTGCCTGCCTCTGCCTCAAGTGCTGTGATTAAAGGTGTGCGCCACCACGCCTGACCCCTAGTCTTCTCTTAAGGCATCTTTTTCCCCTTGGGCCCTTTCTACTTTACTGGCATCTGCCTACACTAAACCCTGTATAAATACACCTATATAAAAATTGGAAACTAAAATTTTTATATAGAACATGGTGTTTTTCTTTCAGATTCATGATTTTTTTCACTTAGTGTAATATTTTCCAGTTCCATTCATTTTCTTTCTTGCAGGTAGTATAATTTAATTTTTATTTATGGCTTAACAAAATTCCATATGTGTGGTGTGTGTGTGTGTGCCACATTTTCATTATCTATTCATCTGTTGATAGATATCTAGGCTGATTCCATTTCCTAGCTACTGTGAAGAGTGCAATAAACATGAATAGGATGAGTAGTTGTCTTTATGGTACTGATACAGAGTCCTTTTGCCTTATGCCCAGTAGTGGAATATTAGAGTCATAAAATAGTTTGTTTTTTTAGCTTTTTGAGAAACCTGCACACTGATGTCCACAATGGCTACACGAGCTTACACTCACACCAAAAGTCAATAAGGGTTCCCCTTTCCCGAATCCTCACCAGCATATGTTGTCACCTTTTTTTTCTTGATAATAGCCATCTTGACAGACTCTCAATGCAGGTTTAATTTGCATTTCCTGATAGTAACAATGTTGAACACTTTTTAAAATATTTATTGGTGAAGCTGAAGAAATGTCTCAGTGGCTAATAGCACTGGCTATTCTTCCAGAGGACCCAGATTCAGTTCCCAGCACCCACATGGCAGCTAACAACCGTCCATAACTCCAGTTCCAGGGAATCAGACACCTTCTTCTGGCCTCTGTGGGCATTGCACAACATGGGTGCACTTACATACATGCAGACAAAATACCTATACACATAAAAAAAACAAAAAATTTTAAAATTTATTGGTGCCTTTGATCCCAGCACTGGAAAGGCAGAGACAGGTTGATCTCTGTGAAACTGACAATAGCGTAGTCTACATAGTGAGTTCCAGACCAGGCAGAGCTACATAGTGAGACCCTGTTTCAAAAAAAAAACAAAAAAAAATGTATTAGCCCTTTCTCTTCTCTCCTTTATGTGTATGAGTGTATTGCCTGTGTGTGTATAAATGCACCTGTGCCATGCAATGCCTTCGAGATCAGAAGAGGGCGTCAGATCCCCTGGAACTGGAGTTACAGACAGTTGTTAGCTGCCATGTGGGTGGTGGGATTCAAACCCAGGTCTTCTGCAAGAACAGCCTGTTTTCAACTGCTGAGCCATCTCTCCAGCCCATGTATTTCTTCTCTTAAGAACTCTCTGTTATGGGGGCTGGAGAGACGGCTCAGCGGTTAAGAGCACTGACTACTCTTGCAGAGGACCCAGGTTAGGTTTTCAGCACTGGCTAGACAGCTAAGAAGCATCCATAACCCCAGTTCTAAGGGATCTGGTGCCCTCTTCTGGTCTCTGCAGGTATTGCACAAATTGGATGCACTTACATACATGCAGGCAATACATTAATACACTTAAAACAAAAATAAATAAAAATTTTTTAAAAGAAGTGCTGGCCAGGGCTGGAGCAATGGCTCAGTGGTTAAGAGCACTGACTGCTCTTATAGAGGACCTGGATTCGACTCCCAGCACCCACATGGTGGCTAACAACTATAGGTAACGCCACTTCCAGGGTATCCGATGCCATCTTCTGGCCTCCAAGGGCATTGCACCACACAGGTACACTTATATACATACTGGGAATTGAACCTGGGTCCTCTGCAAGAGCAGTCAGTGCTCTTAACTGCTGAGCCATCTCTCCAGCCCAATATAATATTTTTTAAAAAAGAAGTGGTGGCCCTCCCTTGAAGCCACATGCTGCCCTACTTGCTGCTCCTGATGCTCTAGGCTTGAGCCACCAGCCTGAGCAGATGTTCTTCAACAGTGCCAACATCCAGCACGTGGATGTGCCCACACTGACCAGAGCTTTTGGCATCCCACCGTGCCCATGTTGAAGGTTCTGTGGCCTGTATGGTCATGGTCTACATTGGGGATGGGACCAGCACTAAGTACTTTGTGAGCAGTAGCTCAGTCACCGTGAATGCAGACTCCTTGGTGCAGTTACTGGCTAAAGAGACTGTGATGCTGGCGATGCTGGACCTAGGGGTGGCCAGGGCCAACTTGGAGAAGGCTCAGTAGGAGCTGGCAGGTGCCACAGACGAGGCTACTTGGGCCGAGATCCAGATCCATATCGAAGCCAATAAGGCCCTGGTGAAGGCTCTGGAGTAGGCTCCATGTAGGCCCAACCAGGAAACTGAAACAGGCTGGAAGCTGCTGGGGGGCCAGGCCCTGTCGCTGCGAGGGTGGCCACCAGGGGACAGTGTCTGCCTGAGGCTGAGGTGGCTCCAACCTGCCGACCTCAACCCCAGGACCCCACAACCTGCAGGGCTCCCCTACCCCAGCGCCCTGGCTCAGAGAATATGATGTTGCCAGAGGACTTCATAGATTGCCCTTTATCATATTCAAGAAGTTCTCTTCTGTTACCAGTTAAGTGTTTTAATCATTTAAAGGATGTTGGATTTTGTCAAAACTATTTCTTATTTTATTTTTTGAGACAGGGTCTTATTATGAACCCCTGGCTGGCCTGGAACTCACAGAGATCTGCCTGTCTCTGCCTCCCCAGTGCTGAAATTAAAGTTATGCAACACCAGACTTATCAATACTTTTTGATTCTGCATCAGTTAAAATGATTGTGTCAGGGTTTTTCCTCTGTCCTGTTAAAGTAATGTATTACACCGATTTTTCTCATGTGGATCTACTCTTAGATTCCGAGGATCTCACTTAGTCAGGCTTCATGTAACCTTTGAAATATGCTGCTGGGGGCTGGAGAGATGGCTTGGTGGTTAAGAACACTGGCTGTTCCTGCAGAATGCCTGGGTCCAAATCCCAGCACCACAGGGCAGCTAACAACTGTCCATAACTCCAGTTCCAGGGGATCCAACTCCCCCTTCTGTCCTCTGCAGGCATTGTACAACATGGGTGCATTTACATACATGCAGGCAATACATGCATACATATAAAATAAAAATAATAAAATTTTTAAAATTTTTTAGAAGAAATATGCTGTTGGATTCAGGTTGCTGATATTGTGTTGAGGGCTTTGACAGCTATATTCATCAGGATGCTGATCTGTAGTTTTCTTCTAGTTTCTTTACAAGACCTTAGTATCATATTAATACTTGCATTACAGAATGAGCTAGAAACTATTTCTCTTTCTGTATTTTGGAAGATTTTTAGAAGGATGGGATATGGGCGTGCGGGGATCTCGGGGTGCCAGCTGCTGGGCGTGGCGCCAGTCTCCCACACGTCACTGGAGTGCAGCGGGTCCCGCAGGCCGCGTCTGCTGTTCAGGTCCCTGGCTCTCCGCAGCTGGGGTGCGCGGGTTTCGCGCACCGCGTTGCCATGGGTCTCTGCTACCAGAGCTGGTGGCTCTAGGACCGCTGTCAGCTGCCCAGTTGGCTTCTGTTTCAATTTCCACCATGCACTCTCTCTCTAAGTTCGAGACCTGTCGGCCACCAGGTCACGAGGGGAGGTGCAAGAAACGGTGAAAGCAGGGTCGTCGTGAGTCGATGACGGAAGGATAGCCCCCCCCCCGGGGAGACTGGATCACAGGATTCAGCTGCCCGGTCGGGTTCTGTTTCTCGCACCTCCCCTGGCACCACCTGGAGGCCAACAGGTCTCGAACTTAGAGAGAGTGCATGGTGGAAATTGAAACGGACAGTAGAAGAAGCCTTAGCTGATAGGTACTCCTGGAATGCCCCATTTACATAGGGCAGTGGGCTTCTATCAGGCTATCAGACAACGCCTGATTAAAACCTGGTAGCTCCTGTGCCGGAGGGCATGTATCTTGTGACGGGCATTTCAAAAGTAAGTCAAGGAGGAGAACAGAAGGCGTCCCGCTGAGAAGGGGAGTCTCCCCATTCTCGCCGAGCCACCTTGTGGCTATCCGGACATGGGGAGACTGCTACCCTAAACAGCAGGGGTCCCCAACAATGGATGTTAATTCTTCCTTGAATGTTTGGTGAAATCCACCATGTGAAAACATCTGATTACAAACTTTTCGTTGGTGGGGGTCATTTTCTTATTATTCTCATAAGTTTTTTAATGTTTTTATTTTATATGTATGAGTGTATGTCTGCATGTGTGTAAGAACACCCATACCAAGCCACACAGACAGACAGACAGACACACACACACACACACACACACACACAATTTTTTTAATCATTTTGGTCTTTTTTGAGACAGGGTCTCCCTGTAGCCCCAGCTGACCTGAAAATTGGTATGTAGAACAGGCTGGGCTTGAACTCACAGATATCTGCCTGCCTCTGCCTCCTGAGTGTGGGGATTAAAGGTATGCACCACCAAACCTGGCAAATTTAAAAATTTTTAAATGAATCTCCTATGCATCTATTTGTTGTCTATGCTGTTTTCCCTTCACAAATATTGACATTTAACACACCAGTTATTTTGTCTACCCCTCTAGAATATAACCTTCATGAGGTGACAGTTTCTAATCTGTGTTGTTCCCCACTGCAGATCTAATATCTAGCAGTCTTTTTAAATATTTTATTTATTATTTTTATTTTATGTGTATGAGTGTATTGCCTGCATGTAAGTGCACCCATGTCATGCAATGCCCATGGAGATCAGAAGAAGGTGTTGGATCCCCTGGAACTGGGGTTACAGACAGGTGTTAGCCACCATGTGGGTGCTGGGAATCGAACCTGGATCCTCTGCAAGTGCAGTCAGTGCTCTTAATCACTGAGCCATCTCTCCAGCCCCAAGACCTAGCAATCTTTGACACTCAGTATCTGTCAAATAAATATATGACTCAATGTAGTTACAGCTTAGTGAGTGAAAGGGAGAGCAGTTCCAGATAAGGTAGAAGCTCATGAGTCACAGTCATTTTGATTTTAGCTTGAAGTGCAATAGAAGTCATAGAAAGGTTTCAAACAAGGGAGTAAATGATCATATTTGCATTTTAAAATCAATCTGGAAAAGAGATTTAAGGGAGACCATTATGGAGGCTAAGAAATCAATAACTTTACTGACATTAGCCTTCAGGAGAGAGATAAAGGTGCCTTGAGGTGGGGAAAGAATAGTAAAAATGGAGAAAAGGTGATGAATTCAAGAGAGGTTTTAAATGTAAGAACTGGCAAATGGATCAGATGAGGAAGAGCTGCCAGTGATCATCTACAGAGTCAAGCTATCTTGGAGCAGGAAGATCAGCCACCTGTTGGATAGCACCAATGGACCACAGATGATATCACAAAGAACAGAATTGGTCAGGTGAGCTGTGCCCACGTTTCTTACCCCAATTTTTTCTATTGAGCTTTTGTAGTTTTGTTTTTGTTTTTGTTTTTGGTCTTTTTGACACAGGGTCTCCCCATAGTCTCAGCTGCTCTGGAACTCGCTATGTAGACCAGGCTGGCCTTGAACTCAGAGAGATCCGCCTGCCTCTGCCTCCCAAGTGCTGGGACTAAAGGCGTGTGCCACTATGCTGGGCTCGAGCTTTTGTAGTTTTATACAATGGTTCTTAATCAAATTTAGTCCCCCTCACCCATCCATGCCTCCCTTCCCCCACTAGACCTCATCATGTATTTCCGCCATACATGTTAAATCCCATCCAGTCAAGCATCTATATCCAGATGTCCTTCAGTATAAATTCATCCACCCACCAGAGTCTAGTCAGCCCATCTAGAGATCATATGTAAGGCATACCCTCCCTCATCCAGCATCAATCAGTCTCCAATAGTTCTCAGTCTACGGCCCGTCACCCACTTCTCTCTTCCCCTCTGAGTCCTTGTTTAATTGAGTTGTCATGTGTCCTGTGCTCGACACCACCATTGCCACAAGTTCAGATGTGCAGGCTTCCCTGTGTTCATGTACCAGCCCTGGCTCTTACAATCTTTCTGCCCCCTAAATGGTCCCTAAGCTGTAGGTGAGTGAGGTTCAATATAGGAATCCCATCCGAGGATACAAACTCTGCAGTCTCTTATTCTTTAAAACTTGGCCAGTTATGGCCTTCTGTGTGCATTGCAGTCTGTTGTATAACAAAGCTTTACTGGTGAGAGTTGAGGGATGCATAAGTTTTCTTTGTACCTCTTGTCCCACTATGTTCCATCAGCCTTAGGTGTAGAGGTTCAACTGTAGATGTGTCGCTTAGGACTTGGCATCTCTCAGACGTATATTCTGTGTGTCTGAGCAGTTGTCTCACCCAAAATATAAGAAAATGGTTGTTGTTTCAGACCAGAAGGTTGTCATGGAGTTTATTATACAGACAAACCAAACAGCAGTCTTGCTAAGAACAAACAGAAGTACAGGACAAATGTAAAACCATGTTTGTAAGGCAATAGAGCCACAGAAGAAATAAGAGCTGATAAGACCACGATTCTACAGAGAGGAGAAATTTACAGACATGAGCAGAGGAACAGCAGCTCTGTTTCTTTTGTTTATTTGGTTGGTTGATTAGTTGGTTGGTTTTGTTTTGTGACAAGAGTCTCACTACATAGCTGAGGCTACGCTGGAACTTTTACTCTTTCTTCCTGATTAGCTTGGCTTACAGGTATGTGCCACCACATCTAGCAGCTATTGCTTTTTGTTTAGATGAAAATGGTATTTGTTGCCAAAGGCTTAGCAATGATCTGAACTTGAACCAAGCAAAAGGACCCTCAAAGTTCAGTCTGAACAGCAGAGACTTTAGCAGTCATATGAGGCTACAGTGACAGAACTGGAGGATTTGGAGCCCTTAAATACACAGACAGTCTCCCCCAAAATATTTGCATAGTTTTGAAGATGTGCATTGTGGGAAGATACACAACCTAAGCTGAAAACCTTTAAGCAGTGGTGCAATGTTCTATGACCTCACAGTGCTTACAGAACAAAGTCCTGTTAAAAGATGGTCTGGAAAACAAGAAATGTGGAAGAAAATGCTGATGGGAAGGGTAAAATTACAATGGTTTTTCTCAAGTGTTTCCCTGGAGATAACTTTACCTTCCAGTGCAGATAGAGGCTGAGGATGACTCCTAGGAATAGAGAAATTGGCAGAACTTCAGGTGGTTAACTGTGGCTGAAAGGATAAAACTGAATTAAGGGACACATGAATTTTCTAGGTTACTACCACAAACTGGATGACTTAAAGCAACAAATTGATTCCTCTAACAGCTCAGGAGGCCAGAATTACGAAGTTAATGTGTCATGAAGCCAAGTTTCTCCTAGTTTAGGTGGTTGCTGGCCATCACTTGGCATCTTGGTGGATAGACATCATTTCACCTGTCTCTACCTTCATATGACCATCTCTGTGTCTGTGCCTCATTTTTTGAGACATAGTATCCCTGAAGCCTCAGCTGGCCTGGAACTCACTATGTAGACCAGGCTGGCCTTGATCTCACCAGTATCCACCTGCCTCTGCCTCCCCAGTGCTGGTACTAAAGGCACGTACCACTACATCCAGCTCTCTTTTTTTAATAAGGACACCAAATGCATCCAGCTTAGGATCTACCATACTCCAGTTTGTCCATATGTTAACTTGCTGAAGTCTGAAGATACCTGGTTTCCAAGTACAGTCACATATACTGGCTCATTTCACTTAGCATAATGATTCCCAGTGATATCCAGTTTCCTACAAATGATTTTATTTTTCTTTGCAGCTGACTAAAATCCCATTGTATGTGTGTACCACATTTGCTTTATCCATTCATCTGTTGATGGACAGTGTGGTGGTTTGAATGAGAATGCCCCCCACAGGCTCCAAGTATTTGGACATTCTGTCCCCAGTTGGTGGCACTGTTTTGGGAGGTTTTAGGAGGTGCAACCTTGTTGGAGGAAGCACATCACTGAGGGTGGGCTCTGAGAGCTCTTAACTCTTGTCAGATTTCCAATGGCTGTTTGCTTCCTGTGCCTGCTTGAAGATATGATCATTCTGCTTTCTGCTCCAGCCACCTCTGCCTCCATGCCTCCCCCACCATTATGGAATCTAATCCTCTGGAACCATAAGTTCAAATAAACTCTTCCTTCTATAAGCTGCTTTGGCCACGGTGTTTTATCACAGCAACAGAAAAGTAACTATACAGACAGCTATTTCTTGCCCAGAATGAGTAGAAATCCCTATGATGCATTGACTTTGAGTCCATTAAGGGTGTGTGTGTGTGTGTGTGTGTGTGTGTGTGTGTGTGTGTGTATGATGAAACTAGAAAAGGAACCATGTAAGGGGAGGAAGAGATGTTAAGGAAGGAGAGGAAGAAACAGGGTAATGGAATACTTGAAAGCAGAAGGGGGCTACTGGAAAGAAGGAAGGGGCAAGAAGAGTAGAATGTGGGGGGAGGGAGGAGAGTCAGGGAGGGGAAGAATAAGAACAAAGTATGTGTGAAAATTCCATGATGAAACTCATTACTTTGTATGCTGTTTCAAAAAAAATTTTTTAAAGAGTTGGGGTTGGAGAGATGGCTCAGTAGTTAAGAGCACTGACTGCTTTTGCAGAGGACCCGGGTTCAGTTCCTAGCACTCACATGGTGGCTCACAACTGTCTGTAACTAGTGCCAGGAGATCCAACACTTTCATCTGGCCTCTGAGGGCGCTTACATACATGTAGGCAAAACACTCATACACATAAAAAAAAATTTAAAACTCACATTCCCCAGGAGTTGAGATTTGAGCATATCTTCTTGTTTTGTTTGTTTTGATTTGCTTTACTTTGTTAATACAGGATCTCACTATGTAGCCCTTGCCTTCCTGAAACTCCACTGTGGCCCAGACTGGTCTCAAACTTGTGGCACTCGTCCTACCTCAATTGAGTACTAGGATTACAGGTGTGTGTCACTTGGCCTAGATTGAACATATCTTATTGGAGACACAATTCAGCTCACACCAGGAGACTTCACACACATATACACAATATTAGTAGAAACAAGGGCAAAAATCATATGATAATCTTTATAGACATCAGAAAAAAATTGATACCATTATCATATCTCTCCATGTATCTCCTAAAATCAGGCCTTGGTTCTGACAAAAAATCTGGGCAAGTACATTGTAAAATGCCTTTTGTTCAATGATACAATGTTGGTTAGTTCTTAAATACCAACCAGAAAAGACTTTGCAGGAAATAAAATATTTCTGCAGTGTTGTTATAAGAGCACAATAGAAACCTTTGTCTAAATATTCACAAACTCTTGCTCCTAATTATTCAGAAGTAAAGGAAGCTATCCTTATATAATAGAATGTGATACACACAGAAGGCCACAACTGGCTAAGTTTGAGAGAATAGGAGACTGCAGAGTGTGTGTCCCAGGGTAGGACTCCTGCGTTAAACCTCGACCACCCATGGCTCACAGACCATTGCAGAAGAGGGAGCAGAAAGATCATTAAGAGCTAGGGTTCATACATGAACATATGGAAAGAGTGGCTTTCAGGCCAGTGGAAGCTTGCTCATGTGAACTTGCAGCAATGGTGGTGGTGTACACAAGACCCATGCTGACTCAAGGGCCCAACATGGAGCAAGGTTAATGGGTGCCAGGCCTGGCCTTAGCCTGGGAACTGTTGGCAACTGATTACTGCTGGGAGAGGGAAAGTAGATCTTTAAGATCTCTAGATAGGCTGACTAGCTCCAGCGAGTGAACCTGCACCAAAGCATATCTGGATACAAATGCTTGACTAGACAGGAGTTAACATATATGACAGAATGTTTGAAGTCCAGTGGGGGAACTGTGGGGGTCATAGATGGGAGAGGGGATCTAATTTTGATTAAGAGCTAGTGTATGAAATGCACAAAAACTCAATAAAAATATTTTTTTATAAAAAGAGCTAAAGGGCCAAGCGTGGTAGCACACACATTTAATCCCAGCACTCAGAGGCAGAGGCAGGCGCATCTCTGTGAGCCAGCCTGGTCTCCATAGTGAGTTCCACGACAGCTGGGGTTGCAGGGAGACCCTGTCTCAAAAAGACAAAAGAAATAAAAGAAGTAAATGAAGCTAGTGAAACAAAGGACATAATCCACTGCCCCTCGTTTATATGATGAAGGCTTGAGTAGGCAGGAAACAGATATGAGAGAATCATGCAGCTCTATTTTAGTGGCTGTGTATCCTGAAGGTCAGAATGTTATTATCATGTGATTTTTGTCCTCTATTATTAATACTGTGTGTATGTCTTCAGGTAAGAATGCAGAAATGCCACAATGATGTGGTGCCTGAACCAAGACAGCCTAACTCTTGGAGTTTAAAGAGTGAATCTGATTTGTTCTTAGACCTGTTCTTCCTGATTTCTCTCAGAACTGTTCCTCCAACTAAAATACATACTCTCCTTTTTTAAAAAAATTTAAACTGGGCATCCAGGATGCTGTGGGAAGGAAATAAAGAACTTTTTCTTATCAAGGAAGAATTTTCCATTTTGGACATCTACTAAACTATAACTGCCCCGACCCGCGGAGCAACAGCGTGGGGCACCGAGACTGAACCTGGAGGAATGAATAGACAGGGGGCACAAAGAAATGGAGACAAGACAGTATTCTGATCAAATCTCATTTATTGAGCAATCACACAGTGTTAATATAGTAAATCGGAGGGTGGGGGAAGGTAAAGGGTGGAGAGAAGGCGGGGGGAGTGGAAGGCGGCAAGGCCCTGCTGGGGAATTTCTACTACAGTCATGAGCCCTGGTGGTTTCACAAGATAAGGAAGTAAAATGTAGAAAAAAATCAGGGCAAGAAAAACATGTTTTTACAAGGCCACCTGGTTGTTTCAAACTGGGGCAGGGGTACACTTAAGACTTGGCCTCCAACATCTCCTCCCTTCTACTTTAATAAAGGTAATCCAGACTCCTCCCGTGAGAGGCTATAGTTCTCACAGTTTTGCTCTTGGTACTTTTGGGGAGGCGAAGCAGAGCAGTGAGGGGCCCTTGGGTCCCTGCCCGGGTGACTGCGCCTGTCTTAGGTTGGAAGGGATCTCCCCCAAATCATACACCCATCATGGGATGAGGCCGCAGCTTTGGCGGCCCTCCTGTCTTAGGTGTTTTAGTGAGGGGGCCACTTCTCTTACCCGTCTCTGGCTGCCAGTCAAGCTCGGCGGGCAAAGGTGAATGTACCAACCTCATGCTAGTCTGGTTATAGATGTTAGGGAGTTATAAGTCCAAGGTTAAGGTACCAGGAGACCTCAAGGGTCTGTCATATTCAGTTTCCAGGGGCTCAGTCATCTCTAAGCGTTGATAGTGGATTTGAATGGGCTTAGATAAAATTGAATCAACCTGTTGTTTGATAAATTTTGTGATCCTATTGAATGCCCAGGGCCCAAGGGAAATTACTATCAGAAGGCCGAGGAGGGGGCCAAGGAGGGGAAGGAGGTAGGGCATGAGTCCGCCAAGTCCGGTCCAGAAGGGATTGTCTTGTAGTTCTCGAAGTCACTTTTCTAATTGTTCTTGGAGATTTTTTATCTTATCTTGAACTATGTTGGATTTGTTGGCGTAGAAACAGCACTTCTCCTGTAAAAACAAGCAGATGCCTCCCTTTTTGGCAGTTAACAAGTCTAGACCTCTTCTGTTTTGAAGGACTACCTCAGCCAGGCTATCAAGTTGTGTCTGGATCTCTATTATGGTTTCTGAGAGAAGTTGAACATCATCAATCAATTGTTGGGAGAGTTTATAGTAGGTGTGGGTGGCCACCCCCAAGCCTGCAGTTCCAGTAGCCAGCCCGGCGGTTACACCGAGTGTTATCATTAAGGGAATCATTTGGA